>NC_024327.1:722423-728411 GCF_000523025.1 Cynoglossus semilaevis
CCTATAGTTTTTTTCCTACCCGAGTTAGTTGCGTGTGCGTACATCGGCCAGTAGCAGAAATTTATAGCGTAATCTGAACTTTTACTAATTTTTAAAGAATATAAACATACCAAAAAATAAAAAGACACTCTTCTGGAAGACACTCTTCTGTTGTCTGTGTTCTAGTCAGCAGCTGGCTGCCAATGTTTTAGCCACCGGTGAAGCCAAACACTCGAGCCGAGGATGGGACTTATGTTCAGCATGCTAATTTGACTCAGCCTGGTGATAAAATGACTGGACAGGGTTTAGCTCAGAGGTGCGTCTGATCTAATTGCATTTCACCACACTGTGACCGTTACTTATTTCTTATTCATTTTCAGATGTGAAGAAAATGAAGGCCAAACCGTGCCAGTCTGAATTTAGGTGTGTTTCAGCGAAGGTAATAACTCAGAAGATTCAAATATGAAACAACTCCTGACGGCTTTCCGCTGACCTCGCTTCAGAGGGCACTGTTTCTATTAGCCTTTTGCCTTTGAATCTTTTTTTCAAAGACATGTTTTGGTTACACTTCGGTTGAGCACATCAAACCAAAACAGTTACATCACAGAGGAAAATATCTACTACAATCTTCAATGTGATTCTTGCTCTTCAGTATTTTCCTCTCAGAACAAATTATTTCCATGTGATGTGGCTGAACTCATTAAACGTGACGAAAAGATTTAAAATGAGAGAAAAAACAAAAAACAAAATGAAAATATCTCTGCCTAGCAAAACCAATTGAATCGTTTAAGGCATTGGAGTCAGTTTGGTTGCCAGGCAACAACATCAACAGGGAAGTTGAGCAAAAAGTCTGCAGTGATCAGACCAAAACTCATTTTCAAGGTGGACCAGATGGTGTCACCTAAAAACACCTGAGGGGGAACAGCTCCTTCTGTGATCGTGAAGGCTGTGACTGAGTGAGCGGCATGGAGTGTGTCGCATCTTAGCTTTTATTGGCATTCGTAAAAATTCTCGGTAAAATTGTACGTTTGTAAATAAAATCTGACAAACTTCCCAGAAATGTATTTGCCTGGAAGAATTTTTGGGAAGAAGAGTTAGGGATCACCAACTCACTAAAGTGGCTTCGCACAACTTATGAACCACTTTTCAATGCATGTGTTCAAAAGCTTCATGAAGATGGTGGTGGTGAGGAGGAGCAGGAGCAAACAAACACAGTGATATTTAAGAAGTGAAATGAAGTTTATAGGATTTACAGAAAGTGTGCAATAATTACTTAAAGAAAAGTAGAAAGGTGCATAAATTTGTGCACCCGAACAGAAAAATTACATCAATATTTAGTAGATCCTCTTTTTGCAGAAATACCAGCCTTTAAACGCTTCCTATAGCTTCCAATGAGGGTCTGGATTCTGGTTGAAGGTATTTTTGACCATTCTTCTTTACAAAACATCTCCAGTTCAGTCAGGTTTGATGGTATGATATTTGCTATATGATATATTTAATTGAAATTGCTGTTCTGAACAACCAGTGATCCATAAAGGAAAATCTTGAAAATGATCAGGGGTGCCCAAACCTTTTCATACCACTGTAAATTAGAATGAAGGAATTTGTCATTAACTCTTGGTTGTTAATTGTCGTTAATTCTTGTGTTATGAAATAGTTGGCAGTAGAAGTGTTAGCGTAAACCTAACTAAATGTCAAGCTTTTGGGCAATCATAACCCTAATGATGGGGGCAACAAGGGGTTGGGGGATGGGATGGGGTGGGGTTACAGCGTTACTGACTATGTTTTGCGCGAATGAATTGATGATACAAAAATGATCCAACGGTGTGATACAGGCGTTTCAAGTTTAACGTGTTTGGTGCAAATGCCCCATTACTATTAGTAACCCTAACAAAGCATAACCCTATGGACCCCTCCCCAAGCTGTATTCAGTGGACTGTCAGATGAAATCAGGTTGGATCTCATTTCCTTTTTCGGTTACAACAGCAAAATATTTGCATAATCTTACAACAGAAATTCAGTTATTCTGCAGAACAAATCTTGTGGCCGGTCAAAAGATGCCTGAGATCTGCTGAGATATCTGGCGTTTGAAAAGGAAATGGAATGACCAACAGAAACCCCTGAAAGATACTGACAAACTTTCCAGTCGAACCAAGATTTTAAAAAAGGACGGTGCTGCTGTGAAGGTCCACCGACAGGAGCTGCTCAGAAGACTCCCCAGAAAACCTGTCAGGACGAGGGTTCTTACAGCAGCCCCGCCTCGCCCCGCCCCTGCCTCACCTCTCTGTCTCCCTTCATCTTCCTCTACACACTCCTCATCATTCCTTTGTCTCGACACACATCTGCTGATGGATGAGCTCATTTGCTGCAAATCTCTTTCAAGTCAATCCGGGATGCTGTTGTTGCCATCGTGCTTGTACACAGAGATGGAACACCTTACGCTGTGACATATATTTGGCTGCACAAAAACACCAACACAGTGCTGTGTTGCTGTTGCATTTGCCTGCTGTAAATGCAATAACGTGGAGCGGGGAACTGCCGAGATGAGATTGCCTTGTTTTTCCTCTTTGGTGATTTGCAGTGTGTAAAGGTTTGTTTTTGTTGCGGCCGTAGAGACAATGGATTGGCAACAGACACGGTTAAACCAATTCCGGGAACAAATTTCTTCAACTGATAGTTTGTTTAGATTCGAACCTAAGCGCTTTAGCTTAGCTTTTTCAAACTCTTCTCTGGCTGCAATCATTTAGTCTGTGGGTGTATTTTTCCACCCCCCCAGATAAGTCTCTCCATTCTGACGTGTCAGGTTTGATGTGGACTACGTCTTTGTTTGCCAGCCTGCCCGGTCTGCCTCAGCAACTCAGGATGCCTCACAATAAATGTGATGAATACAGTGTCCAGAAGAACAAACCAGCCGTTTGACACTTCATCCCCCTTGATGCATTGCTAATATCCTGGGGATCTTTGGCACTTTGTTTGAAGCTTTGTTTTGCACTGCAGCTGTGCGTCCACTACTCAGCACGGGAGACAGATTGTCTCACGGACAGGTTTAAGCTCCTCTGATAACAAACAAATAAAATAAAAAAGCATTTTAGTGATTTAGGGTAAAATGTAATGTTCCCTTTGGGGTTGCGGTAGGGAAAAGTACCGTACCTCGGTATTGACAACCCAGTTTGGCACGAAAGAAATGTGGAATTATATTTTAGGAGGTGGTACACAGTAATACAACATCGCCATAAGATCATAAGTCGGTACAAACATCTTTGAAGTACTGTACTGTACTGTACTTCTAAATAAAGCTCCTTGGTTTCCAGATAATTAGGCCTAGGCTTAGCCCATCGCTAAATGTACTCAATCTTAATAATATCACAAGAATAATTCTGCAAAATCAATAACAATTTCCCTTTTGTCTATTTATCCAACTTTTTATTTTATTCTCTTTAATAGAGGAGATAGCAAAGAGAGTTGATGATGTCACCTCTATGAATTAATGTCGTAACCTTAAAAAAAAGACATTCACCTACTTTCACTGTTGATCATTCATTTCAACTATTAACCAATCACTCAGTTCAATTAGCAGCTGCCCTAAAAAAAGCAGGGAAAAAAGATAGGCTTTTAATTACTTTTTAACTATTTCTTTAAAAAACATTTGGCAATCAATCGACAACGTACTGACAGTACTGAGTACTGAGTAAGTCAATTCATGAGTGGTTAGTCTTACAGCAAGAATGTCACTGGTTCACTTCCCCGTATGTGTGGGCAACAGTCCAATAACATGCATTGTCAGGTTAATTGGACAGCCAATAGTGTGAATTCTTGTCTACATGTGACCCTGGGATGGACGGATAAAAGTACTCCTGGATATATGACTGTGATACTTGATCGAGACAACTGCACCAGTGACAATAGTTCTCCGTCTTTCTGTGTTGTGATAGAAGAGCAGGAGAGCCTTCGACTAAAGCAGCAGGAGAACCTTCGACCTCCTGTAGCTCCAGTTCATTTTTAAACAGTTGAAGCAGTTAAAAACAGAGACAAATTATTTTGTCTATTAGGTCATTAAGTACTTGATTGTTCACAGGACTATTTATAACACACTTTTTTAGGTTTACCTGTTTTTGTCAGTACCACTGCGGAGGAGGAAGGTTCCTATCTTGACTCTAAAGATTTAGTTTTGAGGTTGTTTATTAAAATCACATCTTCTTCTTCTCTCTGCTTCCCCCTTCAAGGGTTGTCCCAGTGATCTGCCTTCATCTCAAACTTGCAGGTGAAAATCTCTGGACCTTCGTCTTCCACCTCTTGCCTGCCTCGTTCTCTCTGCCTCCTAACACGCTAACGTCCACTTTGACTCTTCAACTGACAGTCGTCCGTCACTAAGTACCAGTACCCCATTGGTCAACAGCACCGGAGGCAGTCTTTGTTGATTTGCCAGTTGTCCTTTTTCTGATACCTGCTTGTTTTACACTGATTTCCCTTCCTGTTATAGCTCCGTTAAATATCCAGGCTTGAGACCAGCACTACAGCACACCCAGTGGCTGGATTAAGAAAAAAATCCCACTAACATCAACCTTTAGACAATTATTGTTTTCTTTTAGCAGACTGATGAGACAGCAGCAGCAGAGCATCTCTCAGAGTGTACCCGACAGACAGAGTAATTCTGTAGGTGAAGTATCGCACAGTGTCAGAAACATCTGTTCAATCTGTGTTGTGCTTCAGTGGATAGTGTGCCAAGATCCCTGGGCACAGGGCTCTAAAAATATAACACTGACAAGTCTGTCACACTTGATAAAGGAGGGAACAATAGGAATCCTGCCAAAACTGAAAAGCGATAGAAAACAGAATGGAGTGGAAGAGAAGTTCGTGCACTCCAGACACACAAACCATTTTTTTTTTTGTTGTCCTCCACCTCAGGTGAAAAAAAAAAGATATTTCTTTCTTGGCACAAACTGTGCCCTCACAGGGGGAAGGGGACACTCGCAGCAGCCCATGACAAGACTGAGGAGCCCAGTCATCGTTGAAGGAATAGAGTTCACTTGGATGTGAAAATTACAGACCTGGGACGCTGGGCACAGTTCAAACACAAACCACGGCCTTGGCCAACTTCTTGGTATTTGCCATTTTGTCCTTAAAGTTATAAATATAACTAATTAATCTTGAGTGTGTCTGGTCAGCAGGGGGCGGCGGCCCTCCCTCCACACCCATCACCTCATGCCCACATGCCCTTCGCATGTCACTGACGTGATAGCGTGATATATGGCACCGTTGATTTCACCTTGTCTCGCCACACTTAGCTCTGGTCGGACTGTCCTCCAAGGGATTCTCCAGTCTCAAGCTGACTTCACTGTGGAGTCTCATTGATTGGCTGACTGGCAGCTAATCAATGCCTCCTGGAGGCAGGAGAAGCCTGGTGGTTGAGTTTAGCAGCTGACACATGGCCTTGGTTTGTACCCGCTCCTCTGTTTGTGCCCTACATGTCCAGGCTATCTCAGCAGCCCAGTCAGAAGATCAGTAAGGAGACGGGCAAGTGGATGTTGAGTCTGGATGTGGCTCACTTCTCGCCTACTGAGATTTTCCTCAGCGTCAAAGATGGATTCCTGGTAGTGGAAGGTATGGGACATTGATTTACAGCTTTGTTAATTAAACTCATACACATGGGACACTGGTATTATAAAAACGGCTAAAAACTGAACTCTGGTGAAAAAGAAGCTGAAGGAAAAAAAATAGAACAATTTTTAAATGATGTGTTCAGGGAAATAAAAATCATAAACAAAAATCTAAAGACAGAAATTATTTGGGTGGATTCTCTGTGCTGTGCTGTGTTTGACTTGATTGCTGTGTTTTCTCTCTCTCTCTCTCTCTCTCTCATAAACGGTAATCCACCCCCAGGGAAACACGAAGAGAGACGAGATGAGCATAGGTTTATTGCCAGGTCTTTTACCAGGAAATACAGGTAAACACTGGTATTACCTGAGCAGTTTAAACTGTTTCCAGCAGCTGAAGTAACTGGTTTTCAGC
>NC_024327.1:728662-733582 GCF_000523025.1 Cynoglossus semilaevis
ACATTAGCAATGTTTGCAGAATTTGGTGTTTGTTCTGTGTAGTGAAACCACAAAATGTCACTCTGCCACTTTCAGGCTCGCTGGTGAAATAGTTACAGCAGATATCACAGCCACACTTTCTGCTGATGGAATCCTGACTGTGGAAGCGCCGATTCAAGAAGAGTCGGTTCCGACCGTCACTGTCATTCCCATCAAGGTAGATAAGAAGACTGATTCCAATAATCACAAACAACATTTCTTTATCTTTATCTGAGAGGAGGATATGAGGTTGTTTTTAAAAAAACAAAATAAACGTCGTTTATTAAAAAAAGTCGTTCTCTCCTACATTTTCTATTCACCGAGTTTTAAAATGAAGCTAAACATTTTGATGAAATATAAGAGAAAAAACAGGCAATTGCCTCAGTCCCTAAAATGAATAATACATAATGTTGAGAATGTGGTTGCCTGATTTTTAACAGTTTCAAAGAAGAGCACAAAAGTCATACAGGTTCATCTACTATCTCATCTTCGGTATGGTATGGAATAGTATGGTTTAATATGGTGTGGTATAGTAAGGTATGGTATGGTACGATTTCGTATGGTATGGTATGGTATGGTAGTGCTTTATACGGTATGGTATGGTATGGTACGGTTTCGTATGGTATGGTATGGTATGAAATAATAGGGTTTTATATGGTATGGTATGGAATTGTAGGGTTTTATATGGTATGGTACTAATGAAATCATACTGATGCCTAAAAAGTACATCTTTATATTTGTCCACAAACAGGTGGAGATGGAGGAAACTGACAAAACAACATGTGAACAAACACACAAGGAAGAAACCCTGCCCGAATTAGACCCAGGTATATATCTCCGGTGAGGCTGCTGCAGAGATCGCACCAGAGGAGCAGGAGGTGGTTAAAAGTCCAGAGAGTGAGGTCTCCAGCTAGGAGCAGGAGGCGTCTGACATCAAGGACGAACACACGGAGTAAACAGATAACGAGGTCTGGCTGAGATGCTGCACTCATCAGCTACTGATATCAACAACCTGCACAGCTTGGCTTGGCTTTAGGTCTAATAAAAGGAAAACATGCTGGTGTGTTTATTTTAGTGCTGTCACTAAAAAAACAAGATTAAAGGAAGCAGGAAGTGACTATGTTATGCAGGTATTTTTGGTTTTACATTGTGCCAGTAATTGTGCTAGCAATAGTCAACATAAGCCGGTCATGCTGCAGGAATAAAGCTGTTAGCACCTGGGCTAAGAGGACCTCCGATTAAGGATATTCCTTAGGAATTTTGTTAGGAATTTTAAACAGCAGTTTCCCATCAGAGTAATGGTGATGGCAGCTGTTAACGTGTAACTCCACTTTGAGACAGTTCAAGTGATAAAAATAGCCATAAAATCAAATTCAGTCTCTACACAAATGATGGACTTTCTCTCTTCAAGAAGCTGCATTGAAATGCAATTTTAGCTGCAATACCATTGTTGACCAGCGGGGGCAGTCGTTTCATAGAACTGTGGCATGATGGCTTCTTTTCCTGTCTAGTTTAAGACACATGTCCCAAGAGTCATTTATTTATTTATTTATTATTTTATAGTCTTGATTTTCATTGTAAATATTTTTGTTTGAACAGAACAACCATCTTCTGGAGACGAGTGTCCTACAGCTCCCCCTCTGGCTGTTTCTAAAACCGAGGCAGATGTAAAATGGCTGCTCCCTGATTCAGGTTTAAATAAAATCAGTGGTGATGTCACAGAATTTGGCTTGAAACCTCATTATACTACAGAAATGACAGGAATACTTATAAAAAAAGCGATAATCACTGATCTGATAATCTGATACTGATACTTCTGACATTCACAGAGAGACCACCTGGGCCCTAAAAAGTTCAAATCAGCGGAAATAACTTTACTCTCAGAGGTGTTTGTTGGTCTAATGCTAAGGTTGAAGCTTCCAAAGTCAAAATATGTTTCTAAGGTTGTTTTTTTTTTTTTTAATATTCCAATAAAGACATCAGGTATGTAAAATACAACTTAACTGAACAACTTTGTCCATCCACACGCAGAACCTCTGGAACCTTCCAGAGTGTGTGCAGTACAGCAGCACCAAACACGCCAACAACAAAGCCACAGTTCTTGGATTCCTGTTGTTTACCCAGCTCTGAATACAAGACACAGAGGTATTGAAACACAAACAGATTTTGTGGCTGATTTATTATCATTATTATTACTGCTTTATCCACTACAAAGACATCAAGAAAAAAGAGAACAGGAAACACAATTTTCGATAGTCTACCACAACAATCATGCTATCATTCTTCAAACTGTTCAAATAAAAAAAAAAAACACATATTGTCAGGTTTGGAGATTTGGTTTAATAATCAAAATAAATTTAAGTGTATGTACGACAGACTTTAATAGACACAATTCACTCCACTGATGTCACCAATTTGGGTTTTTGCAGTTAACTGCGTTGACAATATTTAGCTAAGATTCTCTGTTCAGGTGAAAGTTTATGATCTTCCGCATCTTGGAAACATGACGTGATGGAAGTTAAATGTCTACCAAACCAGCTGGTCTGAGATCAGTCCTTAATGATATACACTGTAGCTCCAGGTCACACAAACACTAATTTAAAAATGTAGTTTTTTTTTTTGTTTTAATCAAAACTCATCAGTTACTGATACTTTTTTGTGAATATTTGTTTAGGGATATTTCTGAGAACAAAAGGGATTCATTGAAACATTTGTGTTACTAATCTAGTAGGTGAAACTGTAAATGTTTTATAATGGCCTCTCCCTCGTTGAGTGTTCCTTTAGCCCCATCATGCTAGTTTAAGCCAGTATCTTCACTTATGATTTATGTTAATACACACCAGAACATGTCTCATCTCTGAGGGCTGGAACCCATGTCATACCAGGAGTGTTATGGAGGCTGGACGTTCCCATGGTCTAAATATTTCCAAGTACGTTTGAAAAACTCTCTTCTATGTATTTGAGGCGTGGCCTAAAATAACTCGCAGGTGTTCAGGTTTGAAATAACCAATCAGAAGAGTCCGTGATCAATTAGACTTTCTGAAAGTGCAAATGAAATGGTATGTTGATGAATTAAGAAATGAAATCTCAAATAAATTATCTGTCATTTGACCATCCGAACTGACCCCAAAACTGAAAAGTTTAAGGAAAATGTTAAAAGTCCGATATTGTTAAAAAAAAGTGTAAACGTCATATTTTCATCAGTTAAAAGAGCAAAGAAGAAAAAAGAAGTCATGCCAAGAAGATCATTTGACCTTGAATATCTCATATTATACAATATGTTACACAATGTAAAGACCAGGTTTCAAGAACATGAAGACAAAAGCCAATAACTTAGAGGACATTAGACCATGGGAGCTTCTTGGAGTATGGGGGCCTCCACCTCCGGCATTTCTCCAGTCTGGGAGCCGTCATTACTGAAGAGGTGATATGGGGGAGTCTGTCGGGCTTCGATGATGAGGACACCCTCGGGGGACAGGGAGGCAAAGACTGACAGAGGGTCCACATCTACGGGGATCCTTAATCACAGGGAAGAGATCATGTGTAATTAAGAGTTTAGGTTTAAAATTAGTTTTCATTTCACCAACTCAAGCTTTAAATGCCATTTCAACCCCAAGTTTAATCCGTTCCACAACAGCACTTGTGTCTCGATCGAATTTTCCCCATTAAAAATAACTAAAAACCAATTAATTTGTTGCAGCCCCCAGAAATATACTATTAATACCCCACATCAAAACATAAAAAAAACATAGATATAAACAAATATATTGATAAATATAAATATATATATAAATACATATACAAATATATTGTTATAAAAATGGGTATAATAACCAAGCGAGGGACAGTGAGCAAGAGTGTCGGGGCCACTAAGCGTAGGACAAGGATTATATATATAGATAATTATTTTATTAAACATGTATATATTAAACAAGTTTGTGACAAATTCCGCAGGCACCATCTTATTTCTGATGTACAGTATTTCAGTATCTGTACATACTCGTGTAAACTTGGCCTTTTTAACATCATGGAAGAGAAACATAACTGAAATGAGCAATGATGAAAAATATTTAAAAAAATCTTCCTACATTCATTGCCAACCACAAAATATTTCTAAGAATGTCTGGGAAAAGCAGGGCAACTACGCAGCATTTGGTGTTTTAACCAATATTCTCTGACCTCAGGACACAAAGGAAGGAAAGAAAGGACCAAACTTGACTTCAATTAATGGGAGTGTCTGTCTGCAGACAGCTCACACTCTTTTTCTTCTCCATCCCTGTGTACTCTCCTAATCTGCTGCTTTTCAACTGCAGGTTGAACGCTAAACTATTTAGCTTTTGATAAACCTGGGATTTGATGACCTCAGATTATTATAGTCTAATCTAAGACTTGTTTCCTCTGCGGACATCGGAACTGCCTCGCAGATACCACACGGCATCATTCATTTACAGGAAACCAACACTAGTCTAGTACCACTAGTGCCAGAGAACACCAAGATTGGCAAATTTGCCACAGGCGCCCTGTGCTCTTCACAGATGAAAGCAGGTTCACAGGTTCCAGCATGGCCGGTTTGGCAGTGGGTCAGTAATGGTGTGGAGTGGCATTTCTTTGGAGGGCTGCACAGCCCTCCATGTGCTCGCCAGAGGTAGCCTGATTGCCATTAGGTACCGAGATGAGATCCTCAGACCCCTTGTGACACCATATGCTGGTGCGGTTGGCCCTGGGTTCCTCAAGACATGCAAGAAATGCAAGACAATGCTAGACCTCATGTGGCTGGAGTGTATCAGCAGTTCCTGCAACACGAAGGCATTGATGTTATGGACTGGCCCGCCCGTTCCCCAGACCTGAATCCAATTGAGCACATCTGGGACATCATGTCTCGCTCCATCCACCAACACCAAG
>NC_024327.1:733790-742485 GCF_000523025.1 Cynoglossus semilaevis
TACTGAGCCTCATTTTGACTTGTTTAAAGGACATTACATCAAAGTTGGATCAGCCTGTAGTGTGTTTTTCCACTTTAATTTTGAGTATAACTCCAAATCCAGACCTCCATGGGTTGATACATTTGATTTCCATTGATCATTTTTGTGTGATTTTGTTGTCAGCACATTCAACACCTGACAGTGTGGCCGAATATGGGTACGGTGGTTTGTCTGTGTGAGAGTTAATATAAACATCAGACTCTGGGTCTGCAATCCGTTTAATTAGAGAGGACTCTAGACTCTACACAGCTTCCCAGTCCACTGAGAAATACAAGTTGAACAGGGCAGCAGACAGGTCACCCAGGAAGACAGAGTAGGGGTCAGGTCAGGTGACCTCCTATGGTCTAACAAGTAAACTAGAACTCTGACCTGAATCTGCAACAAACTTTTAGAACCTTTTGTTAAACTTTCACCTAAATTTGATCTTAACTTATTTTATTGCTATTGATTTTATGTAATGGTGTCAAGACAATAATGTTAAATATGGCAAACTACGTCAATACAAATGTCCGACTCACTCCCCAGCCCTGACTCAGCAAAGACACAAGTGTCAGGAACCAACGCCGCGCCTCCTGACAGTCAGATCACTCAGTCGCCCCATTATATCCGACCCATTGGCAGAAAACGTATCTGTTCAGCTCAGGGAGTTTTATTTACGCCCAGCGAGCTCATGTATTATCTTACGCATTGATTCTGTATGACTGCCAGAACACTGCCAATATGTTTGGCCCAGCAGAGACCGTGAGGTAAAAAACAGGAAAGTGAGGCTGGATGGGGTATGTGTGTGTGTTTCCATGGAGAGTGTGCAACATACTGTATATAATGTTTAAACTACTTCCCAAACTCAGACACAACAGCCAGTCAGTCCAGTTAAAAAACGGCTGCCAAAAGATGTTTATAATAAATAACAGTAATTTACATTTAAAACCACAAGGGAGGTTAGCACTAACAGCTACTAGGATTTGACTCTGTGTCTTCATGTAAATTGGAAAACTGGGACACTAGTAATTCCATGGTAGCGGTCAGCACACCTGCCTCAGAAGCAGAGAGCAGGTGGTCCTGGGTTTGATTCTCATTGGATCTATAACTTTGAGCTCAGTTCCATAGAGTAGCAGTTAGCATGCCAGCCACAAAAGGAGACATCAGAGAGGCCGAGGTTCGATTCCCAGAGGGGCTGCATGCTTGGCGCCTGTTACAGCAGATGTGCTGTTAGCACAAGAATTTAACAAATATGGGCTAAATAAAGTTGAAATTATTATTATTATTACATGAAGATAAACTGCAGTACGTCAACATTTATTGCACATTATACGTTAATGCTTTTATTTAAAAAAAAGACAAAGGAAGAACCAGCTAAAACAAAGACAGTGGAAATGGTCCAAGCTCATGGTGCAACACTGCTAACAAATCACAAGAAATTACTTTGAAATAGTCCCCACAAGTCTACAACTGCGCATTCCCTTGAAGGTTATTCTTGGAAATTTTCAAAACCATATTGGTGTTTGTTTGTTGCAGTGACTGTTAACAGACATTTGTATAAAGGGAACATTCTTGTCAACTTTTATGTTTTTCACAGAAATAAAAACTTGATACATTTCCCTCTTAAGGGACATTTACAGCACACAAAAAAGTGTTGGTAAATAATCGGATCTATATCTAGTTTCAATTTTTTTTGTATTTTTAAAAAAAATCTTATACATTCGGTATATGAATATATACCATATATAGTAGTATACTGTGTTGCTTCTTTTTTTTTTTTAAATGCTCCGTAGCAGCTGTCAAACCCTGTAGGGTTCAATACAGTATTATTAATCCTGGTAAATATTGTAGTTGATCAACAGCCCAAGTTAGAAGAACAATAAATTGTCCTGCCGGAGGCGAGTAAAGGAAGACCCAATCTTTGACTTGTGTACAACAATATGAGTGGCGCTTTGGCCCAGAGGCAATGTCTCTGTCATTGGTGTGGAACCCCAGGGTTCACCTCCTGGGCAAGTTCGAATCCCGGTTAGGGCGGTTGGTACCTTCCAGTGGACTCACCACCCGCAGGAAGGTTTGGTACGGTGCAATGTGATTTGGGTGGCGACTGCTGCCCCTGCGACCCGGTAACGGATAAGCGGATGAAAATGGATGGATGGATGGACAACAATATGAGAGGATAATAAATGACAGACTTCCCACTGCCTCAGGTCAGGGTTTAGCAGGAAGACATACTCCCAGACCTCGATGCTAATCAGACTCGCACAACAGTCTTCATGTTGTATCTGCTGTTGAAACCTCAGATTTATGTTTTCACATTCCTTCCCTTTATCTCCCATATTTCTCAGCCTTAGTTACTGCCTCAAAAACTACTGCCATTGGGGATGGAAACATTAACTGCACTGCACTCAAGAAGTGTGTTTCTTGTTTCCAATTGCTAGATTTCAGTGGTTTTCACATTTGGTTTGGGTCTGAAAGCAGGAAGCTGCTAAGTCACTAAATGCCTTCCCAAGCACATACACTCACATAGCCCCACACATTCAAAGATAATTTCTCCCAAACTCTCTTCACACCAACTCTCCAGATGACTCCAAAACACCTCTACTCCCTGGGAACGATGGGAAGGCTCCCAATCCACATTCTCACGGGGAACCCTGGATCCATTCATTACTTTTGATCTCAGCAACAATAGGTTCATGAACTGTCCTCCAACACTGCTTGGCGTACTGGTAACTGTTGTACAAGATTTTCTTGAATACTTCTCCAGTCGTTTTATTTTCCTCATTGGACCTGTTTGTTTTGGCGTTTTGTTATTAAACAAATCGACCATTTACAGGCTGTTTCATTCCTTGCCTAAGACTACCTACAGGGTGATTTCTTCATTTTGATGCTGTGACTACAGGGAGAAGAAATCATCCAATTGGTGTCGTGCTCACGAACAAAGAAGGGCCAAATTGTTCAACTGGGCCGTGAACCAGATTGATTACACCAATACTCATTCAACTGGTGCCATGACCCAGATTGAAATATAGCAAGAATCTTCAAACTCAACAACAAATGGATAAAGAGTGTACTGGTACTGATGTTCAAGAACAAGTGCACTGTGTCTTTTGTGAACTTAGAGAAGGCCTATAATAGGATGCCTAGGGAGGAACTGTGGTGCAGTATGAGACAGTGAGGAGCGGCAGAGAAGTATGTGAGGGTGGTGTATGATATGTACAGGAGCAGTGAGACAGTAATTAGGTGTTGTCACCATTTTGACTTGTCCTTGCCATTATTGGCTAATCTATCAGTCAGTTACACACAGTATCCAATAATTTTCTGCTTCAAAATACTATCGGGTTTTCAGTCTCTTTTAAAACAAGTGTAACTTACAAAACTGACGTTGAAACACAACTTTAACTTTAAATTATGCCCATAAACTAATTTTTTTTCTAGTCCAATATCAATTTAATTTGATCAAAACCCACAACAACAACAACCCTGGAATCACAGTAATGTTTCCACATTAAAAAAGCTAATAAAAAAAATCCTCCATGGGAACGTTAATGGTTTGGCTGTAGCTATTTTAACAGATGCTTTGTGAGAACAGTACCAGACCTTTGTTTAATTGTTTAATATTCTCTGGACCTGAGATGCTAAAAATATTGGACTAGGGAAAAGAATTATAATAAGTATAATCACTGCAGCACTGATTTGTGTAATTATGCAGTGCCTTAATATTTTCTGGTGGTACTTTGTTTAATCCCTAGTTCTCTTTTTGATTAAATATTTAATGCATGCAAACAAATGATAATTATAGATTTTAACCAACACTGCTTCTGAAGCATATTTTATAGCTGGTTTAACAAATCAGGTAAGAATTACTGGAGAAAACATTGATAGATAGAACATGTTTTTGGTTAATAATTTCAATAAAATAGTTAGGCAAAACTAAACTCTCTATTCAGCAACAGAACAGAACCAACCATGTCATGTATAACGTCTATGATTAAACTTTTTTTTAAAAAGTACTCCTTGTACTACCCCACTATTGATTTTTGTATATGTACATGTCGTTCATATTGATATAGTAATATTTAAAGCTTTGTATTAGTGCTCAGTCATACATAAAGGCTGAAATGCTAAAATGCTTAACCTTCTCTATGGCATCTATGGGGGAACGCGAGCAAACGCCAAACGGGCCGTAGTTTGCCGTAGTTACAGTAGTTTGTTTAATCTATTTTTTATTTATTTATTTTTTAAACAAATACTGTAGTTTTTGATGACGACTTATACTCACTGTATCTTTTTTGTGAAATTCTTTGACACTATTCCTCCCTCTTCCTGCTTCTCCTCGTGCTTCCCTGTTTGGAGAAAAAAACAGAACAGAGTGAGGTCAAGTTCTATACCGGATCGGTCGAGGCCCGGGTTAACAACGACCGCCAACAGTGCCGTTGACCAACAGGGCACTGATGGAAATTGGACTACTGTTGGTCAGAGACAGAGTCAGAGACAGAGAAGAAGAGGAGGGCGTTTGGTTAGGAGAAAAAGAGAAAAGATGAAGAATAGAAGTGTTAGTCTGAAGTTTGGAACTTTGAATGTAGGTACAATGACAGGGAAAAGTAGAGAAATAGCTGATGTGATGGAGAGAAGAAGAGTAGATATTTTGTGTGTGCAGGAGACCAGGTGGAAGGGCAGTAAGGCTAGAAACATTGGAGGAGGCTACAAACTGTTTTATCATGGTTCAGATGGGAAGAGAAATGGAGTAGGGGTGATCCTAAAGGAAGAATATGTAAGAAATGTGGTAGAGGTGAAAAGAGAGTCAGACAGGTTGATGTGTGTGAAGGTAGAAGTAGAAGGAGAGATGATTAATGTTGTTAGTGGTTATGCCCCACAGGTGGGCTGTGAGTTGGAAGAAAAGGAGAAGTTCTGGAAGGAGCTAGATTGGATGGTAGAGAGTATCCCCAGGAGAGAGAGAGTGGTGATTGGAGCAGACCTAAATGGTCATGTAGGGGAAGGGAACAGAGGAGATGAGGAAGTGATAGGCAGGTTTGGTGTTAGGGAGAGAAACGTAGAAGGACAGGCAGTGGTAGATTTTGCAAAGAGAATGGAAATGGCTGTGGTAAACACATATTTCCAAAAGAAAGAGGAACATAGGGTGACTTACAAGAGTGGAGGCAGGTCCACACAGATAGATTATATTCTATGTAGAAGATGTAATCTGAGGGAGATTAGAGACTGTAAGGTGGTGGCAGGTGAGAGTGTAGCCAAACAACATCGGATGGTAGTGTGTAAAATGACGATGGAGGTGACAAAAAGGAAGAGAGTGAAGACAGAGCAGAAGATCAAGTGGTGGAAACTAAGGAAAGAGACATGTTGTGAAGACTTCAGGAAGGAAGTAAGGGCAGTTCTGGGTAGTGTTGAGATATTCCCAGATGATTGGGAGACTACAGCTGCAGTGATGAGGGAGACAGGTAGGAAGGTGCTAGGTATGTCCTCTGGGCAGAGAAAGGAGGACAAAGAGACCTGGTGGTGGAATGAGGAGATCCAGGAGAGTGTGCAGAGAAAGAGATTAGCGAAGAAGAGATGGGACAGTGACAGAACAGAAGAGAACAGACTGGAGTACAAAGAGAGGACAAGGGAGGTGAAGAGGGAAGTGGCCAAGGCCAAACAAAAGGCATATGAGGAGTTGTATGAGAGTTTGGAAACAAAGGAAGGAGAAAAGGAGTTGTATAGATTGGCGAGACAGAGAAATCAAGCTGGGAAGGATGTGCAGCAGGTGAGGTTGATTAAGGACAGAGAGGGGAATGTGATCACAAGTGAGGAAAGTGTGCTGAGAAGATGGAAGGAATACTTTGAGGAGTTGTTAAATGAGGAAAATGAAAGGGAAAGTAGAAACGAGGAGCCAGAGACTAGTAGGAAGAAGGTAGATCAGGTTAGAAAGGATGAAGTTAGAAAAGCCCTGAAGAGGATGAAGAGTGGAAAGTCAGTTGGTCCTGATGACATACCAGTGGAAGTATGGAAGTGTTTAGGAGAAGTGGCAGTAAATTTCCTGACTGGTTTGTTTAACAGAATTTTAGAGACTGGCAAGATGCCTGATGAGTGGAGAAAAAGTGTTCTGGTGCCAATTCATAAGAAGGGTGATGCACAGAGTTGTAACAACTACAGAGGGATAAAGTTGATGAGCCATACAATGAAGATTTAGGAAAGAGTAGTTGAAGCTAGGTTGAGGCAGGAAGTGGAGATTTGTGAACAACAGTATGGTTTCATGCCTAGGAAGAGTACCACAGATGCAATATTTGCCTTGAGGATGTTGATGGAGAAGTACAGGGAAGGTCAGAAGGAGCTGCATTGTGTATTTGTAGATCTAGAAAAGGCATATGACAAAGTGCCAAGGGAGGAATTGTGGTTTTGTATGAGGAAGTCAGGAGTGGCAGAGAAGTATGTTAGTTTGGTGCAGGACATGTATGAGAATAGTACAACAGTAGTGAGGTGCGCTGTTGGGAGGACAGAAGACTTCAAAGTGGAGGTGGGACTACATCAAGGATCGGCCCTGAGCCCCTTCTTGTTTGCTGTGGTGATGGACAGATTGACAGATGAGGTCAGACAGGAGTCCCCATGGACTATGATGTTTGCAGATGACATTGTGATCTGTAGTGAGAGTAGGCAGCAGCTAGAAGAGAACCTAGAGAGGTGGAGGTTTGCACTAGAAAGAAGAGGAATGAAGGTCAGTCGCAGCAAGACAGAGTACATGTGTGTAAACGAAAGGCAGAACAGTGAAATAGTGAGGCTACAAGGAGCAGAGGTGGTGAAGGTGCAGGAGTTTAGGTACTTAGGATCAACTGTTCAGAGCAGCGGAGACTGTGGAAGAGAGGTGAAGAATAGAGTACAGGCAGGATGGAACAGCTGGAGAAAAGTGTCAGGAGTGATCTGTGACAGAAGAGTGTCAGCTAAGGTGAAGGGAAAGGTTTACAGGACAGTGGTGAGACCAGCCATGATGTATGGTTTAGAGACAGTAGCAATAGGCAGAAGACAGGAGGAGGAGCTGGAGGTGGCAGAGTTAAAGATGCTAAGATTCTCTTTAGGAGTGACAAGAATGGACAGGGTCAGGAATGAGGTCATTAGAGGGACAACACAGACAGGAAGGTTTGGAGAAAAAGCTAGAGAAGCCAGATTGAGATGGTTTGGACATGTGCAGAGGAGGGACAGTGGATACATTGGTAGAAGAATGTTAGAGATGGAGCTACCAGGTAGGAGAAAGAGAGGAAGACCAAAGAGGAGATATATGGATGCAGTGAGGGAGGACATGCAGATAGTTGGAGTCAGAGTAGGAGATACAGAGAACAGGGAGAGATGGAAATCAATGATTTGCTGTGGCAACCCCTGAAAAAAAAGGGACAAAGCCGAAAGAAAAAGAAGAACTAGAACTCTAAACTGGTCATGCTGATAACTAGCAATCCCATCCAGTCAACGGTCTCTGTTGCTCAAACTCTGCAGCGTTTTTGTGTTGACATAAACAGGGTGGGCTGCAGTACACACCACTGACACATGCCGTTCTTCTGATGTTGGGAGGAACAACTCGGCCTGCAAAGTATCCAGCCGCTGCTCTATCTGTCCAGAGCTAGCAGCTGCTAGCACACTGGAGAACTGCTAAATGTCACAGTAACTTTCAGCCCCACCTCTTGGGCCCAGGTTTGACTGGACCACGCGTTATAATATACCCCCAGTGACCAATCAGTCAACTGACAGTGCTGGTCTTGGCCTGTTTGAGTTTCCAGAGCGAGCTGAGCTAAGATCCACGCTGAAGTCATGAGATTGTTATTCAAACGTTATCATGGCTTCAGACGTCAAACTGGATCTCTGGATCACATCCCCCAGATATTTCATCAGTTATGGAGGTTTGGTTACAAAGTGCTCCAATGTGGTTCTTATCAGGTCTCTTACAGCATAGAGCATGAGTTCCAGAGGATTTGTGTCATAGGGAAAGTTATAACTGAGCTTCTCGTGAAATTAATCTTCATCTGTAGGTAAAGAAAAGAAAGCTTTTTCTGAAAATGTTCACACTCTTAATCTGTTTCTTTCTGATCGGTGCCTGAACTGTGATGAAATTATCAATTTTTTTGTCTTGTTTTGGAGTTTTGGGGATAGCAGGGATAAAAGTTAGCATTAGTTGTCAGAAAATTAGCTTTTCAAACAACTTAGCAATTAAAATTGAATTAATTAAAATTTCAAGAGTCAAACATTATATGTAATGGCATGTCTAAAGAAGCAGCACACACTGGAATTTCTTATCCATCCATCCATCCATCATCAACCGCTTATCCAGGGCCGGGTCGCGGGGGCAACAGTCTGAGCAGGGACACCCAGACTTCCCTCTCCCTCGACACTTCCTCCAGCTCTTCTGGGGGGACCCCAAGGCGCTCCCAGCCAGCCGAGCGACATAGTCGCTCCCACGTGTCCTAGGTCTTCCTCTAGGTCTCCTCCCAGAGGGACAGGACCCGAGCACCTCCCGAGGGAGGCGTCCAGGGGGCATGCGATGTAAATGCCCAAGCCACCTCAGCTGACTCCTTTCGATGTGGAGGAGCAGCAGCTCTACTTCGAGCTCCTCACCCTATCTCTAAGGGAGCACTATGCCACCCTGCGGAGAAAGCTCATTTCAGCCGCTTGTATCCGGGATCTCGTTCTTTCGGTCATGACC
>NC_024327.1:746624-751205 GCF_000523025.1 Cynoglossus semilaevis
GGGGGGTTTGAACCGCTATTTGTCTGATCTGTCGTCTAGGACCTGTTTACCTTGGGAGACCCTACCAGGGGCATTAAGCCCCCGACAACATAGCTCCTAGGTTAATTCGGATACTTGAACCCCTCCACCACGTTAAGGTTGCGGTTCAAGGAGGGGTGGAATTTCTTAATTGATCTAAATTAGTGGTACTCAATCTATAGTATGCTACTATTGTTGGCCAGGGGCGCTTCCCATGGTGCGATTTTTGTAACTTTCTTGTGTCGTTTTTGTAAAAAAAAAACAAACAAAAAAACGCTCAATTGTCTCGCACTGAATAACTAGACTAAAACAGAGAATATTAATATTATAAGTCATGAGGTTCCAATACTGCTCCCCCGGAGGAGCAGTTACCACTTTACAGTTATTTTAACTTTACATGTTTAACCCTTAAACCCTTTAACCATCTTCATTAAACCCACCATGACCCTCCGTCCCCCACCACCGTCACATGTTCAGAGTAAAAGGTCGAGTCATTGTAGACAGGCAGTACCAAGATGGCGCTGAGCGAATGACCCAAATGTACTAACATACCAGAGGTGGGTTTATAAAAAACTTGGTGTGGGCCGGGCCGCTGTCCTCTCTGTCTACCACCCCAAAGGGTTACCCTGGAATTGTTATTCCTCTGTGAGTACGTGGAGGAATGTGAAGTAAGGAAGCTGCTCCTCTTTGTTATTGTCATAATAAGTGACTGACACCATCGTGACACCGATATACTGTACAAATATGCAGCACAGGTCACTGTGAGCGAGGCCCAACTTCCAGAATATTCTCTGTGGCGTTTAAAGGCAGTACATGTACAAGTAAACAGAGACTGTTGACACAAAGCCTGTCTCATTTCTAAATCAAGCTGCAGTGAAGTGAGTGGAGCAGGAGGTGGGAGTAAACCTCCAGGAATTTGAAACAGGTGTTTAAGCTTGAGGATCTGCCTGCCAACGTTCTACTCCCAGTCCCTTAAGTCTGTCCAGCTTTTTCATGTCAAGACTCGCGATTAGTGAAACGGTCCTATCACACAGAGATCTGAGCGGCTCTGCTTTCAATCTGCTGTATTAGTGAGAGACAGGATTTTGTTGCTGGTCACTGCAGATTAGGAATAAGATTAAGAGTCTTTGAAATATTATACAGTATTTAAGGTTCTACATAAAATATTTTTTACTAATGTATATGAATGAATTGTTTTGTCCACATTTGTCTGTTTATTTGACTCATTTAGACATATTGTATAAAAATATGCATGTAAAAAACTCATTGATAAAATAAAACCAAAGATTAACGTTAATATTAGGTGGAGACAAACTGTAAAAATGTACTGCCTTAAACCTAAACCTATCTGAAATACTACAGTAGTTAGGCTACCTGTCATGTGTACTGTAAAAAACTAGTTTTGTAGTGTGACACATACATTTTAAATAACACACAGGTTCATATATTAATAATTTTATTTAAAAGGTTTTTTTATTATTATTATTTGTCTGGTTGACTGAAAATTTCAAGACCCCGAGCAGTACATTTTGTGGACCCTCTGTTGAAGACCACAGTACTAAAAAGTATAAATCAGTACTGCATAGTAATTTCACAAACATTTTAACCAGATGAGAAATATATTTTTTATATAATGTTGTAGCCCAAAAGTGAATTTATTTCACTAAATGTCAGGCTGCGTTTCAAAATTATAGATAGAGATGATAAAAATCGGAATTGTTGAAAACAATTAATAGTATTGTAAAAGCAATTAACAACCATAAACGTTTCTGTTGAGCCCTAGCACAAACTGACGACACTGGCTAACCGCTAGCGTAAAATGAGCGTTATGTTCCGAATATATATTCTCCCTCTTAGCTGTCACTTGTTAATGTGACTTAGCAAAACTTTTATTTTATTTTTTGGGAGGGAGGAGGTCTGTTAAAATATAGCAACACAGTTAAAAAGCAAAATTTGAAACGGTTATTGAAACTATTATTCTGTATTATAACTTTCTAGAACTTCGGCCTGGGTATACGTATATAGATGTTCTTTAATGTACTAGATGTCCTCCCACCGTGGAATGATATTAGCCCTAAAAAGTGACATAAAAAACTCGGACCTTTTATGATTTTCTTACACTAAAAGGTTAACGGTTTTATTTGTTTGACGTTTACGAAAACAACGTCCATGTCTGACCTTGGTGTCGCCACTTGCCCCGGCTCTAAATACACTGTGGACGGCAGCAGCAGCCGCTTTTGAAAGTGCTCTAAAAATAAAACTGAACTATTTCTCATATCATTGTGAGCTGTTGTCCTTCCAGTCATTTATCATCAGCCACACAATCACCAGCTGTCATAAGTCAAGTTTCCCTTCGTGTCCCCGGAGGATCACGGAGGACCCGTACCGGGACTCACCTGACACTTCCACGAAGCCTTCCCTCGTCTTCACGTGGAGCTCCTCTGGTTTGAAGCTGTGGACGTTGACACAAACCTTCCAGGGTTCGCTGGTGGTGGTGGCGATGGTGGTGGGGGAGCTCCTGGAGCTGAGCTCACCGTACCTGCCGCTGTACATAGCCGGGCCTCCGGTGGAATGGCGCTGGGGGAAATCTGAACGTAAAGAACCGCTGAAGGACGACGAACCGAGGTGTGAGCTGAGCCGGCCCGACCTAGCCCAACCTGGCCAGTCCATTGCTAGCTCATCGGGGAACGAAGGCATCCCGAAGTCCTCGTCAATAAACCGGGTCGCCAGCTGATCCCGGAACGGTGACTGATCCCTGAAGGGCGACTCTCCAAACAGGTCCCTGGGAAACCTCTGTCGGTTCCCCATGGTGTAGTAATCTCCCTCGGCCATGTCCTTCAAACTTCAACCGAACTTTTACTTTTCTTTAAATAATAAAAAAATAAAATAAAATAAAATCTCCCTTTTTTAACACCCACAAATCCTCTTCGTCTGTGTTGCCAAACTTTGTCTTGTGGATTTTGCGCATCACCGTTACACAATCACCGACGAGCCGGCAGTAAACTCTACTGTCAACACAAGAAAGTTTTAAACTTTAAAGTCCACTAACATGAGACCCTCTGGCTCCGGGTTTTATAACGGGACCGCTACCCAAATGTGAGTTTGAGCAATGTCGGGAAAGTGCTGTGAGGATCTGTGGACGCGTGTACCGTACGAATGTGTCCGTCATACAAGTGAAAATAACTCTCCACCACAGGGGCGATCCTAGCCTGGTTGGGGCCCTGGGCTAAGTGTGCCCCGACCTACCTATTCTGAAAAATTATTTATTTATTTTGAATGTATTTACTTTTATTTGACGTAATAGCACAGACTATAAAAACATATGAAATAAAAAAATATATTTCTATATAAATGAGCACAAAAATACATACGATAGTAATTTACAGTTTAATACAGATAATACAATTTTAACAGTTGTCCAATATAATAACTTAGACATGTCTTGTTGACTCCTTGTTACATTTATTTCAAGCTTTGTTCTTAATCTAGCTACATCTGATCTGAAAACATCTGATCTATCTATCTATCTATCTATCAACTCTACTTCAACATGATTAAATAATATCTGAAACCAGTGTTTAAACAAAAACATTTCAAAAAGCTTTAATTAAAGAAGGAATATCTTGTTGATGTGGATTTGTTTTACACTGTAACAGCAACAGCTGACTGGAGACCATCCCCCTTTGACGAAGGTCTAAGTCACAGCCCTCATGTCACTCAAGCCCAGTTGGAGCTCCCTGCTCCTGGTGACTCATTGTTTTTTTAATAGAAAATACTTCAGCTTTACTTCTTTACTACTTTTCTAATACTACTTTGTCCTGTTAAACTCACTGATGTCAGGGTACAGTTAAAACATAAGAACCACAAGAAGACATCCTCTCTGCAACGGTGTAAACAAGTGTCTCCTTTGTGCCAGAAAAGACACCAAAAAATGTTTTATTCAGAGTGTGGTTTTAACCCTATAACACCAAACGTATCATATTTGTAGGTGCAATGGGTTGAGTGCTGCTTAGGAGCACTCGGTGTTATTAACCAGTCTCAAATTAATAACACAACCAGTCTCGTTAAAGTTATCTTTGATTATTATTTTAACCTACTAATATAGCATGAATGTATTACTTGGAATATTACACATATACTATAATCAATAGTATTAATAACAACTAAATATCTGAAGGATTTTTAGAGTTCTTGGCAAATTGGGTGGCTTCCATGAATAAAGTAACAACACAGACAAATACAGTTTACAAAAATAATCAAATTTATTTATACTTTACTGTCAAGTTAATGACGGTGATTGAACTCATAAACAATGATCATAACAACAAAACAAGGCGTGTGTGTGTAGGTGTGTGTGTGTGTGTACTTGTGTGCGTGTGTACACGAGTGGTTGTGTAAGAGAGAGAAAGAGAGAGAGAGATGTTGCCTCTTAGCTACCAAGCAAGCGACTGAGCCCTTGAGGCGTGTTCACATACGCAACTGCGCAGTGGAAGAAGAACTGCGAGGTAGAAGGAACGGCAACAGGAAACACGTGAGGCGTGTATGCGCTCACGGAGGTGTGAA
>NC_024327.1:752700-753288 GCF_000523025.1 Cynoglossus semilaevis
GGTTACTGATCGTGACGTATGTGGATTTACCGGAAGCAGTGCAATTATGGGAGTTAGACTGTTGTAGTACCTACATATTTGATACATGAGTTTTACAGTCCTCCGAGCTGTGTGATATTGTTTTTCCCTGAAAAACCAGATGTATATAATGAGATACTTGCAGTGCACAGATAATTTAACAGGGGATAGTTATTCACCCATTAGCCGGCCTTCCAGTGACACTACAAGATTGCCATGACTCAAGATTTGAACACAGGTGGTTTTTGAAAAAGAACTTTGAAAAGGTTAAGATGAGAAAAACATTAAAAATTTTACTGAAACATCAATAGGAATAGTTACTGGGTTGATGCAATGTGAAAATACCTAAAATTTCATAATCTATGTTTTAGTAAAGCAAATTTGATACAGCAGGTATATAAGGTCATGTTACTCTAAATCGAGTCAACTGTCATTTTATTGTTTTTCATGCATTATATATAACAGTTTTTTATTTTTAAATTACATAATTTGGTACATTTAGATTAAAAAAGATATGTAACCTATATTTTATTATATATTATAATATATATAATATATACAGTATAAGGT
>NC_024327.1:753388-754776 GCF_000523025.1 Cynoglossus semilaevis
AATAATTCTGCACTCCCTGTATAGTAGATCAGTGGATGATCTTTTGTACGAAATGTTATCGATCGTGTTACCGAGTTTACCAAAGTTTATAAAAGATACCCTAAAAACCACCTTTCGTTTTATCCCCTGTGACATGACTAATGAATGTAGCAAAATGTTCAAAAGTTTCTATTCTTTACATCTTAAAAAATGAAATTAAAATCAGCTAATCATCTGCATATACTGTAATTGTACATTGATGAAAACGGTGTGTGGAAAAAAGAGAGAAACAAAAATAGGATTTTAAACAGTTGAATAGAAGCAGGTGAAGGAAGAGAAGAAAAATTGTGGAGGGTGAGTCCAGCCCCCCCCCCACGTCAGACGTCAGAGTCTGAGACACAAAACAAGTTGCTCTCAGCTGAGCCTTTCACTCTCTTTTCACCCTCACCCACGCGCTCTTTCTCAGACAAGCCACTTACCACAGACGTTGCTCAGTTTTCTGCCACTCAGTGTGGATGTGACGGCACAACTGGCCAAGGACCACGTCTGTCACTACCTGAAACCTGCATCTCGCTGCACGTGAGTGATGGCTGATTCTGGGTGAAGCTGCCAAAGAGAGCGAGAGAAGTGCTCGGAAGTGCTCACCCCAACACCTCACCCCCGACCCCGTCTGAAAGAGCGGCAGATGCGATAGAAGAGGAGAGGTGGAGAAAGAAGGGGGGAAACACAACCTCCACTACCCTTCCCTCCTCATCTGGGAGAACAATAACTGCCTCCAGCTGGAGAGGGTCAGCTTTTGTCCCCGTCTCTGCTGAAAAGAGTAAAGAGCAGACGGACGCGCTGACACACTGACCTCCTGCTGTTGCTGCTGCTGCTGTTGCTCAGCAAACACTGCGGACTGCGCTGATTCCTTCAGTACTTGGACAGCTCCCGAACAACAGTCGACGGGACCGTTTTCTTCCCCATGACTCTGACCGCTGACGGACTCGAGGCAGAAACTCCAAATGCAGCCGCCGTGTTCGCTCCATCTCGGAACTTCGCTGACCTTCGGCTCTCAGAGCGGCACGGGAAGCCTTCACCAGCTGGAGGAAAAGCAGCTGTTTGAGAAGTTTTGGGAGGGCACTTTCAAGGCCGTGGCCACCCCGAGATCGGAGAGCGTGATTGTAGAAAGCATCACCTCCCGAAGGAGGGTGAATGAGTGAGTACCGGAGGTTTAATTTAAAGAATGAACACATTGGGTTTTCAATCTGATTATCGTGTCTTTTACTGTAGGGCATTGGTATGAAAGAAATGCTTGTTCATTACCCATCAGCCATGGCAGCTTGAGCCTTTTACTTACAAATGTATATAATATGTCTGTCCTTTCATCCATGTATCATTGTCTGCACAACTTTTGATGACAACTTCAA
>NC_024327.1:754814-756671 GCF_000523025.1 Cynoglossus semilaevis
CAGGGGTCCTCAAAAAAACTACAAAAAAAAATACCTGGGGAGCGCTAGTCTAAGCGGGTCGCTACTCTAGAAGACCACACTCTTCAAGATAAGCAGGTCACATGACACATGACAAAAAAAACTTCAACGTTAACGCAAATGGTGTTGATATCCAAGTTCAGGTTCAATGACTGGTGTGTGTGTGTAGCTGGAAGCCTGGGATATGTGACGGTGGCGTTTACCTAATTACCTAATTTCTCTTTTAGTTTTAAATTCCATGTGAAGAGAATGCTGCTGTGGAGCTTTGACCCAGAGGCAATGTCTCTGTCATGTGAACCCCAGGGTTCACCTCCTGCGCAAGTTCAAATCCCGGTTAGGGCGGTTGGTACCTCCCAGTGGAATCACCACCAGCAGGAAGGTTTGGGGCACTGCAATGTGATTTGGGTGGCGACTGCTGCTCCCGTGACCCAGTAAAGGATAAGCGGATGAAAATGGATGGATGGATGGAAGGATGGAGAACTCTGCTGCTCCGTGTGGACAGTCTGGGTGATGGAGACAATAGATGATGACTGTAGTGGACAGAGCTTTGCCATTATGTCCAAAGAGGGTGGACATACAGTCTCCTATTCAATTTTGTCCATTAACAACTTGAACGTTCTTCCCCATTCCATTCCTGTTTTAGTATCTTCTGATTCTGCTTTAAAAACGACCCTTGAACTGCCCCAGTACCTCTCTGACAAGTACCCCAATCCATAGCTTTAGGACTTTACTCTTCTTTTCCACAAGGTTTCTCTTAGAATCCTTTGATAACACCAAAGGTCAAATCTTTTCATTGGATTAAATTCAGCAGAGACTATATTCAACTTTATTGATCACACTTTGGGGAAATTTGGTTTCATAGTGTAGCCGTTAGCACACCTGGCTCAAGAGCAGAGATTCCTGGGTTTGATTCCCAGAGGAACCACATGCTTGATTGTTAATCCTCCTCTTGTACGTCTGTTTGGATAAAAGCCTCTGCTAAATGCATTTGAATTGCGACCTTTTCTCATGTCAGATTTTTTTTTTTAATACCCAGCACTCAGATCTGTACATTGCGATGGAGAATGCTACTCAGCTAGCTGGGCTTCAGCAAGATGTTTCTTTAATGTTTTTCAGATGTAAGTTCATGAGATTGATGCTTTTTTCGGAAATTCCTATTCTCCTTTGTGGCTTAATGAATTGTTTACTTTGTCCTTCATATAGATCATTGTTTCCCAAAGACTGGCTCGCGACCCTGTTGGTGCCGAAAAATACGTTATTCAGCAACCACTATTGTCATCTAACTGCCACAGATAGAATGATCTGAAAAGAACCACACCTGACACTGAGCTTTACTCGCTACGAGGGGGAGCAGAGAGGCTAACAGCTTCGCAGAGTTGACTCACCTAAGTCCCAAAGTGTATGAGGACTGCAGCTCCTTTTATTGAGAAAGTTACATAAGTGCTGAGCAGTTATTTTTCATTGCGTGCATTCTTTTGGGAAAAAATCGCACGCTTCACATAGATGATGAGGAACAGACATAGGTGCTGAGCAGTTGTGTACATTCTTTTTGGGCAAAGTTCACAAGATTCACATAGATGATGAGGAACAGAATGTATCCTTTTGCAGAAGACATTATAAAACATTTCTTGAGTACATGCAGAACATTTCCTGTGCAGAGCAGAGTCTTCATGTTTCTTATAAGCAGATTATGTTTTAACACACTTTGATATCCATCCATCCATCCATCCATCTTCAACCGCTTATCCGGGGCCGGGTCGCGGGGGCAACAGTCTGAGCAGGGACACCCAGACTTCCCTCTCCCTCGACACTTCCTCTAGCTCTTCTGGGGGGACCCCA
>NC_024327.1:759748-777053 GCF_000523025.1 Cynoglossus semilaevis
GGGGGGGTTGAACCGCTATTTGTCTGATCCGTCGCCTAGGACCTGTTTGCCTTGGGAGACCCTACCAGGGGCGTTAAGCCCCCGACAACATAGCTCCTAGGTTCATTCGGATACTCAAACCCCTCCACCACGTTAAGGTTGCGATTCAAGGAGACACTTTGATAACTAAATACAAATTCTATTTACATTTCCCCCGTTTATCAAAGTTAACACATCAAGTTTGTCATCACAATGTCATTTTAAACAGATTTTCAACATTGGAATCGTACATGAGTGTCAACAATCTTTGCATTGTCATAAGAACCCTCATAGTCTGGGTCTTGTCCTGATACTCTTTGATAGTCAGTTTCTGAGATGTAGGCTCCGACCGCCTTCTCAAGAACTCTTTCTGCCATGTTTCTCAGAAAAGGTATACAACAACATCCACAGAAAGCAAACAGTGTAATCACAATCATTAATGTAGTGAGTATAGAGATTATTATAGTTTTCCATGGTCCAAACACATTACTTAGCCAGTCGTCTATTGGGTTATCAATTCCAGACTGGGAATGCATAATTTCAGAGTAGGCTTTGAGTCCCAGACCCTCAGGTGGGTCGCAAGAGTTTTTCTCTTTTTTTTTGGGTCATCTCACATCATGTTTCCCAGGAGTTTACGTACAATGTGACTTGGGTCGTGAAAGTTTGTGACTTTTAAAATATGGGTCCTGTCAGGAAACATTTTCTGTTAGATAGGACTGTAAAAAATGCTGTTAGTTCATACCCCAGTTTCCTAACACACAAAGAATTCAAATAAAGATCAAATAAAGATCTGATCAAATAAAGAATCAAATACGAGATCTCAAATTTTAAAAGTTTTACTTGCAAGCAAGGAGTGCAGAACAATGGTTACATTCAGAACTGCACTGAGGAACTCCCCAGTGCTCAGAGCTTAAATACAGTTTTTTCACATACACATCAATGGTCGGTAGCTTAACCCTTTACAGCCATGTGGTGTTCACGTACCACTTCTGAGCGCTGATTGGCAAAAACTCCAAACCAGGATTCTCCACCAATAGAAAACATGTACATGTGCTGAGCTATTCTGCTCAGTAACTCAGGTTAGATCAAAGAAATACACTTTGGATTATTTTCCTTTTTTATGTTGTTTTCCTCATTATTTGGGCAGAGAAACTGGTTCAGGCCGGTTCTGTGACCTGTCTCTATCTCCAAGTAACAGTCAGTGCCATCTATACACCACTGTAAACCATCAGCATGCACACCTTTCTTCAGTACTTCTGCTTTTAGTATAGCATTGAAAAACAAACAGTATAAATTGATATGGGAATTTAATATAATGAATATATCGTTAATATTTGAATAAATGTATTTACAATATCTTAACAACACTTTTTGCTGGTGTTACCATCATGACAGCAGGATTTATTCTCCCTGTGTTCGCGTGACTCCCATTATACCACAAATGCGATCCGCCATCTAGTAGCGTAGCATGTCACAGCAGTGTAGTGATATGAGCGCCAACAGATGACGGACGGAAGGCATTAAAATAAATTAAATAATAATTTAAAAGAAATAAATGAAATAGTGGTGTCTGTTTTTCTTTCATCTCATTGGAGCTACGGTCTCTACGTTTCCCTTTTATTCCAACTCTCTACACGTTCATCAAACTATCTGTCATGCCACTGGAAACAAATGAACAAAAATGTTCTCACTCTACTGGAGTGTTTCTTATTCTTCCACTTCTCTTGTTTGTAATGCTCTACTCCTTTACATTGAAATCGTTATCAGAACAAGTGCCCAGTTAAAACGTTCACCTCAATTAATTCATTGACAGGAACCACGGGGCGTGACGTCACCCAACAGCAGCCGGAGCAGCAGGAGTCCTCACTTCACCACCCGTACAGGGCTACTAAATCTCAACTTGAATGGCAGTTTTGAAAACAATGAACTCGAGTGTATCTTTTATCGAACTAAGATTGTACTCCCACTGGTGAGAACACAATGAAAGGTGGCCTATAAAAAGCCCGTTTTTCTCCACAGCTCTCGCTTACGGCCATACCACCCTGAACACGCCCGATCTCGTCTGATCTCGGAAGCTAAGCAGGGTCGGGCCTGGTTAGTACTTGGATGGGAGACCGCCTGGGAATACCAGGTGCTGTAAGCTTTTTTGACCAGACGGAGGTGCTCTTTCTTTTTCATACTGCAGCCTTTTCAACGTCTTGCTTTTCTAGGGCAAAGACTGAACCTTGAAGTTGAAACACTTGCAGTTCATGAGGAATACAGCAGGGGCCGCTCCTGAAATTATCTTTGTCATTATTTATTTATTTTTTTCATATCAAGGCGTTCGCTTGAAGCGTTTGTTGCCTCCCTAGCTCGATAGCCGGGATGCTGCCAATTAGAATAGAACAGAATTCAACTTTATTGTCATTGCACATGTCACAAGTACAGAGCAACGAAATGCAGTTTGCATTATTTTCCTGTCTGTGGTAAGAATAAAGGTGACACACGTTTTGCTGGTGTTATCATCATGACAGCAGGATTTATTCTCTGTCTCATGTACAATATTTCAATAGCCAAAATGTTGTTACTAACCTAATGGCCTTAGCTTTTGTCACAACTTTCATGTAATCTAATACATTTCACAGCATGGATTTATTAAAAAGAAACACTATTTGAATAACAAGGATACAACATTCTATTATATTCGTGAAACAATAAATGACTTTGTTTTCACTGAACCAACTTTTAACTAGTAATTACTTTAACGTAATGGAATATCTTGCCGCACATTTGAACTACAGTAACTACATTCTTCCTACAGTCACTCAATTCTACCGCTCTGTGACATCGGAACAGCGTTTTCCTGGTTCTGGCAACAATGAACAAAAAGATCAATTTGTGTGCAAATAAAACTTATAAAAGAAACACAAGTTACAGATGGCACAAAACACGTTCCAAAATAAACATCAGCATCGATTTTCTTCACTCACCATGAGACAAGTCCGCTTAGCATTGGCCACTTAGCATACACTTCACACTCACTTCACATCAACTTTCTCTCAACAACCGGTTACTTTCACTCGTATGTACACAGCTAATTACTTAGTCACATATTCAACTCATAGCATATCGTATGCACACCGGATTGGGTGTATATATTCACTGACCCGTGGTAAGAATAAAGGAGATACACGTTTTGCTGGTGTTACCATCATGACAGCAGGATTTATTCTCCCTGTGTTCGCGTGACTCCCATTATACCACAAATGCGATCCGCCATCTAGTGGCGTAGCATGTCACAGCAGCGTAGTGATATGAGCGCCAACAGATGACGGAAGGCATTAAAATAAATTCAATAATAATTTAAAAGAAATAAATAGAATAGGGGTGTCTGTTTTTCTTTCATCTCATTGGAGCTACGGTCTCTACGCTTCCATTTTATTCCAACTCTCTACACGTTCATCAAACTATCTGTGACGCCACTGGAAACAAATGAACAAAAATGTTCTCACTGTACTGGAGTTTTTCTTCTTCTTGCACTTCTCTTGTTTGTAATGCTCTACTCGTTTGCATTGAAATCGTTTTCAGAACAAGTGCCCAGTTAAAACGTTCACCTCAATTCATTCACTGACAGGAACCACGGGGCGTGACGTCACCCAACAGCAGCCGGAGCAGCAGGAGTCCTCACTTCACCACCCGTACAGGGCTACTAAATCTCAACTTGAATGGCAGTTTTGAAAACAATGAACTCGAGTGTATCTTTTATCGAACTAAGATTGTACTCCCACTGGTGAGAACACAATGAAAGGTGGCCTATAAAAAGCCCGTTTTTCTCCACAGCTCTCGCTTACGGCCATACCACCCTGAACACGCCCGATCTCGTCTGATCTCGGAAGCTAAGCAGGGTCGGGCCTGGTTAGTACTTGGATGGGAGACCGCCTGGGAATACCAGGTGCTGTAAGCTTTTTTGACCAGACGGAGGTGCTCTTTCTTTTTCATACTGCAGCCTTTTCAACGCCTTGCTTTTCTAGGGCAAAGACTGAACCTTGAAGTTGAAACACTTGCAGTTCATGAGGAATACAGCAGGGGCCGCTCCTGAAATTATCTTTGTCATTATTTATTTATTTTTTTCATATCAAGGCGTTCGCTTGAAGCGTTTGTTGCCTCCCTAGCTCGATAGCCGGGATGCTGCCAATTAGAATAGAACAGAATTCAACTTTATTGTCATTGCACATGTCACAAGTACAGAGCAACAAAATGCAGTTTGCATTATTTTCCTGTCTGTGGTAAGAATAAAGGTGACACACGTTTTGCTGGTGTTATCATCATGACAGCAGGATTTATTCTCTGTCTCATGTACAATATTTCAATAGCCAAAATGTTGTTACTAACCTAATGGCCTTAGCTTTTGTCACAACTTTCATGTAATCTAATACATTTCACAGCATGGATTTATTAAAAAGAAACACTATTTGAATAACAAGGATACAACATTCTATTATATTCGTGAAACAATAAATGACTTTGTTTTCACTGAACCAACTTTTAACTAGTAATTACTTTAACGTAATGGAATATCTTGCCGCACATTTGAACTACAGTAACTACATTCTTCCTACAGTCACTCAATTCTACCGCTCTGTGACATCGGAACAGCGTTTTCCTGGTTCTGGCAACAATGAACAAAAAGATCAATTTGTGTGCAAATAAAACTTATAAAAGAAACACAAGTTACAGATGGCACAAAACACGTTCCAAAATAAACATCAGCATCGATTTTCTTCACTCACCATGAGACAAGTCCGCTTAGCATTGGCCACTTAGCATACACTTCACACTCACTTCACATCAACTTTCTCTCAACAACCGGTTACTTTCACTCGTATGTACACAGCTAATTACTTAGTCACATATTCAACTCATAGCATATCGTATGCACACCGGATTGGGTGTATATATTCACTGACCCGTGGTAAGAATAAAGGAGATACACGTTTTGCTGGTGTTACCATCATGACAGCAGGATTTATTCTCCCTGTGTTCGCGTGACTCCCATTATACCACAAATGCGATCCGCCATCTAGTGGCGTAGCATGTCACAGCAGCGTAGTGATATGAGCGCCAACAGATGACGGAAGGCATTAAAATAAATTCAATAATAATTTAAAAGAAATAAATAGAATAGGGGTGTCTGTTTTTCTTTCATCTCATTGGAGCTACGGTCTCTACGCTTCCATTTTATTCCAACTCTCTACACGTTCATCAAACTATCTGTGACGCCACTGGAAACAAATGAACAAAAATGTTCTCACTGTACTGGAGTTTTTCTTCTTCTTGCACTTCTCTTGTTTGTAATGCTCTACTCGTTTGCATTGAAATCGTTTTCAGAACAAGTGCCCAGTTAAAACGTTCACCTCAATTCATTCACTGACAGGAACCACGGGGCGTGACGTCACCCAACAGCAGCCGGAGCAGCAGGAGTCCTCACTTCACCACCCGTACAGGGCTACTAAATCTCAACTTGAATGGCAGTTTTGAAAACAATGAACTCGAGTGTATCTTTTATCGAACTAAGATTGTACTCCCACTGGTGAGAACACAATGAAAGGTGGCCTATAAAAAGCCCGTTTTTCTCCACAGCTCTCGCTTACGGCCATACCACCCTGAACACGCCCGATCTCGTCTGATCTCGGAAGCTAAGCAGGGTCGGGCCTGGTTAGTACTTGGATGGGAGACCGCCTGGGAATACCAGGTGCTGTAAGCTTTTTTGACCAGACGGAGGTGCTCTTTCTTTTTCATACTGCAGCCTTTTCAACGCCTTGCTTTTCTAGGGCAAAGACTGAACCTTGAAGTTGAAACACTTGCAGTTCATGAGGAATACAGCAGGGGCCGCTCCTGAAATTATCTTTGTCATTATTTATTTATTTTTTTCATATCAAGGCGTTCGCTTGAAGCGTTTGTTGCCTCCCTAGCTCGATAGCCGGGATGCTGCCAATTAGAATAGAACAGAATTCAACTTTATTGTCATTGCACATGTCACAAGTACAGAGCAACAAAATGCAGTTTGCATTATTTTCCTGTCTGTGGTAAGAATAAAGGTGACACACGTTTTGCTGGTGTTATCATCATGACAGCAGGATTTATTCTCTGTCTCATGTACAATATTTCAATAGCCAAAATGTTGTTACTAACCTAATGGCCTTAGCTTTTGTCACAACTTTCATGTAATCTAATACATTTCACAGCATGGATTTATTAAAAAGAAACACTATTTGAATAACAAGGATACAACATTCTATTATATTCGTGAAACAATAAATGACTTTGTTTTCACTGAACCAACTTTTAACTAGTAATTACTTTAACGTAATGGAATATCTTGCCGCACATTTGAACTACAGTAACTACATTCTTCCTACAGTCACTCAATTCTACCGCTCTGTGACATCGGAACAGCGTTTTCCTGGTTCTGGCAACAATGAACAAAAAGATCAATTTGTGTGCAAATAAAACTTATAAAAGAAACACAAGTTACAGATGGCACAAAACACGTTCCAAAATAAACATCAGCATCGATTTTCTTCACTCACCATGAGACAAGTCCGCTTAGCATTGGCCACTTAGCATACACTTCACACTCACTTCACATCAACTTTCTCTCAACAACCGGTTACTTTCACTCGTATGTACACAGCTAATTACTTAGTCACATATTCAACTCATAGCATATCGTATGCACACCGGATTGGGTGTATATATTCACTGACCCGTGGTAAGAATAAAGGAGATACACGTTTTGCTGGTGTTACCATCATGACAGCAGGATTTATTCTCCCTGTGTTCGCGTGACTCCCATTATACCACAAATGCGATCCGCCATCTAGTGGCGTAGCATGTCACAGCAGCGTAGTGATATGAGCGCCAACAGATGACGGAAGGCATTAAAATAAATTCAATAATAATTTAAAAGAAATAAATAGAATAGGGGTGTCTGTTTTTCTTTCATCTCATTGGAGCTACGGTCTCTACGCTTCCATTTTATTCCAACTCTCTACACGTTCATCAAACTATCTGTGACGCCACTGGAAACAAATGAACAAAAATGTTCTCACTGTACTGGAGTTTTTCTTCTTCTTGCACTTCTCTTGTTTGTAATGCTCTACTCGTTTGCATTGAAATCGTTTTCAGAACAAGTGCCCAGTTAAAACGTTCACCTCAATTCATTCACTGACAGGAACCACGGGGCGTGACGTCACCCAACAGCAGCCGGAGCAGCAGGAGTCCTCACTTCACCACCCGTACAGGGCTACTAAATCTCAACTTGAATGGCAGTTTTGAAAACAATGAACTCGAGTGTATCTTTTATCGAACTAAGATTGTACTCCCACTGGTGAGAACACAATGAAAGGTGGCCTATAAAAAGCCCGTTTTTCTCCACAGCTCTCGCTTACGGCCATACCACCCTGAACACGCCCGATCTCGTCTGATCTCGGAAGCTAAGCAGGGTCGGGCCTGGTTAGTACTTGGATGGGAGACCGCCTGGGAATACCAGGTGCTGTAAGCTTTTTTGACCAGACGGAGGTGCTCTTTCTTTTTCATACTGCAGCCTTTTCAACGCCTTGCTTTTCTAGGGCAAAGACTGAACCTTGAAGTTGAAACACTTGCAGTTCATGAGGAATACAGCAGGGGCCGCTCCTGAAATTATCTTTGTCATTATTTATTTATTTTTTTCATATCAAGGCGTTCGCTTGAAGCGTTTGTTGCCTCCCTAGCTCGATAGCCGGGATGCTGCCAATTAGAATAGAACAGAATTCAACTTTATTGTCATTGCACATGTCACAAGTACAGAGCAACAAAATGCAGTTTGCATTATTTTCCTGTCTGTGGTAAGAATAAAGGTGACACACGTTTTGCTGGTGTTATCATCATGACAGCAGGATTTATTCTCTGTCTCATGTACAATATTTCAATAGCCAAAATGTTGTTACTAACCTAATGGCCTTAGCTTTTGTCACAACTTTCATGTAATCTAATACATTTCACAGCATGGATTTATTAAAAAGAAACACTATTTGAATAACAAGGATACAACATTCTATTATATTCGTGAAACAATAAATGACTTTGTTTTCACTGAACCAACTTTTAACTAGTAATTACTTTAACGTAATGGAATATCTTGCCGCACATTTGAACTACAGTAACTACATTCTTCCTACAGTCACTCAATTCTACCGCTCTGTGACATCGGAACAGCGTTTTCCTGGTTCTGGCAACAATGAACAAAAAGATCAATTTGTGTGCAAATAAAACTTATAAAAGAAACACAAGTTACAGATGGCACAAAACACGTTCCAAAATAAACATCAGCATCGATTTTCTTCACTCACCATGAGACAAGTCCGCTTAGCATTGGCCACTTAGCATACACTTCACACTCACTTCACATCAACTTTCTCTCAACAACCGGTTACTTTCACTCGTATGTACACAGCTAATTACTTAGTCACATATTCAACTCATAGCATATCGTATGCACACCGGATTGGGTGTATATATTCACTGACCCGTGGTAAGAATAAAGGAGATACACGTTTTGCTGGTGTTACCATCATGACAGCAGGATTTATTCTCCCTGTGTTCGCGTGACTCCCATTATACCACAAATGCGATCCGCCATCTAGTGGCGTAGCATGTCACAGCAGCGTAGTGATATGAGCGCCAACAGATGACGGAAGGCATTAAAATAAATTCAATAATAATTTAAAAGAAATAAATAGAATAGGGGTGTCTGTTTTTCTTTCATCTCATTGGAGCTACGGTCTCTACGCTTCCATTTTATTCCAACTCTCTACACGTTCATCAAACTATCTGTGACGCCACTGGAAACAAATGAACAAAAATGTTCTCACTGTACTGGAGTTTTTCTTCTTCTTGCACTTCTCTTGTTTGTAATGCTCTACTCGTTTGCATTGAAATCGTTTTCAGAACAAGTGCCCAGTTAAAACGTTCACCTCAATTCATTCACTGACAGGAACCACGGGGCGTGACGTCACCCAACAGCAGCCGGAGCAGCAGGAGTCCTCACTTCACCACCCGTACAGGGCTACTAAATCTCAACTTGAATGGCAGTTTTGAAAACAATGAACTCGAGTGTATCTTTTATCGAACTAAGATTGTACTCCCACTGGTGAGAACACAATGAAAGGTGGCCTATAAAAAGCCCGTTTTTCTCCACAGCTCTCGCTTACGGCCATACCACCCTGAACACGCCCGATCTCGTCTGATCTCGGAAGCTAAGCAGGGTCGGGCCTGGTTAGTACTTGGATGGGAGACCGCCTGGGAATACCAGGTGCTGTAAGCTTTTTTGACCAGACGGAGGTGCTCTTTCTTTTTCATACTGCAGCCTTTTCAACGCCTTGCTTTTCTAGGGCAAAGACTGAACCTTGAAGTTGAAACACTTGCAGTTCATGAGGAATACAGCAGGGGCCGCTCCTGAAATTATCTTTGTCATTATTTATTTATTTTTTTCATATCAAGGCGTTCGCTTGAAGCGTTTGTTGCCTCCCTAGCTCGATAGCCGGGATGCTGCCAATTAGAATAGAACAGAATTCAACTTTATTGTCATTGCACATGTCACAAGTACAGAGCAACAAAATGCAGTTTGCATTATTTTCCTGTCTGTGGTAAGAATAAAGGTGACACACGTTTTGCTGGTGTTATCATCATGACAGCAGGATTTATTCTCTGTCTCATGTACAATATTTCAATAGCCAAAATGTTGTTACTAACCTAATGGCCTTAGCTTTTGTCACAACTTTCATGTAATCTAATACATTTCACAGCATGGATTTATTAAAAAGAAACACTATTTGAATAACAAGGATACAACATTCTATTATATTCGTGAAACAATAAATGACTTTGTTTTCACTGAACCAACTTTTAACTAGTAATTACTTTAACGTAATGGAATATCTTGCCGCACATTTGAACTACAGTAACTACATTCTTCCTACAGTCACTCAATTCTACCGCTCTGTGACATCGGAACAGCGTTTTCCTGGTTCTGGCAACAATGAACAAAAAGATCAATTTGTGTGCAAATAAAACTTATAAAAGAAACACAAGTTACAGATGGCACAAAACACGTTCCAAAATAAACATCAGCATCGATTTTCTTCACTCACCATGAGACAAGTCCGCTTAGCATTGGCCACTTAGCATACACTTCACACTCACTTCACATCAACTTTCTCTCAACAACCGGTTACTTTCACTCGTATGTACACAGCTAATTACTTAGTCACATATTCAACTCATAGCATATCGTATGCACACCGGATTGGGTGTATATATTCACTGACCCGTGGTAAGAATAAAGGAGATACACGTTTTGCTGGTGTTACCATCATGACAGCAGGATTTATTCTCCCTGTGTTCGCGTGACTCCCATTATACCACAAATGCGATCCGCCATCTAGTGGCGTAGCATGTCACAGCAGCGTAGTGATATGAGCGCCAACAGATGACGGAAGGCATTAAAATAAATTCAATAATAATTTAAAAGAAATAAATAGAATAGGGGTGTCTGTTTTTCTTTCATCTCATTGGAGCTACGGTCTCTACGCTTCCATTTTATTCCAACTCTCTACACGTTCATCAAACTATCTGTGACGCCACTGGAAACAAATGAACAAAAATGTTCTCACTGTACTGGAGTTTTTCTTCTTCTTGCACTTCTCTTGTTTGTAATGCTCTACTCGTTTGCATTGAAATCGTTTTCAGAACAAGTGCCCAGTTAAAACGTTCACCTCAATTCATTCACTGACAGGAACCACGGGGCGTGACGTCACCCAACAGCAGCCGGAGCAGCAGGAGTCCTCACTTCACCACCCGTACAGGGCTACTAAATCTCAACTTGAATGGCAGTTTTGAAAACAATGAACTCGAGTGTATCTTTTATCGAACTAAGATTGTACTCCCACTGGTGAGAACACAATGAAAGGTGGCCTATAAAAAGCCCGTTTTTCTCCACAGCTCTCGCTTACGGCCATACCACCCTGAACACGCCCGATCTCGTCTGATCTCGGAAGCTAAGCAGGGTCGGGCCTGGTTAGTACTTGGATGGGAGACCGCCTGGGAATACCAGGTGCTGTAAGCTTTTTTGACCAGACGGAGGTGCTCTTTCTTTTTCATACTGCAGCCTTTTCAACGCCTTGCTTTTCTAGGGCAAAGACTGAACCTTGAAGTTGAAACACTTGCAGTTCATGAGGAATACAGCAGGGGCCGCTCCTGAAATTATCTTTGTCATTATTTATTTATTTTTTTCATATCAAGGCGTTCGCTTGAAGCGTTTGTTGCCTCCCTAGCTCGATAGCCGGGATGCTGCCAATTAGAATAGAACAGAATTCAACTTTATTGTCATTGCACATGTCACAAGTACAGAGCAACAAAATGCAGTTTGCATTATTTTCCTGTCTGTGGTAAGAATAAAGGTGACACACGTTTTGCTGGTGTTATCATCATGACAGCAGGATTTATTCTCTGTCTCATGTACAATATTTCAATAGCCAAAATGTTGTTACTAACCTAATGGCCTTAGCTTTTGTCACAACTTTCATGTAATCTAATACATTTCACAGCATGGATTTATTAAAAAGAAACACTATTTGAATAACAAGGATACAACATTCTATTATATTCGTGAAACAATAAATGACTTTGTTTTCACTGAACCAACTTTTAACTAGTAATTACTTTAACGTAATGGAATATCTTGCCGCACATTTGAACTACAGTAACTACATTCTTCCTACAGTCACTCAATTCTACCGCTCTGTGACATCGGAACAGCGTTTTCCTGGTTCTGGCAACAATGAACAAAAAGATCAATTTGTGTGCAAATAAAACTTATAAAAGAAACACAAGTTACAGATGGCACAAAACACGTTCCAAAATAAACATCAGCATCGATTTTCTTCACTCACCATGAGACAAGTCCGCTTAGCATTGGCCACTTAGCATACACTTCACACTCACTTCACATCAACTTTCTCTCAACAACCGGTTACTTTCACTCGTATGTACACAGCTAATTACTTAGTCACATATTCAACTCATAGCATATCGTATGCACACCGGATTGGGTGTATATATTCACTGACCCGTGGTAAGAATAAAGGAGATACACGTTTTGCTGGTGTTACCATCATGACAGCAGGATTTATTCTCCCTGTGTTCGCGTGACTCCCATTATACCACAAATGCGATCCGCCATCTAGTGGCGTAGCATGTCACAGCAGCGTAGTGATATGAGCGCCAACAGATGACGGAAGGAAAGAAGAGTTCATATCCCAGTTTCCTAACACACAAAGAATTCAAATAAAGATCAAATAAAGAATGAAATACGAGATCTCAAATTTTAAAAGTTTTACTTGCAAGCAAGGAGTGCAGAACAATGGTTACATTCAGAACTGCACTGAGGAACTCCTCAGTGCTCAGAGCTTAAATACAGTTTTTTCACATACACATCAATGGTCAGTAGCTTAATCTTTTACAGCCATGTGGTGTTCACGTACCACTTCTGAGCGCTGATTGGCAAAAACTGCTCCAAACAAAGATTCTCCACCAATAGAAAACATGTACATGTGCTGAGCTATTCTGCTCAGTAACTCAGGTTAGATCAAAGAAATACACTTTGGATTATTTTCCTTTTTGATGTTCTGTTTTCCTCATTATTTGGGCAGAGAAACTGGTTCAGGCCGGTTCTGTGACCTGTCTCTATCTCCAAGCGTAACAGTCAGTGCCATCCGTACCATACACCATCCTGTTATGTAAACCATCAGCATGCACACCTTTCTTCAGTACTTCTCCTTTTAGTACAGCATTGAAAAACAAACAGTATAAATTGATATGGAAACTTTAACATAATTAATATATTGTAAAGATTGAATAAATGTATTTACAACATCTTAACAGGTCCCCAGAAAAAAAGGTTTAGGAAACACTGATATAGATAGACAGAATTTCATTTATCCCTCAGGAGTTCCCTTTAGGAAATTGATTAATAAATGTATCTTCACTTCGGTCGTTAAGTTGATTTGTTTGGATTTTATAACTTTTGTCTTGGCGTTAAAAAGTTGCCCAGTTTCCTCACTTACTCCTATATTCATTTTGTCCCTGAAATAAAAAAAATGCTTCAGGGTCCGGACGGCTACAGAGGAGTAATTATACTTTGTTGTTCTCCCCCTTCTGTCCTCCCTGTTTCTTCCTCTTTGGGCCAGTCACACAGAGGAGGGCGGGTTAAAAAGTTCTGTTAGGCTGGGGCCTTGGGGTCAACTGGGAAAGTGTAAACAGGCATTAAGAGTCTGATGGGTCGTTGTGGTCCTCATCAGAAAGGTTTCGGTCACCTGCCTCTTTATGTGAAACTGAGGAGAATCTTTTGGGTATTGTTCCTAAAAGTGCTTTGTATGTGGGTGATAGGTTGTGTCTGAGTCCACCTCCTCTGTTGAGTGATGGTTTTTCCAGGTTGACAAAAATGGCTTATTTTACCCCTCTCTCAAACCATCTGTCTTCCCTGGCCAAAATGTGCACATTGTTGTCCTCAAAGGAGTGGGTTTTGTCCTTGAGGTGTATGTGAACAGCTGAGTCTTGTCCTGAGTCCAGAGGAGTCCAGAGGAGGGAAGAGTTGACTGGCTCTGTGCTGTGGACCATTATAACCCTGCAAGCTGTTTTTGTTCATGGGGAGGTCAGGTGAGGGGGTGGAAGATGGGGCGGGGGAGGCCTACTCATTAAAAATGCAGCGTGGCATGTGTATGGACTGTGAATGTGTGTGTTTGTCTGCATTCTTGTGCATCTTCACCGGCGTCCAGCTGTGTGTGTTGTGACGACCCCGTCCTCTTTTCTGGTCATTTCTTGGTGTGTCTGTTTTCTTTTAGGTTTTTCCAGGTAGATGGGTGGAGCTACTAATTGGATGTGCACCTGGAAGGCTGGGCCCAGGTTATTTAACTGGCTCCTCCTTCTCATTCTTTCTCTCTCCGACCATTTCTCAGAGCACCTGCTTCCTGTTTGGTTTGTGATATTTGGTTAGAAAATAAATATTTTTGTTTTAAGTTACTTAAAAGTGTGTGGTCTCCCATTTTTGTCTTGCTCTCTGAGCCAGGGCTATGACAGGCTATAGTAAGGCATGTTTTGGGTGACTTTTGAAATATTCATATAAAATACTTTTTCGACATTTAAACACAAAATATTCACTTGGCAGCATGTTTTAGGACATAGTCTTGCATTTTAAGGCATTTTGGGGACTTTTTATTTTTATGGATATTTTCAGGATGGTAAGGCTATAGTAAGGCATGTTTTGGGTGATTTTTGAAATATTCATATAAAATACTTATATTGAAGATAAAGTACAGAATAGAACTTTACTGTCATTCAGAGAACACCAAACATCAACATTGGACCAAAGTTCCCATGAGGACTGGCTCAAAAAAATGTACTTTGTACAGTATGAAAGTATATACATATATATTTAGATAAATATGTACAGTATGTATGCAAATACATATATATTTAAATAAATACGTATGTATAAATATACTCTATATATTGCAAGTTTCCATCGTAAAGCAAAACTGATATATTCACGATAGTTCTGCTATATTGATGCGTTGAGTTGTAAACCATGTCCGCACATATATTTCGTAGTTTGTTTTAAACACAAGTTGTGTCAGCAGCAGTTGAGGATCGTGAGGGGGAGCGGGAGGGACAGAGGAGGTTCAATGTGTGTCTGTGACAGTCCATGGGATTGGTTGTTGATTTGGTTGTTTAAAAGTCTAAGAGTGTGAGTGAGGTGGAGTGGGGGGTGGCGGGGGACTGTGTAGGGTATGGGATATTTTGGTTCTAACTACTATTGGATCTCTATCCAGAGGCCATCAAGGAGAACAGTCCATGGTGGTGGGGTGAGTGTGACTGATACCACAAACTGAACAAGTATAATCTCAGTACAAACTTTCATCAAAGTTTCCTGATTTTACTCAAGGACAGAGTTTTGTTTAGAACTGTTGACATTTTGGTCTTTGCTTTTAGAGAAAAGAAATCCAACATTTATTGTGGAGGATTACTGTGTATAAAGAATGCGTTAACCTGGTGTGTGTATATGTGTGTGTGTGTTCTAATGTGATTCTTAGATCTCTTTTCAAGCGGTCGTCATCATCGTGCTGACAGTGGCTCTGAGTTAAATCAGTGTAACCACAGCAACCCTCTGCGTTCTGCTCTGTGCTTTGTCTGTGAAACTCTTTCACCGATAACAGCCTTCAATCATCTTTCCTTGACTTGACCTTGGTCGACTTGATAATGGTTTGTGTTTAGTGTTTTCAAAGACAAATGGACTCGAACACAAATTGCCAACAGAGGAACAATTGTCCATGAACAATTTCAGTCTGGTGGTTGGTGTTAGCTGTTTTCTATGTCGATGAAATCCAGAAGAGTCCGTGCCTAAAGTGCTAAGAATTGGACGTCATATTCATTATCAATGTTTACAAAAAGTAAAGTTTAGTTTGATTACCGTATTTTTCGGGCTATAAGTCGCTCCGGAGTATAAGTCGCACTCGCTGGCTAAAGGGCCCTCTAGCGGGTGTCTGTGAAAAAAAACGGACATGTAAATTTTCAGTGATAAAGGGAGTAGCAGATACTGGTACGCAAGTCTAGAGCGCCCTCTAGTGGCTATCAGTGTGAAAATAACAAACATGTGAAATTATATATTTTAATATACGAGTTGCACCTGAGTATAAGTCGCAAACTGTCAGGTTTATTCTAACATATATGATGACAACACAAAAGACGTCTTGATTTTTTACTTGTTAGGGGAGAGTGCAGCTTACTCATCTGGCAACTTCCTCATCAACTCCGAGTAGCGCCACATCCTCTGCACTTTTGTTCAGTTTAAAAGTATCAGATTACATTAGAGTAAATGGATGGGTATGGAGTAAGAAGGTGGGTGTGAATGGGGGTGTGACTGTGTCTGGTAATTTCTCCATCAGTCTTGAGCACACTAGATTATAATATGAGAAGCAAACAGTTTCTTAAAACGACAGCATGAAGCAATGATAATAAATTAAATTCTTCCAACATTTCCCTCCTGTTTATCGTTGATGAATGCCAAATTCTCTTATCCTGCATTATGGCTCCTTAGGCTAGGTTTTCCATAACACATTCACTTTCATAGCACACATAGTCTCCTTTGCCTTTATGAGGGGCAAATGCTCCTGTTTTAGTTTTATTTGAAATTGGTGGGAAGATTGAGTTACAGGTGTCAACAAAGTTGTGTCATGTTTCGTTACTTCATTCCTAATTACTACTCTAATGAATCCCATTAGATCTACGCCAGTCTGATCTACATCAAGGACCAAATATATTTTCAGTTTGATTTGTTTTACCAGAGAGTTTCCAATTACTCCTCGTTGGTAATTTAGTCCAATTCAGGGACATAGTGATCGGATATTGGGTGTTGGAAAAATCACGTTGGATTTTCAATTGATTCCAAATGTCTTTGTCTCTGTACACATTTTTATCTGACATTGTGGAAATCCATTGACCTGTATATCCTACTACCATGTTCCAATCTTCACACCATCCTCTACGGGGCAGCCAATTCTGTTCACATCGGCCATAGACATAATAATGAAAACACACATATAGGTCATGAGGTTTGTAGGTGTAGTTCTAATTGTTGCAATTAATTACTGAACACAGATCGAACGTGTATGCCATTGTCTTACCTAATATATATTCAAGAGTAATACCACCATAGTTATTTAAACATTTAGAATAATTTGTTGCTTCAGTGTTTTCTCTTTTTATTCTTTTGTGTGAATGATGTTGCTCTGCTGGATCTTTCATTGTTGATGGGTGGTCAGTGGTGGTGTTGTTTTTCTTTAGCTGTTTGTCTTTTAGAGTGAGTATGATAGGCAGCACCAGGACGACTCCTGTGACTATCAATACACACACAGAGAGTCTCTTTGGAACTCCTAATCTACTGAATGGGTGCCATGGTTTTGGCTTGGGTCGAGTATCTTCTGTCGTCATCGTTTTGAGAGGAGAGGTTACCAGCACTTCACTCTCTTTGTCAATCATCTTATGTCTGCAGGACTATGGCTAACCCCGGACAGTAAACACGCCAAAAGGCTGAGGATCTCCCTGCTTCACCAACGTTGAGACGTATAGCTTCTATATAGCTACACCCCTTTGTAGTCGGACTTCTCCTCAAACAATTGGATCCTGTACCAAGAACCTCTGTCTCTTGCAATGC
>NC_024327.1:781352-784254 GCF_000523025.1 Cynoglossus semilaevis
CATTCACACCTCGGTGAGCGCATACACGCCTCACGTGTTTCCTGTTGCCGTTCCTTCTACCTCGCAGTTCTTCTTCCACTGCGCAGTCGTGTATGTGAACACGCCTCAACGGCTCAGTCGCTTGCTTGGTAGCTAAGAGGCAACATCTCTCTCTTTTTCTCTCTTACACGACCGCTCGTGTACACAAGCACACAAGCACACACACACACACCTACACACTTGCCTTGTTTTGTTGTGATCATTGTTTATGAGTTCAATCACCATCATTAACTTGACAGTGTTGTATTAATAAATTTGAATATTTTTGTAAACTGTGTTGGTCTGTGTTGTTACTTTATTCATTGAAGCCACCCAATTTGCCAGAACTCCAGAAAATCCTTCAGATATTTAATTGTTATTGAATACTATTGATTATAGTATATTTGTAATACTTCAAGTAATACATTATTGCTATATTAGTAGGATAACATTATAATTAAAGATAGCTTTAATGAGACTGATCGTGTTATTAATTTGAGACTGGTTAATAACACATAACACAACATTGCACCTACATTCCTCATCAACTCCGAGTAGCCACACCCTTCCTCTGCACTTTTATTGAGTTTATAAAAGTATCAGATTACATAGAAGGTGGGTGTGAATGGGGGTGTGACTGTGTCTGGTAATTTCTCCATCAGTTTTGAGCACACTAGATTATAATATGAGAAGCAAAAACAGTTTCTTAAAGCGACAGTACAGCATGAAGCAATGATAATAAATTAAATTCTTCCAACACAAACCCAACCACAAGATGAAAAAAAAAAGAGTGACTGATAGTCCATAAAATATAATACATAATTTCTTATATTATGTAAGTATGTATATTTATATTTGTATGTATAATTAGGTACATATGTAATTATCTGTATATGTATATATATGTATTTATGTATACATATATTTATGTGTATTTATATATGTTTATATGTGTATATGTATGTATATACAGTATATGTTTATATATTTGTGTATATATGTATGGATATACACATACAGTATATACATATACATATTATATACATAAATATATATACATATTGTTTTTATACATATGCATTTATATCAGTAAGTTCAGATGTATGAATTTATTTGGTCTTTTAGAAATTATTTAAAAACTTCAGTTTCAAAAAGCTACAAATTCAAGAATTTAATGAAATGAAAGTGTCTCTTTGAACCAACTGACAATAACTGCCGATATCAGAGGTGTGACATCGCAGTGAATCAAGGATACTTTTCTTTTTTCCTGTGCTCAACTGTAATGTTTCATTGTATCATTTTAGAAACTTTAATATTCAATTCAATTGTATTTATAGAGCACATTTTATAAACAAGGCAAACTCAATGTGCTTTACAGTGGTTTAAACCAATAAAATATCAAGAGAGCAAGAAACAGAAAGAAAGAAAGAAAGAAGTGGTAACAGCGGTAAGCGTCTCCTGCCCTTACGGACCCTCGCATCGGCTGAGGAACAACTCCCAAGAAAAACCCTTAATAGGGAGAAGGAAGAAACCTCAGGGTGACAGACAGAGGAGGGGATCCTCACCCAAGCGGGCAGTAGCAAAACAATCTACAACATTTTTCAGTTCTTGTTTTCAATACAGATGAGGCAGGAGGCAGGAGTATGGAGGGGGTCCTGGATCCAGAACAGCATCCATGGGGTCTAGGAGGGGAGGAAACACAGAGACTCTGAGGACCAAAGGGTCCCCAGGCCAACATGTTAACCCAGTGCATTCGGCGTGGGTAACAAGTACAAACAAAACAAACAAACAAACAAACAAAATATATATTTATATATATACACATATATACATAACATGTGGGGTTTTGGCTGGGGATAGGGGGTTTAATCAGACATAGTTGTAAGAGAAAGATTTTAACCTGTTTTTAGACATGGATGGGGGGTTTAATCAAACGCAATATTAAAAAGAAAGGTTTTTAATCTGTTTTTAAACATGGCCACCGATGTTTAGAGTTTTATGGTGTCAGGCAGGTTGTTCCATAGGCGTGGGGCATAGACGCAGAATGCTGCCTCCCCTTGCCTAGTATTAGGAAAAGGAAAGGAAAGGAAAGTGAACTCCCTGTCATTGTGACACACACCACTGCACACAACAAAATTTGACCTCTGCATTTAACCTATCACCAAAGTCAACAGTGGGCAGCTTTGAGCGCCCAGGGAGCAGTGTGTGGGGACTGTGCCATGCTCAGAGCACCTCAGCGGTAACTTGGCAGCTGGTGGACTCAAACCTGAAACGTTCCAGAACCAAGTCGGTTTCTGGCTGATCTGAGAGGTCTTGATGGGGTGTAGATTGGGGAGCAAGTCCATGTAAAGCTTTATAGAACAAGAGAAGGACTTTAAAGTCAATTCTTGTTTTAACTGGTAACCAGTGCAGTGACCTAAGAGCTGGGGTGATGTTGTGATTTCTTTGTGCCAGTAAGCACACACACTTCTGTATTTTGAATTAGCTGTAATCTATGAATGCTTGATTCTGGCAGTTCAGTAAGTAGACCATTACAATAATCTAGTCTGCTACTTATAAATACATGGATTAATGTTTCAGAATCTAGACTTGAGAGGAAGCCTCTTAATTTGGAAATATTTTTTAGACGCTTCCTATAGCTTCCAATGAGGGTCTGGATTCTGGTTGAAGGTATTTTTGACCATTCTTCTTTACAAAACATCTCCAGTTCAGTGAGGTTTGATGGTTTCCGAGCATGGACAGCCCGCTTTAAAACAGACCACAGATTTTCAATGATATTCAGGTCTGGGGACTGAGATGGCCATTCCAGAACGTTGTACTTGTTCCTCTGCATGAATGCTTTGGTAGAATTTGAGCGGTGTTTAGGGTCGTTGTCTTGTTGAAG
>NC_024327.1:785033-803546 GCF_000523025.1 Cynoglossus semilaevis
AAAGCAAACAAAGTTTGTGTTCCAGTAATTAGTGCTAAAGGTATTCAAATCAATAAAACAACAAGGGTGCCCAAATGTATGCACCTGCCTACTTTTGTTTAAGTAATTATTGCACACTTTCTGTAAATCCTATAAACCTCATTTCACTTAAATATCACTGTGTTTGTTTGCTATATGATATATTTAATTTAATAATTCACTTTTTCATACCACTGTAGTGAAATGTAAAGTTGTGTGTCATCCGCATAATTATGATAATTTACATTATGTTTGCGTATCACTTGAGTAAGTGGAAGCATGTAGAAATTGAATAATAATGGGCCAAGAATTTATCTTTGGGGGACCCCACAAGTAATGTCGTTCATCTGTGACGCAAAATCTCCAATGGATACGAAAAACTGTCTGTCCTGTAAGTAGGTTTTAAACCAGTTTAGAACTGGGCCCGATAAGCTCACCCATTGTTCGAGCCGCTCCAGTAGAATCACATGATCCACTGTGTCGAACACGGCACTAAGGTCGAGTAATACAAGAATGGATACTTTTCTGAAGTCTATGCTAGTGTGTAGGTCATTCACTACTTTAATAAGTGCTGTTTCTGTGCTATGATGGGGCGGAAACCTGACTGATGTATGTCTAGAATGGTATTTGTTGTAAGGTAATTTCTTAGATAATATAAACTGTTTTTTTGAGTATTTTGCTGAGGAATGGCAAGTTTGAGATGGACCTGTAATTAGCGATAACATTTGACTCCATAGTGTTCTTTTTTTAATTGACAGCTGTTTTAAGTGAAATGGGAAAAATGCCTGATTGAAGAAACCAGTTTATGAGATCTAAGACCTCTGGTGCTAGGCAGTTGAAAACTGTTTTATAGAATTTAGTTGGGAGGGGATCCAGGCAGCAGGTAGGGGACCTGAGCTGAGCAACGATATTTTCTAATTCTGCTAGAGCTAAACAATCAAAATGTGCCATGACACAAGACAAAGTCCTGAGAGGAAGTGCAGGTTTGAAGTTGGACCTCAGGGCACTAATGCCTTGTCTAATAACAGTGATTTTGTTATTAAAAAATGAGGCAAATTGCTCACATTTTTCAGTGGACAGAATTTCTAATGGGATGGTGGATGGTGGATTTATGAGTTTATCATATTAATGTTCTCATTTATAATTTTGGAGAAGAAAGACTGTCTTGCCTGTTTAATGACTTTATTGTATTCATTCAGTTTTTCTTTATAGATGTCATAATGCACATTAATTAATTTTAATATGTGCAATTTTTTCAAAGATATTCTGTAATTTTATTTTCCACAGGATCCCTGGCTGTTTAGGGTGTGGATAACGTTGACTCATTTACAATTTTTCAAAAGGTTTCAGCTGTATTATTATTAATTATGTGTTTTTTGATCGTTCGGGAGCTTTGTTGCACAGGTGCAGCAGACCCTTCAAAGAAAATGCAGCAGTGATCAGAGAATGCTACATCCATAATAAAGGGGGCAGTGACGTTAAGTCCCTGAGAGATAATAAGGTCAAGAGTATGGCCTTTGTTGTGGGTAGATCCATGTACATGTTGTGAGAAACCAAATGCCTCTAGTAAACTAATAAAGTTTCTAACATATGGATCTGTTTTGGCGTCAATAAGAATATTAAAATCAACAGATATGATAATGCAGTCATAACCTAGGGAGACCACAGATAAAAGTTGAGAAAACTCTTCTATGAAGCCATGTTTAGATTTTGGAGGACGATAAACAGTTATAAGTAGGGTAGTAGTGTTACAGTGTATAAATATAGCAAGATATTCAAATGACAGGAATTCTCCCAGGGAGATTTCCTTGTAGCAATAGGTCTTAGAGAAAATGGCGGCAATTCCACCACCTCTATCAGTTCTGGTAGTATGGATGAAACTGAAGTTAGGAGGAGCAGTTTCTTTGAGTGTTGCTGCTGTTGCTGGCAGTTAGCATAGGCATAAAACCTAGAGAACAGGGGGAAAAAAAGAAAGGAAATCTTAACTCGAAACGGCAGCTGAGCGTGATATTAATACCTTCGGCAATGACAGAGGCGATACCTGGAACAATGGTAATAAATAAATGTACCTGAGAGATGCTTGGAGACGGTAATTATGAGACGGTAAAAATAAAAGTTTGTTTTATAAACAAGTACCTCTGCTGTTGTTAGGACTTTGTTTAGGCTTTTATTTTATTTTTTTGTCACTTCATCTGAGTCTTAACCATCATGCAGTAACTTTCACACTGGTGAAAAAAAAAACCTTGAGGTCCTCCAGTTTCTGTCTAAGCCCTCCACCTGTCAGCTGGATCTTCTCCCCACAGATTTAGTTAAAGCTTGCCTCCCTTCTCTCGCCCCTCTCATTTCTGCCATCATCCACTCTTCTCTTACCACTGGGACTGTTCCTACCTCTTTCAATAACCCCAATTCTGAAAAAACCTGGCGCTGACCCCACCAATTTTAATAACCTACGTCCAATCTCCAACCTGCCTTTCATCTCTAAAATCCTCGAGAAAATAGTAGCAACTCAACTCAACACCCATCTCTCCAAAAATTACCTCTATGAACAGTTCCAATCTTGCTTCCGCTCCCTTCATAGTACAGAAACTGCCCTCATTAAAATCACCAATGACCTCCTCATGGCAGCTGATTCTGGTTTACTCTCCATCCTCATCCTCTTTGAACTAACTGCAGCTTTTGACACCATTTGTCATTCCACCCTCCTCAATAGACTCTCTGCCCTTGGTATCACTCAGACCCTTCTAAACTGGTTTAAATCATACCTGTCGTGCCACACTCAGTTCATCCAGCTAAAAACCTTCACATCCCAGCCCTCTTCTGTCACTTCAGGTGTGCCCCAGGGCTCTGTCCTGGGTCCCCTTCTGTTCATCATCTATCTTCTCCCCCTTGGTAATATCTTCACTCCACTCCATAAACTTGCACTGCTACGCCGATGACACCCAGCTCTACCTAGCCAGCAAACCCAACTCCAACCTCCTGCCCCCTTCTCTTTTAGACTGTTTGACTGAAATAAAATCCTGGTCCACTTCAATTTTACTTAACAGTAACAAAAACGGAGGTTCTCCTCGTTGGTACCAAATCATCATTATCCAAAACCAACAGTTTCTCTATTGATATCGACAATTGCTCCATTTCCCCCTCCCAACAGGTTAAGAGTCTGGGTGTCATCCTCGACAGCACACTATCGTTTCAATCTCATATCAACAACGTCACCCGATCCACCTATTTCCACTCCACAATATCAACCGCCTCTGCCCCTCCCTCACTCACCATACCACTTCCATCCTGGATCACAGCCTTGTCACCTCCCGCCTTGACTATTGCAACTCCCTCCTCTTTGGTCTCACCCACAAGTCTCTTCATAAGCTCCAACTGGTCCAGAACTCAGCTGCCCGCATCATTATTAGAACCCCTTCCATCCACCACATCACTCATGTCCTGCAACTGCTTCACTGGCTCCCAATCAAGTTCCCTATTAACTACAAAATCCTTCTACTCACATTCAAAGCCATCCACAACTCTGCTCCACCATACATCTCAGATCTTCTTCATGTCGCTGTTCCCTCCCGCTTCCTCAGATCATCCTCCCCCATTCATCTGACTGTCCCCTCTGCCCGTCTCACCACCATGGGGTACAGAGCTTTCAGTCGCTCTGCTCCCCAACTTTGGAACTCTCTACCCCCCGTCTTGAGGAACATCAATTCACTCCCACAATTCAAGTCTGTACTTAAAACTCATCTGTTTAAAATTGCCTTCTCCATCTGATATTTCACTGTTGTATTTTATATTGTTCTTAATGTTTTATTGTTTTTTAATGCTGTGTTGTTATCTTTGTATTCACTGTAAGGTGTCCTTGGGTGACAGAAAGGCGCCTATGAAATAAAATGTATTATGTTACTTGATGTTATATATAATGCATGAAATACAATAAAATGACAATTGACTGATTTGGCGTTACATGGATATATTTATATTTATATTTATATTTATATTTATATTTATATTTATATTTATATTTATATTTATATTTATATTTATATTTATATTTATATTTATATTTATATTTATATTTATATTTATATTTATATTTATATTTATATTTATATTTATATTTATATTTATATTTATATTTATATTTATATTTATATTTATATTTATATTTATATTTATATTTATATTTATATTTTCACTCTGTGCTGGGCCTGGACACCTAAATCCCACACCAGGACGAGTGGAACCAAAACTATGTGTCACTCAAAACAAAGAGTGGAAGTGTTTTATCGTTGGTCATAAAGTCTGAGGCAGTTTTTTTAATCTTTAGTGAAGAGAAGAAAGTTTTTTTTTCCTTCACACACTCAGTGACTGGTGAAGCCCCCACCGGACTGACAGATTGGGCACACCAAGCAACAAGCTGATTCTAATCAGTGGAAGCTGCCGACATGTGAAGGGTAACATCAAGGTCAAAGATGGCGACAGTGGGGTCTGGCAGGGGGCTGTGCCGAGGATAAAGCCTGGTTTTCCCACTGTACTACTTTCCAGTGTGACTGTTATTCCCGCTGACATTTCAGCAGGGAACACATCCTACTGGAAAGTGATGAGGAGTGAGAGGTTCGTCGTTGTTCCCAGAGTGAGAAGGAAGCGGGCAACTAATCTCCTGTTCTACCTGGTCGGATCAGATGGAGCAGAGGGAAGAGTAACTGTCCTCTCAGGAAACTCTCGTCTCATATTTTCAGTCCCACAGGCATATACTGTATATATGCATATATGTGTATGTAGTTATATGTATATGTGTATATATATAGTTATATATGTGTATATTTATAGATACATATGTTGTATGTTTGTCTATTTGTGTTATACCTAGTATATTTATGTATGTGTAAATATATTTTTTACAGTGCATACAGTGCTAATATAACTTGACCATGACCTGGATGACTGAGAATCTTCATAGACATCAGTAATACTCTTTTTCAATGTTTTCTCTCTTCATCCATGTTCTCTTAAAAAAAAAACTTTTCAATTTCTCAAAATCTTTAAAAAATCTGATAATCAGACAAGCTTCGTGTAATTACCCAGGCAACTCATGCAGCGTTCAGTTTTAATTAACATCGCAGCCTTCAAAGTCAACTCTATTTCGCAGTCTGCTTGATCGCTTTTAAAAAAATCATCTCTATGATAGCCTCATAATTAAACTGTTATTTCAGGTGTTCAGTTTCAGTTCCAGTCGACGCTGCTTTTAGAGTCGGTTCTGTTCACTCTGAAGGCAGTTTAAGGGATAAAATCCCAGAACTGACGACAACAGATGCTTCCTTAATTAATTACCCCTTCATCGGAGCAGGGGTTGAGTCACTGGTGCCTTTTGTCTTCATGTGATAGTCTTTACCCCAGTGGAAAAACTTAAAACGAAAAGTGCGAGTGAGGAGTTTGACTTTGTGGGAATTCAAGATGACTCCAATCACATTACGTCTCCATTAAGCCGCATTTGGCAGTGATATTTCCGAACTCGCCATGGAGAGGACAACAGTCTGCATCATTTCTGTGATGGGCATTGAGCTGCCAGCTGCAATTTGAATACGGGATGCCCTTATCTTGTTTGGTATACTCTGCCAAGGTAGCGGCGAGGACAGCGGCTTGGCATATCAAGGGATAATTTGCATAAACAAATAGAGTCTGACTGGTGGCATAATCTTTCTCATGATGACCCAAGGGCAAAATTAATGCAGCAGAATGTCGTCAGATTCAAAGGCAAGCTGGGAGTCTATACCATCCATTTACATTTCTGCACATTTGCTTTTTTTTTTTCAGACGAATGCAGGATTTGTTTTTTAATTTTGAAAGCTGAAACCTCAGGATTTAGAGGCAGCCGAGAGGAAGAGAGGAGTGACTGATGTATTTACCCCCCACTCCAGCAGAGTCCTCCAGCATCCTGCTCACCACCTGACACTTTGTCCTGTCGAGAATGGGCAATAGATTAGAGCTAATATGTTATTGGAAAAGACGTATAATCTCACAGACGCTCAATCTTTCCTCAGGGACTGTGAAGTCTAAACAAGGGATGTCCGATATTAACTTTTTGCCGATATCTGATATACTGATATTGTCCAAACACTTTGCAATTCCGATATCAACCGATACTGATATAGTGGGGAAGTTGTGGCCCCGTGTTTAAGGAAGTTAAGTGCCGTCTGCTCACTAAGGAGATGGGTTAAAGCAGTGTTTCCCTGCCATGCCCCTTGCCACCCAAGGTACAGGAGTGTTGTCACCCCCACCCCCCAAATTAAGTGTAACTATTAGGGCAGGGTAATATTTAGTTGTTTATCTGTACAAACAACTGTGTTGAGTTGCTTGCACATACAATACAACTGCATGCAATTCCACGATTATTAGAATAGATTAATAAAATGAGTAGTGACTTTCACTTTCATATGAAGTTGTTTTTCCCCTGTTTTTAGAATACACATCATTTAGCAAAACCCAGGCAGCGCGTTATCGGGTTTTCATTATCGGAGCAAAAAAACGATAATGATTCTTACAGATTTGACTGTCATGATTTAAACCGGTAATGACCCAAATGCAGGCTCAGACGACGTTAGGTGAGAAACAAGGATTTATTTTGCTGTGGGAGACAAAGGGGAAGGAGAGGGTCCAATAATGAGATGGAGGAGGTACGGAGTGTAGGCTGTCCGGATCTGGCTGGTGGAGAGCAGGCAAGCAGGTAGCAGGAGGTGGACCTGAGCACAAGAAGATCAGTCATTAAAGATCATTTCATTCATCAACAGGAATCACAAAGAACAATAGTTAAAGTCAAGCTGGACGTTAGCTACCACGGCACCTGAACAAACGATCTGACGACGAGTGTGAGAAAGGCCAGGGTTTTTATGCCGTCAGAGTGATGGGTTGATTGAAGGCAGGTGCTGAGGAATGGCAGGGGGGCTTTGGGGGTTTTCCCGGAAGAGGCAGGGGAATGTCCCATGCCCACCACACAGACAGAGACAAGTGCACAACACAAGAATGGGAAAAACACAGGGAAACACAAGGTGACAAAAACACGCCGTCAAGGCTGTGACGGCGTTTGAAGCAGAAGACAGGCTTTGCACCAGATGCCTCGCAAGACGCTTTAAAGGATTCTTTCTCGAACATGTCACATTTATCACGTACATTTGTCACGCACATTTGAAAATGATATGGAGTGCAAAGATTGCGACATTACACCTGTTTACCCAAGTGATGGAGCAGTGCTGCTTTTCTATGAGCTCTCAGAATAGACAGAAAATAGTCAGTGGATCTGCTAGCTGTGTGTCCTCGTGTTTTGACGCAATGAGCTTTCACCTTCAGAAGTTGTTGCAGTGGAGAAATATATTTCCTCTATATTTGTCGTTCATTTATAATTTGTGTAACAACTTCGATAGATAAAGTCTAAAGGACTTACTTACTCAGCGCTGTTGCCGCGTTACTAATATGTCGTTGCTCAGTTGCTAGCATTTACATTAATCCTAAACAGAACTCTGCAGCTGTTTAATATTTGTTAATTGAACCAATTAACAAAAAGAACTGATCCACATATTTGGGGACCTGGCCAAGGGGGAAAACACTTTTTTTTCACAATGACCACGGAGGCTAACCACTATAAACTAACAAAAATAAACAATATTATATATATTTTATATTTGGAATTACAAATTTGTTAGATTTGTTTGTGTTTTGTTTTTGTTTGTTCAGGAAAAAGGAATCTTTGACCATTGTGACCCGATGTATCAAATTTGATACAAATTGAAAATCATATATGGAAAATGATATTTGAATTTTTTTGTTTGTTTGTTCAAAGGGACCAATGAAGGGTCCAAGTTCAAAGAATTAGAATTTTCTGTCAATTATTTAATGGTTTGGGCTTTACAGGGTTAAGGCGCAGCACATATCAGGTGTTATAAGGCCGTCAACCTTCTCTGAAAAATCTGGGATAGTTAGTAACGGAGGCTAGAAGCATCTAATAAAAACTTATTAAAGAAAAAAAAAAGCTGTGTGAAGTGTGAGATCATTTAGGTAGAAAAATGGTTCAACGTGAATCAAACTGGTTTCGTCGACTCCTTTTTAGACTGGAAACAGTGGTAGATCTGTTAGATGCTGTCCATCCATCTGCCTGCACACCACACCTATCAGATGGTATAGACAAAACACTGTTGAGAGCAGAGTAGTTGACCCCCACCCGCTGTAATGGTAAAAAAATGAAGGCAGTGTGAAAACTGGGATCCTCTTGTGAAAGTAAATTTGTTCACTTTTTGTGTGTGTTCGGCTGTGTAGTCTTAACACTGACTATTTATATGCTCATTTTATGTTTTATTATTTCAGCTTGAACATATACATTTATAATTTACTTTTTATTTTGATAAATTTAAATTTTTTGTAATATTTCATGAGCTTTAGTTTCAAACAATTATTCCGTACATTATACTATAAATACCATATATATATACAGTATATATATCCATCCATCCATCCATCCATTTTCATCCGCTTATCCGTTTCCGGGTCGCGGGGGCAGCAGTCGCCACCCAAATCACATTGCACCGTACCAAACCTTCCTGCGGGTGGTGAGTCCACTGGAAGGTACCAACCGCCCTAACCGGGATTCGAACTTGCCCAGGAGGTGAACCCTGGTGTTCCACACCAATGACAGAGACATTGCCTCTGGGCCAAAGCGCCACTCAAACACCTACTAACCAAGGTAATATGTTAATAAAACAAACCTCAGTGTGAGAAGAGACACTTCACTGACTTTAAAAAAAAAGTAAAAATAACTCCTCACCAGACTCCGTGGTACCTACCAGTGGACTCACCACCTGCAGAAAGGTTCAGGGGCAGTTGGTACGGTGCAATGTGATTTGGGTGGAGACTGCCGCCCCCGCCACCCGGTAATGGATAAGCGGATGAAAATGGATGGATGGATATACAGTACAATATATGTTGTAAGTATTTGTTCATTAAAAAAAATACATTCTTTCAGTAAATCATTGTTTACTAAATAATATATTTATTTTAAATGTATATTTTAACCATATTTACGATTTTAAAAAAAATTCTCAAAACTGAAAGAACATTCAGGAACTGAATTTCCGTATTGAATCGAGGGGGGGGGAAAACAAAATTCTACAGAGAAAGAATTCTCTATTGGAAACACCACGTGTTTACACTTAACTAAGGGATATCTAGAAAAATTGCCTTTTAAAAAATAAATAATAATAATAAAAACATTATTATTTATTTATTTATTATTATTTGACCTGTCTTACCACTGTAAAAGATATTTACGTGCATTCATTCCCGAAATGATTCCAGATTAGTTAAACTTAAAACCTGGTTAAAGTTTCTCTTATTTTCTCTCCACCACTAAAATGTCAACCTGAGCTTCAGTCGTGGCCAACCACAGGCCTGATGTGTTTACTGACACAAATTAGCGGTGAGCTGAAGCAGCTCATTTACAACGTGTAGGGTAAAAGTCTGTTTGTCCACTGACGGCAGTAAATCCTGACGGAGGGGAAAAAAAATCTCCTAAACTTAATGCTGAAAATGATTACCAAAGATTCCCCCAGTGAATCTGATCGTGGGATAATTACAGTCGGAGACGGCGAAGGACCTCGTGAGTCCAGAGCAGGGGCTGCTGGTCTGTCAGAGCTAACTTTAAATTAGCTTCACTGTCATGGAATAGCTCGTTTACGGTGTTTGTTTTCACTTGCTGGTAAATAGAATGTGTTTAATTGGCTGATCAGGTTTCAGCCAGATGGCAGTTTTGTTTTCCGATCTCTGTTAATTGGGAGAGGCGGACTACGTGACTTCGGGACTTCGGGACTTGGCGAGTGAATTCAGTTTGGTTTCTCGCGGAAGTAAAGTTCACAAAGGACAGAATTCTGCACTTAGTGAGGTAATTCTGAGAGCCATCTGTCAGCTGCCGGTTTGAATCCACCATTTAGGGTCTGAAACTGTGAGTTTGTTCTCTGGCTTCAGTTTAACCGTATCAGTAAAAGTCTTTGGTCTTTGGTCGGTGTCTTCGTGAATGCCGTCTGCCGACCCTTCAGACTTAATCGTTTTTTTTTTTCAACTTTCCCACCTTCTGGCTCAGCGTCTCACGGTTGAAACACGAGGAGCTCAGAGATCAGCGCTAGCTGCTCTGCACCGACACTAACATCTGCCCGTGGCTTTTGGGTCATCTGCTTCACACAGAAGGAAGTGCATTCACGACGTGAGCCTCACAAACTGCTAATTAAACTTTGCCTGTTTCCCCTCTGTCTTTTATCACACAAACACACGAACACACACACAAAAAGCGCCATTTGGCGGCAGCTAACTGATGCTGATGATGTTGTGTTGTTCTGCTCATTGTATTTGGAGGAACCACAGTGAAGTTTGAGATCATCAGAGAGGTCACAGTGATGACAGTCATGACGATGCTAATGACACCACTGCGTTGGCATTGGTGATCAACGTTCATGCGTGCGTCGCTGTGCATGTAGAATGTTTGGGACATCTGGGTTCAAATCCCTCTGTTCTGCTGTTGGAACCGATCTGCTGCATCACACTGAAATTAAGGCTTGCTCACGTTTCACTACTCAGACCAAAACCATCTGCGACAACAGATATAGAACATCTGTCAGCTTACAGACGTGTGTCGGTTGTCACCAGGTCATTTGGTTCAAAGGAGTTAAACAACTGGACTGGCTGAGTTTCTTGAAGACGTTTCACCACTTATCCAAGAAGTATTTGTTTACCTTTTATTTTTAATTATAGGGAACAAACTCAAGGTCCGCTGGCTGAATCTGGCACACCACTGTCATTTTATGCGGCCCAGCAGAACTTAATATCCTTATAGGTGTGTATTAACATAAATAGTCTATAGTATGAATTCCAATTCTAATCAAGTGTACATTTTACCATGGATCACATCTCCCATGATGCATGTCGATTTCATGACTAGCCTTCTCACATCCTGGAGTGAACAATACTAGACCTATTTAGCATGTAATTTAGGCTGTGTTTTAAATGTCAGCCCCTTGAGTGATTGACATCTTTACTGTAGATTGTAGGATTTTTTTGCCACAATTCTTCGTCCAGTTTACATGAGGTAGTCAACTCTGATTGGACTGGGCCCTTGGCACATTTCTTTTGTCGTCATCATGTAACGTGCCATACTGAGAAATTTGCCCTTAAATTTGAAAAGGTCAGTGAAAAGTTTCGCACAGCTACAGAAACTTTCTTAGTTCTTCTACCTAACAACATTAGCATTAGCATTGAAATATTCTTCTAATATCATGATGCTGTGATTTGAGCTGATTTTTTTTTTGGTTTCTACAGAGTCACAGTAAACAGTAAGAAGTTGCTGGTTCTCTTGTTACACCATGACACGCACTTTACTTTTGCTATTTTCACGAAGCAAACAATGTACTTTAATCGCACTGATTAGAACAGAAAGTTTAACGCTGGGTTCTGCTCTGTCCTTACACAGATTCTAATCATTTGTATGGATGTGTTACGTTTTCTAATTAGCCTCATAACCTTAGCGCAGAGTTGACAGTTCTTACCTAAACACTTTGTTTGGGTCACTTGTAGAAAAATGTATTCATTCACAGCCATGACATATATTACAATTTATATCTTTTATCCATTAACTAAAAATGTAATTTTATTCAGATTATTGTGAAGTCAATCTTTCCTGCATCGGAGATTTTCTCTAGGATTAAAGGAGGAATAAAGAATGTTGTGATTGGTTGCTGGGCTCATTTACCTGATTTTTGAGACATTTAAGTTGTAGCTCTCTTTGTGTATGTGGCTTGGAGTGATAGCTTCATAATGCCTGAACATTTAATCAATAAGGATTCATCTAAATAAATAGTTAGAACAGGAAAGTTTCAGGAGCTTTTAAGAGTTTGTTTAGTAAGGGATGTGATGGATTTACTCGCTGTGGATTTAATCGCTTCTTGACAGGAGTGTGAAACAAACAATTTCTCAGGAAAAGTAAACCCTGCGCCCTGGGACCACCGCGCTTTGGTTTTAATTGTGGTAGTAGATCATTTGGTAATTATCTCGACTATCATCACTCTGTACTACGAACGTGACAATCAATTCTTCCTGCTTTCTTGGACTGGAATAATAAAAGTTTATTAGCTTCCCTTAACATGTCATGAGTGACTGAGACACTCTTAAATCATCTGCTGAAATGGTTGGCCCGCTCCTTCTCCACACGCTTGTGTCACTTATGCTCATTTGTCCTGAGTCCTCCGAGAAATGAAGTTGTGAAAGTCCTTTAGTCTACGTTATTAGCATCAATAGACTTGTCTGTGTAGGTTCTCAGTCATCCAGGTCATCATTATACAAAAATAGTTACATCGAGGGCAACTGGACGGAGTACATAGCCTCAATAGACTTGATTTGTTCACAAGCTGTTACCTTGGAACCCGGGTCCTCGAGTGCTATTTGGTCAATCTGGTAACTCTCCACATTGAAATATGAAAACGTTTGGATTATAAGACCACGATCCACTGTAGTGAATAATAACACTTCATAGTAATACTCTAAAGCATTGTTTACAAAAGACGCAACCCTCAGGTGGGTCGCAAGAGATATTTTTTGGGTCGTCTCGGATCATGTTTCCCAGGAGTTTACAAATAGTCTATTGACTTGGATCGCAAAGGTTTGTGACTTTTAAAATATGGGTCCCCAGAAAAGGTTTGGGTAACACTGCTCTAAAGGATCCTTCACTTGATTTTAGTCGCTGCCATAGGAAACTACAAGTTTGACACTAGCTCATAGCTGAGTTGTAGTTCTCAACATGGCTAGTAGAGGCGAAGGGAAACAACAAGTGGTGCATTGTTGGTGCCGAAAATTATGTTATTCAGCCACCACTATTGTCATCTAACTGCCACAGATAGAATGACCTGAAAAGAACCACACCTGACAACGTTGTAAGTTTTACTCGCTGCGAGGGGGAACAGAGAGGCCAACAGCTTCACAGAGCTGGCTCACCTAAGTCCCAAAGTGTATGAGGACTGCAGCTCCTTTTATTGAGAAAGTTACATAAGTACTGCGCAGTTGTTTTTTCATTACGTATATACTCTTTGGGCAAAGTTCACACGATTCACATTCTTGATGAGGAACAGACTTCATCCTTTGTGGACCACATCGTAAAACATTTCTACTCCTGACAAGCAGATTATGATTTAACACACTTTGATTTAACACACTTTAGATAACAGATTATGATTTAACACACTTTAGATAACAGATTATGATTTAACACACTTTAGATAACAGATTATGATTTAACACACTTTAGATAACAGATTATGATTTAACACACTTTAGATAACAGATTATGATTTAACACACTTTAGATAACAGATTATGATTTAACACACTTTAGATAACAGATTATGATTTAACACACTTTGGTAACTAACTATAAATTCTATTTACATGTATGTTCCTCATCTTTAAATCCATCCCTGTTAGCACATATTACTCATCAATCCCCAGGCTTGTTTGCCTCTTGTTGTAGGTTTAGCTGTATTGATCCCCCCACCAATGTCCTCCAGCTAATTCACAACCGTTTGTTATTTACTGGCTCCATTAGGTGTGAGACTTCTTGGCACACAGCAGGACACAGCTAATGTCAGTCTGACGTGAAAACAAAACGGAACGAATGGTGGAGCATACAAGAGGGTTGAAGGCTTGTGAGTTTTTAAATAGAGATAAAAGTCAAACTTTAAGGTACAACTATGACTTGGCATCCGCCTCCCTAAGCAGCAGGGGGGTGCTGTAGATGATTCTGTGATGGTCTAAATTGGAGGTCATGTTCCTATTAAGGTGCTCTGAGCACGTCCCCACACACTGCTCCCTGGGCGCTTAAAGCCCTGTTCCACTTTGGTGATGGGTTAAAAACAGAGGTCACACTTTGTTGTGTGCAGTGGTGTGCTGTGTCACAATGACAAGTAGTTCACTTCCCCCATAAAACAGAAAAAAATCTACAAGGATTATCTTTTGTAATGATAGGATTGGAGCTCTAATGCTCAGAGAGAGGAGAACTGGTCAGGAAATACTGCTGAGGAAGAACACTGTTGTCTGTTTTTGCCTTTGAGGCCACAAATGGTCCCCATAGATTTTTCCAGCCTCCACTCCTCACGTGCTCCGTTGCCCCCGCAGCCCTGCTGAAGCCAGATGCTGGGGGGGGGGTAACTCTTACACTCAGCAGCACTGGTAGCAACATACCAGAATACAGCATCGCTACACATAACCACGGTACTAGAACATTACTACAGCAGTAAAGGCTGCAATTTCTACTCAAGGTCTGTGTGGTTTTTGAAATGTACTTAATTCACAGGCTGCAGCTCTGCTGTGTTCTGCTCCTCAGAATAACGGCTACCTGTAGAACACCTGCACACTATGTCAGTTGATGTGCTGAATTTGAGACCTCCAACAGGGGTCTGGTTTTCTGTGAAACAGCTGGGAAATTATACAGTAGCAGTAAAACTATTTTTGTACCTCATCAAAAATTGTGAACAGAAGCTGAGATCATCCACACTAGACTTAGACTGTCAGTAAGGTTTTGTAAATAAATATGGGCTGACCACAGAATTATCCCTATAATGATTATCCTGATCATTAGCAGTAAAAACTAGGAATGTCTGCTATTAATTTTTGCCGATATCCCATATCCCGATATTGTCCAATTCCGATATCTAATACGATATTTGATATCTATCCGATATCTGATACGATACTGATATATACAGTCGTTTCACTTTAACACAATACAGTATATACTTATATATACAGTAATTATATAATCTTATGTTTAGCGTCCTCTAACGTGACAGTTGACAACAGCGATGCATGATAATGGTAATGTTTAATGGTATGGTAACTGTAATGGTCAATTCCTGTGAATGTGTAACGTTTGCGTAGTGACTGATCCACAATTCTTCTTTCTTTTTCGGCTTGTCCCTTTTTTTAGCGAATCATTGATTTTCATCTCTCCCTGTTCTCTGTATCTTCTACTCTGACTCCAACTATCTGCATGTCCTCTCTCACTGCATCCATATATCTCCTCTTTGGCCTTCCTCTTTGTCTCCTACCTGGTAGCTCCATCGCTAGCATTCTTCTACCAATATATCCACTGTCCTTCCTCCGCACATATCCAAACCATCTCAATCTGGCTTCTCTAGCTTTTTCTCCAAACCTTCCTGTCTGTGTTGTCCCTCTAATGACCTCATTCCTAATCCTGTCCATTCTTGTCACTCCTAAAGAGAATCTTAGCATCTTTAACTCTGCCACCTCCAGCTCCGCCTCCTGTCTTCTGCCTATTGCTGCTGTCTCTAAACCATACATCATGGCTGGTCTCACCACTGTCCTGTAAACCTTTCCCTTCACCTTAGCTGACACTCTTCTATCACAGATCACTCCTGACACTTTTCTCCAGTTGTTCCATCCTGCCTGCACTCTATTCTTCACCTCTCTTCCACAGTCTCCACTGCTCTGAACAGTTGATCCTAAGTACTTAAACTCCTGCACCTTCACCCCCTCTGCTCCCTGTAACCTCACCATTTCACTGTTCTCCTTTTCATTTACACACAATTCTAATTTCTCAAATTCCAATTCATATCAAAGGTTTGCATTGAACTACATCTCCCATAATTCATGTTGATTCCATAACCAACCTCCACACGACTTAGACTATTTAAAATTTCACTCCCCTGATTGATTGAGATCAAAGCCCACAGTTTGGGTGACGAATTTACCCAGGATCGCCTCCACCCCCCACGTCAACCTCCTCCCTCAGACTTATTACACTTCTGGTAACTGTCTTTAACTCACCATCAGCCCTCCAACACCCAGTCAAGTCAGAGCGCTCACGCTGCCATTCTAAATTATTAGTTCCGCGCTCAGGGCACGATTTCCCTCCTGTGCAGAGAAGGAAAAAAAAAGGTGAGGAAGACCAAAACAGACGGCTTCTGTTTGCCCATTACAGGGGGAGGAGGTGGCGTCCGAGGCGGAGGCTGGTGTTGACGTCCTAATCTTTGGCTTTGGTTATCTTCTCATTACAATCAGACAGGAGACGCTTGAAGATTAGGCAAATGTGTAATTACGCTTCGATCTCCCGTGACAAAAACAGACGATGATGAACACGGCTAGAACTATTTCCTCACAGTTTTTCACTGCCTGGTTGTTCATCTCCTCCATACATTTGGATGGTTCTGGAGGAAGCAGTTGATTAAGTAAACAGTAGTAAATCTATCATCAATAAATTAGCCTCTTCAAGCAAGAGCAGAGTTTTCGTAACCATGTGGAATAGTCATGGTCAAAAATGTGCGATTGTGTATAACAAATGGAAGTAACGATTGCTTAGTTTGTTTGTTTGTTTTTTTATTTTCCCAAATGGGAAGGAACTTTTAAAAAGGGATGTGATTCCAGTCCTTAGACAAGGCGGGTTTTCAGGCGGGTATGAACGACGGTGGCTGGCAAAGACATATTACGTTAAACTATTTTCTTAAAATGTCAGCGCAACCCAAGCATGGAAATAATTACAATTTAATTGACACCTTGATCTCGGGAGCAAAAGGCTGACCATCCAATTCCTGGAGAATTAGAGTGAAGTTGGGAGGAAAAAACAACATTTCCAGTTGACTGGGGGAATATGGCAGAGCTAGCATGTTAAACCACCGCTCAGTTTCATATAATTGAAGTAATCACTGTGTGAAGTAGAAAAATCACCAGTCCTGCTGCGCGAGCACATGAGCCAACCAAGTAAATCTCTTTTTCTTATTTTTTTTTTGTCCTTGCAGCTCAGAAACAAATGTCTGTCCAACTCTCAAACCTGTGGAGCGGAAAGAAGCCGACGGCCAGAGAAATGGCTGTGTTAAACAAAAAGGACGCAAACGCAACAGTCGTCACAGGTTCAGGAGGTTGGTTTTCAAAGCCGGGTTCCACGTCACTTAGCTTTTTACTGCTCAAGATAACACAAGGTTTTGCGTTTACCTGTGTCTAACAACAGGTATAGACCCCCACAGCGGCACCTAGTAAAAAGAAATGGGGCATGCTCTTAAGTAATAAATACAAATCTTATCTGTTCAGGAGAGAAGACAAAACAGGATGTTGTGATTCCACCATGTGGTGCTCTGCTCTCTGAACAGATACCATACACACATACTGGTGTTTGCAGCCTTGCTCTGCCTCTTTTTTACATCAGTTTTTTTTAAGTCAATTTATTTTATTTATTTATATTAAATTTACTATTAACTATTTACTATTTGGTTTTACATTTGGCTAGAGAAAATGTTGTGGTTAGATACTGTACCATTCCTTGAAGTAAATTAAAGATATACTAAAAGAAAAACACCCACAGTTTGAAGTAGTTAAGAGATTAGGTCTCACCTGTGTCTGCGAACTTGCTAAAGATGTCACCACACAGTTGTAAATCATCTTCTTTTACCACAAGGTCATTGAAAAGAGGGCTTGAGCCTATAACTAAACAAACAACCACGACATTGGCAGAACAGGAGAGGTCGTTGAGGTGTTGGACATTCGCAGCAGCGAGGTTTACAAAACAAGAGCGGGAAAGACAATATGGGAGCAGTTAGTGAACAAAGAAGAAAAGCATAGGCATATTGATTGTTTTTCTCCTTTTCTATCTAGTGACATTTGTTTTTTTTATTATTGTCTCACAAATATCTCTGCAGTAGCAGAATGTAATGGAGGTGTGGCATGACTTTCCAGCAGGGGGCGGTGAAGGTAACGGTGTTTAAAAAGAGTTTAATCATAGATTTACTTTAAAAAATTCAGGCGATTTATTTGACTTTAACATTGCTTAAATTACTTTTTTTTCATTTAAAAGAGTGGAATATATTCAAGTGAGGAATTTTTTTTTTTTTTTTTGAGTTTAGACTGAAGTTGAAACTCCGGAAATGTCACCTAGTTCTGTGTTTTATTTAAACTTTAACACTTCATTTAAAGAGAAAAATCACACCCTCACCATTTTTTAATTCTCTGCCCCTGCAGTAGGTTGCACTGACTAAACACCCCAGTAGGTGTAAGTTCAACATCTACAAAATGTAGACTGGAGGCATTGAGTAACATCAGCTCCAGGGACATTTAGTCCCGCCCCTTCGCCCGACTTCTCCTGATATAAAGGAACCAACTTTTAGGATACGGCATGTTAATATTTAAATACCAGAGAACGTATGCCTGTTCATTAGGACACAAGAAAGTTATTGCCAGCAAATACAAAGTCAGGCGGTTGTTTGTCACCAACCAAACAATGTGTTTTTTTACATGAGGCATATTTGGGGTGCAAAGCCAGCCACTAGGGTACACAAAGCCATGTTTATAGTGCCGGTCCCAAGCCCGGATAAATGGTGAGGGTTGCGTCAGGTAGGGAATCCGGCGTAAAACGTTTAGCTAAATCAAATATGCAGATCAATAAAACGATTTCCATACCGGATCGGTCGAGGC
>NC_024327.1:806572-811689 GCF_000523025.1 Cynoglossus semilaevis
AGGAAGGCCAAAGAGGAGATATATGGATGCAGTGAGGGAGGACATGCAGATAGTTGGAGTCAGAGTAGAAGATGCAGAGAACAGGGAGAGATGGAAAACAATGATTCGCTGTGGCAACCCCTGACAAAAAGGGACAAATCCTGAAGAAAAAGAAAGCATTCAACGGCCACTTTATTAGGCACGCTATTAAAATTACGCTGTTAAATTTAAAGCAGAGCAAAAGAAGGAATTGGAACAAAATTATCAGAAAAGGAAAAGCATATACATGTAGAATTATGTCTTTATTATTATTAGTAGTAGTAATAGTAGTAGTAGTAGTATGTAGTACGAGAACATACTATAGTAGCAGTAATAATAGTAGTAGTGGTAGTAGTAGTAGTAAATGTATTTGGGATGATTACATTAAACCAGTGGTCCTCAAACTGTGGTATGAGTGCTCTCTATTTGTACGTGGGGAAAATTCATATTTTCACATTTACATTTTCAGTTGAATAAATCTGAAACATACCATGCACAGTTAATACAACATTTAAACATAAACATCTTTATAAACATTTATAAACATCTCTCCTGTGTGGGTGAAGCCAATAGGGAAGGCCTATGCTGCTATATTCTAATGTTGGTCATCATGGTGGTACTCAGAGAGCTCAATGTTTTCTCAGGTGGTAAAGAGTATAAAAAGTTTGAGAACCACTGCATTAAATTAACTAGCCTTTAAAAGAGATAAAAAAATATATCTATGTTTATCAATTGCAAGTTGCTACAAAAAAATGTATTGGATGTATATGTATCTGTGTATATATATACTGTATATATATATATGTATACATATATTGCACTGCCTATTTTTTAAATTATTTATCATAATGTCTATTATATGTGATTTATGACAAAGTTCTTACCGAAAAATATGTTTAATTATGCATTTAAAAACATTCATATATGTATATAAATATATATGTAAATATATGTATCTTCTTTTTCTTTCGGCTTTGTCCCTTTTTTTCAGGGGTTGCCACAGCAGATCATTGATTTCCATCTCTCCCTGTTCTCTGTATCTTCTACTCTGACTCCAACTACCTGCATGTCCTCCCTCACTGCATCCATATATCTCCTCTTTGGCCTTCCTCTCTTTCTCCTACCTGGTAGCTCCATCTCTAACATTCTTCTACCAATGTATCCACTGTCCCTCCTCTGCACATGTCCAAACCATCTCAATCTGGCTTCTCTAGCTTTTTCTCCAAACCTTCCTGTCTGTGTTGTCCCTCTAATGACCTCATTCCTGACCCTGTCCATTCTTGTCACTCCTAAAGAGAATCTTAGCATCTTTAACTCTGCCACCTCCAGCTCCTCCTCCTGTCTTCTGCCTATTGCTACTGTCTCTAAACCATACATCATGGCTGGTCTCACCACTGTCCTGTAAACCTTTCCCTTCACCTTAGCTGACACTCTTCTGCCACCGATCACTCCTGACACTTTTCTCCAGCTGTTCCATCCTGCCTGTACTCTATTCTTCACCTCTCTTCCACAGTCTCCGCTGCTCTGAACAGTTGATCCTAAGTACCTAAACTCCTGCACCTTCACCACCTCTGCTCCTTGTAGCCTCACTATTTCACTGTTCTGCCTTTCGTTTACACACATGTACTCTGTCTTGCTGCGACTGACCTTCATTCCTCTTCTTTCTAGTGCAAACCTCCACCTCTCTAGGTTCTCTTCTAGCTGCTGCCTACTCTCACTACAGATCACAATGTCATCTGCAAACATCATAGTCCATGGGGACTCCTGTCTGACCTCATCTGTCAATCTGTCCATCACCACAGCAAACAAGAAGGGGCTCAGGGCCGATCCTTGATGTAGTCCCACCTCCACTTTGAAGTCTTCTGTCCTCCCAACAGCGCACCTCACTACTGTTGTACTATTCTCATACATGTCCTGCACCAAACTAACATACTTCTCTGCCACTCCTGACTTCCTCATACAAAACCACAATTCCTCCCTTGGCACTTTGTCATATGCCTTTTCTAGATCTACAAATACACAATGCAGCTCCTTCTGACCTTCCCTGTACTTCTCCATCAACATCCTCAAGGCAAATATTGCATCTGTGGTACTCTTCCTAGGCATGAAACCATACTGTTGTTCACAAATCTCCACTTCCTGCCTCAACCTAGCTTCAACTACTCGTTCCCAAATCTTCATTGTATGGCTCATCAACTTTATCCCTCTGTAGTTGTTACAACTCTGTGCATCACCCTTCTTATGAATTGGCACCAGAACACTTTTTCTCCACTCATCAGGCATCTTGCCAGTCTCTAAAATTCTGTTAAACAAACCAGTCAGGAAATTTACTGCCACTTCTCCTAAACACTTCCATACTTCCACTGGTATGTCATCAGGACCAACTGACTTTCCACTCTTCATCCTCTTCAGGGCTTTTCTAACTTCATCCTTTCTAACCTGATCTACCTTCTTCCTACTAGTCTCTGGCTCCTCGTTTCTACTTTCCCTTTCATTTTCCTCATTTAACAACTCCTCAAAGTATTCCTTCCATCTTCTCAGCACACTTTCCTCACTTGTGATCACATTCCCCTCTCTGTCCTTAATCAACCTCACCTGCTGCACATCCTTCCCAGCTTGATTTCTCTGTCTCGCCAATCTATACAACTCCTTTTCTCCTTCCTTTGTTTCCAAACTCTCATACAACTCCTCATATGCCTTTTGTTTGGCCTTGGCCACTTCCCTCTTCACCTCCCTTGTCCTCTCTTTGTACTCCAGTCTGTTCTCTTCTGTTCTGTCACTGTCCCATCTCTTCTTCGCTAATCTCTTTCTCTGCACACTCTCCTGGATCTCCTCATTCCACCACCAGGTCTCTTTGTCCTCCTTTCTCTGCCCAGAGGACATACCTAGCACCTTCCTACCTGTCTCCCTCATCACTGCAGCTGTAGTCTCCCAATCATCTGGGAATATCTCAACACTACCCAGAACTGCCCTTACTTCCTTCCTGAAGTCTTCACAACATGTCTCTTTCCTTAGTTTCCACCACTTGATCTTCTGCTCTGTCTTCACTCTCTTCCTTTTTGTCACCTCCATCGTCATTTTACACACTACCATCCGATGTTGTTTGGCTACACTCTCACCTGCCACCACCTTACAGTCTCTAATCTCCCTCAGATTACATCTTCTACATAGAATATAATCTATCTGTGTGGACCTGCCTCCACTCTTGTAAGTCACCCTATGTTCCTCTTTCTTTTGGAAATATGTGTTTACCACAGCCATTTCCATTCTCTTTGCAAAATCTACCACTGCCTGTCCTTCTACGTTTCTCTCCCTAACACCAAACCTGCCTATCACTTCCTCATCTCCTCTGTTCCCTTCCCCTACATGACCATTTAGGTCTGCTCCAATCACCACTCTCTCTCTCCTGGGGATACTCTCTACCATCCAATCTAGCTCCTTCCAGAACTTCTCCTTTTCTTCCAACTCACAGCCCACCTGTGGGGCATAACCACTAACAACATTAATCATCTCTCCTTCTACTTCTACCTTCACACACATCAACCTGTCTGACTCTCTTTTCACCTCTACCACATTTCTTACATATTCTTCCTTTAGGATCACCCCTACTCCATTTCTCTTCCCATCTGAACCATGATAAAACAGTTTGTAGCCTCCTCCAATGTTTCTAGCCTTACTGCCCTTCCACCTGGTCTCCTGCACACACAAAATATCTACTCTTCTTCTCTCCATCACATCAGCTATTTCTCTACTTTTCCCTGTCATTGTACCTACATTCAAAGTTCCAAACTTCAGACTAACACTTCTATTCTTCATCTTTTCTCTTTTTCTCCTAATCAAACGTCCTCCTCTTCTTCTCTGTCTCTGACTCTGTCTCTGACCAACAGTAGTCCAATTTCCATCAGTGCCCTGTTGGTCAACGGCACTGTTGGCGGTCGTTGTTAACCCGGGCCTCGACCGATCCGGTATGGAAATCGTTTTATTGATCTGCATATTTGATTTAGCTAAACGTTTTACGCCGGATGCCCTTCCTGACGCAACCCTCACCATTTATCCGGGCTTGGGACCGGCACTATAAACACGGCTTCGTGTACCCTAGTGGCTGGCTTATGTAAATATATGTATATATATACATATATATACATACATATACAAACAATACATGTAAATATATGTATATATATACATAAAGAAAAAAAGGACGGAAAGAAGGAAAGTCATGGTTATATTTGTAACCCAAGTATTACAAAAGAAAACAGTGAATGCTGTGTAATAGAAAATGTAATAAATACGTTAAAGAGAATAAGAACAGATTCAGATTCAGAGTAACGTAATGATAATTTAAGAGTGATAAAAATTGTTATAATTCGTTATAAATACTTGTCTGGAAATATATTATTTCTTTATGTTATTATTCGATAACGCTGTCCATTGTGCTGACGATCATTACGTACGTCTCCCAGAAAGGAAAAGAGCAACAGTAATGCAAAGAGTGATTTATGTTAACTTTTATTTGAAGATATTTTGTTTGATAGTTGTCATTTGACGTAGTACAGAGCCCCTAAGATAGACAGATACTTTCTCGTGCTCACAAAAAAGTATATCTAAGACATTTTGCCACACATACATACAGGGTAATACATTAAAATAACAAACAATCATGTGCAGTACGTACGGTTGGGAAATCTAAGATACCGGCATGTCATGCGTGACATATGTACTGTATATATGGTGAGTATTTAATTAATGTAAAACTGATACCTCAGTTCGACACAGGAGGGCACTGTTGTTGTTGTTCTACTGTTGATAACAGTATAGGAAGGTTCGTGAAGGGTAAATACGTATATACGTAAATCATCCTCATCCTTCATCCTCCTCATCCTTCTGAGTCTTCTTTCTTTTTCTTACGGCTTTATCCCTTTTTCAGGGGTTGCCACAGCAAATCATTGATTTCCATCTCTCCCTGTTCTCTTCATCTTCTACTCTGACTCCAACTATCTGCATGTCCTCCCTCACTGCATCCATATATCTCCTCTTTGGCCTTCCTCTTTTTCTCCTACCTGGTAGCTCCATCTCTAACATTCTTCTACCAATGTATC
>NC_024327.1:814223-814566 GCF_000523025.1 Cynoglossus semilaevis
TTTCTCTTCCCCCCCCCGCCCCCCCCCCCCATGTCTCTTTAGGGGCTCCGTACTTTAGGGGCTCCTTACACGTTAAAACTTTGTGGGTTTTCTTTTTTTTTCCCTCCACAGAAACCATCTCCAAAAGTCTGTGGTTCATCAGGTTTTAGGGCAGGTGTCAGCTGCAGGAGAGGAGAGCAGCGGGGAGCTCCAGCACATGGACCTGAAATGGAGAGGTTCAAACAAATCAGAGTGTAAAAAGGCTCCAAAATATCGCTCCATCCTCTCCACCTGCACCGTAAGTGCTGCTCCGACTCTGACGCCGCTGCGACTGGCTCCCCTCCCCCTATTTCCGCCCGCACTC
>NC_024327.1:815620-826359 GCF_000523025.1 Cynoglossus semilaevis
TTTCTCTTCCCCCCCCCGCCCCCCCCCCCCATGTCTCTTTAGGGGCTCCGTACTTTAGGGGCTCCTTACACGTTAAAACTTTGTGGGTTTTCTTTTTTTTTCCCTCCACAGAAACCATCTCCAAAAGTCTGTGGTTCATCAGGTTTTAGGGCAGGTGTCAGCTGCAGGAGAGGAGAGCAGCGGGGAGCTCCAGCACATGGACCTGAAATGGAGAGGTTCAAACAAATCAGAGTGTAAAAAGGCTCCAAAATATCGCTCCATCCTCTCCACCTGCACCGTAAGTGCTGCTCCGACTCTGACGCCGCTGCGACTGGCTCGCCTCCCGTTATTCAGCCGATCAGTCAGTAATGTTAGCGCCTAGTGCACTGACAATATTCTAACATTATCATTAAATATGAAAACTGTTCCTTGCAAACAGACTGTGGAGCGGACTGGAAGCTGAGAAAGCTAAACCAGATCTAGCCCTGAGTGACAACTTCAAGTCGACACAGTTTGAATTTTAAAAACCTTTTTGTTTATCACGGGACCTGTTGGCTTCTTATGGTCACAGCCTTGGCCATAAACACTTTGTCTTGTGTTTATTGGGGCATAAAAAGCATTTAGCTATATTAAATTATGCAAATTGTCCAGACAGATGTTTTTTAATTTCACTCCACAGGGTTTTAATTGAAATTCAATAAATGAATCCATATTTTGAATTATGCTTGGCATTCAGTGTCTCAGTTTTTAGGGCCTTAACAACAGGCCACAGCGGTTTGCTCTATCGTCGCAGCGCGGTCAGTGCTGCTTATATTTATTTAAAATATCAATGCAAAAAACAAAACAAAACAAAAAAAAAGCATTCATTAACATGTATTTCCCCAAATGCAAACATTAAAGACACAGGTAAGTTTGAGACGAATAGAAAGAAAAAGCAAATCTTTATCTCACAGGATAAGTGTGGATTATCCATCCATCCATTGTCATCCGCTTATCCGTTACCGGGTCGCGGGGGCAGCAGTCGCCACCCAAATCACATTGCACCATACCAACCCCCCAAACCTTCCTGCGGGTGGTGAGTCCATTGGAAGGTGTTAACCGCCCTAAACAGGATTCGAATTTGCCCAGGAGATGAACCCTGGGGTTTCACACCACTGACAGAGACATTGCCTCTGGGCCAAAGCGCCACAAGTGTGGATTATATAAGGTCTTAATTTTACTGGTGATTTAAACCTTAAAATGTCTTATGATATGACTTACAATAAAGTACAACTGAGAAATATAAAATATTTGTTTTGTTTTTTTAATTCTCCGGGAAGATTTTGTAGGATAAGGATTTTGTTTACTCCGGAATGAAGAAGTAGGAAGACTTAGTTCTCCGCCTCAGGGGGGTGTTCTTTAGCAGAAACTTTAAAGGTTTTTCTGAAAAAAAGATCTCCAATCTGATACATAGATGGAACAGGGACCCCGACTATTATCAATGACTTTAGAATCCCATACTAGAAAAAAAAGTTAATAAAAAACCACAAAAAGCAGTTAATGCGTAGAAGTATTGTGCGAATACAGGTGTTAAATTATATATTTTTGGGTGAAAGTTAGCATTATCTACTTTTGTTGTTTTTGAATTGTTACTTTCATGTTCCCTTAAATTTAGTGACATAAATATTTGCAAAATATTGGGTATAACAAATAGAAAAATATTGCCCAGTTGACCAACAATAGCTCCACAGTAGGGATGTCCAATAATATCGGCCACAGATATTAGCGTAATTATGTAATATCTGTAAGAATCGGTTTTACCTCCGATAACGAAAACCCGATAATGCTAGAATATGCTAGAATCGTTTGTGGGGGCAGACATCCCTACTCCAAAGGGTCCGTGAAGCTATTATTGAACACCTGTGGTGTAAGTACGATTTCGTTATTAGCCTGCAAATGATGGAACATTGACAATACGTTCCAGCATCTGTAGATGTTTTCAGTTAAAATAAATGAATTTAGTTGCAGAGAATTAAAAAGTCCTCCTACCCTCCCCTCACCCCAAAAAAGGAACATACCAATGTACGTCTGAATGGCTCTGGGTTTGAGGAGAGGGTTATTGTCTTTTTCTTGCCTTTTACGACTCTAATGATGCACTCATGTTGCCCGCTCTTCACTTTTTCTTACACCTTCCCTACTTAAGGAGGAAATCTTGATTGGTAAGTGGATGCTATCCGCATATTCAGGGATTTACTTGTAGGTCGGTGCAGGCCGTTTGTTTACTGTTGAAAGGAGAGAGCTGACAGTTGTCTGTCCTGTTCTGAGGGTTCTCTTAGTTAGAACGATGGCTCTCTGTCTGCAGTTCTTTCTTTTCCTACATAGGACCCATCCTGTGATGTTTGTCCACTGTTTTTTAAACTAGGCTTTTCCGATGGGGCTCGTTGAGGATCGTTTCTGTCTTCTTCTGTTCGCTGCAGTTAGAGTTGATTACTAGATTTATCCACACATTTTGTATTTTCTCGCTCTCTCTTCTTTTTCTCTGCTCTTTTGTTCTGCCTTCATATAAATATTTTAGTTTTAGAGAGACTTTCTTTCCTCTTGATTCTCTGACTTTAGTTTTCTCCAAACTTTATCCGAGGTCAATCACATGCTTTAAATCTGCATGATGTCTTTAGTTTCAAAGTCCAAAGAGAAAAAAAACCCAGAAATCTCTTCACTGTGTTTTCGCAGGAATTATGTGCTATTATAGAGAACTTTCACAGCAGCATTTAAACCAGGCAGCAGCTGGCATTTGTCGACACCTGCTTAGTTTTAAGCCGTGGTCCGTTTGTCTTCTTTCAGATTTTGTCGGCGCAAACCGGAGGTCAACCCCTCAAAGGGTCTTGGGATCCGTCCAGCCAGATCGAGGGTAATCACGATTACAATTCGGGAAACAACACGTCGTCTCCTCCGTCCAACAACAACAACAAAACTGGCGTGTCGAGGACGCATGTGACTGACGATGGAAACAACCTGGGTCGGCATCTGACCTCAACAGAGAAGCTGAGGTTCAGCGTAAGAGACAGTGCCTCAGATTCAGGAAACTCAGTGACCAGCTACACTTCCTTATGCAAACCCTACAGAGAGGACAGTTCATCTGGAGGCTTTTTTAATGGGAATGAACGGAGGTACAGTTTGTAATGACAGACTTTAGGTCCTGAAAAAAATTGCACATTTTTTAAGGTATATCGACAAAAAAGGAAAATTCTAGGGATGTCCGGTAATATCAGGCAACCAATATTATCGAAACAATTTTAGTGCAATTATGTAATATCTGTAAGAATCGTTATAGTTTTTTCCACCGATAATGAAAACCCGATAACGCAATTCCTGGGTTTCGCCAAATGATGTGTGCCCTAAGAAAAGTTTTGGGGAAAAACGGCTGTATATAAAAGTGAAAGTGACTTGATGGCAGCATTGCACAGAAAAATCAATTTTCACAGATTTGTCATGTTCATATTTACCTAAAACCAGAGAAGATTATAATTAGCGACCTTCCAAAAATGTGATGTTTTTGTCCTTAAGTCTTACTTTGCCTCGAAAGATTATTGTATAATCATGACGAGGGGACGGCACCTCCTGCATGTCCAAAACAAACAAAAAAATAATAATTTATATATATATATATAATAATAATTTATATCAAGGGACTTCCTGGTTAAATACGGATTAAATAAATAATCAAATAAATTAATTACCAAACTACAAATATGTGTTTTATGTTTAAATTTTTTCATTTCCCAAAAGCGTAAAAGCTTTTTATGAGTTTGTGAAAGGATCATCTGAATGAAAAGGGTTCCTCAGTCAACAGTACCAGATACAGTTTTGGGCTCTGTCCCTTGTTGGCATGATATGATGTGGTTCTTGTCGTTTACAGAAAACAGATAACTCTGGGATGTCACGTACAAGTGTTGAAGTCGCCGAGCATGAGCCTCTCACCTCAACAGAGATGCTCATCCAGCAGGGGGAGCAGGTGCAGATCTTCAAGAAGTTCCAGATGCTCAGGACGCTACTCTCGAAGCCCTTCATGGTCAACCTGCAGGTGGGTATAAGCATGTGGTAAATATATATATATAGGGGAGACTGGGTATGGTTGTAACATGGGGAGAGTTGTAACACCACCAATTCCACCAATTAGGAATAAGATAGGAGTTATATGATCATTTCAGTGTTTACCCACTTCCTCCCTGATCCCACATGGTGGTTGTCAAGGTTGGAAACAGGCGCATGCAGATTCTATAAAGAAAAAACTGATTTTGATGTAAGAAAGTAAATATTTTGATCAAGACTATATTTTGTTTACTACTTATACTATTGTACATAAAACCATATGACTTACATTAGATTAAATTGTAGTTTCTCAGGCATAATGTGATGCATTTTCCCCTGCTAATTTCAAACCACTATGCTAATACAGCTAGCTAAACAATGGCTGACAGGGGTGGGGTGGGTTGTAACACATCTTTAAAAAGTGTTACAACCATCCCCTTACATACAACTAAGAACACTTTATTCATTTTAATAAATTTTACAGAATGCCTAAGCAGTGGCCAAGAAAGACTGACAGAGGTCTGCCTGCAAATGTTTTTAAAAAAATAATCTGATGAGGTCACAAAGAAGGGCAAGTCAGTTAGATCAGTTGCGAAGGCACATGAAATCTGCCATGTAACACTGAGCAGAAGCTGAGAGACCAGGGGCCTATTGATCTTCCCAGTATAGGTTACTAAAGCAGCAACAACGTTTTCTCTGAGGTGCAGAAGAAGTGTTGGCTGAGGCAGCAGACCTGTATTATGGACTGACTCCATGTGAGGTAAACATATGACAGGTTAGTCACTGGAGTCCAGAGAAGAATTGAATACTAGCGTAGGTGCCAGACAAATGGATAAACTTTTTGTATCTATGTATTGAGGTTTTCTATTCCACTTTCTTTTAGGTTAGACATTTGTCATATCAACTGGCAGTAATATATAACATTAAACACTCACAAACATCGGATGAGAAGCAGATGGCAGGGCCTGACTAGTTCACATTTTCTATGAAGCGGACCCCCAGCCTCTTTTTATAGCATGTCACATGGTGTGGCCTCTGTTTTTGCTTCTTTTGTCTAACTGTTACAACTTACCCCAGCATGTGTTACAACCTACCCCAGTAGTGGGGTAGGTTGTAACAAAGGAACTCCATGTATCTGACATCAACTTACGAGGATTGTGATATTCTTGCAGAGGTTTGAATCGATGTCATTTGTAATAAACAACAGTGGGTACTTTGTATAAAAGTTTGAGAACTCTAGCTCAAAAATTCAGTGAGTTACAGGTCCTGAAGCAAAAAGTGTGACAACCATACCCGGTCTCCCCTATATATATATCAGACAATTCTGAGCCAAAAAATTCCAGAGCCAGTCAAGGAACAATTGAAGAAACTCTCGACCTGGTTAGCTGGTAGCATTACGTAACTAGCTCAGCCTAATATGTAACATTTACTTAAAAGTAATTAATTGTTGTTTTGTTGAACTGTTCCCAGTTCATATTCCCGCTCTCCTATTTACTACTCCCACCTGAGGCGGCGGAGCAGTGTGGGCAGCCAGTGCTCCAGAGACAGTTACTCCAAACACAGTTCTAACAGGTGAACTTTAACAAACCAGTCCAGCTGTTAATGTCACAAGTACGTGTGCTTGTTTGCATTGTTGGTGATCACTCGACTTCCCTGCAGACTACGTGACAGAAAGAGAACGTCAAGCTACAGGAAGACAGATGTGAAGCATGCGAGGAAGGTTAGCAGGAAGCGACGACAACGCAGATCCTTCTCTCCTATGAAGAAAAGGAGAAGGGACTCACCTAGCCATCTGGAAGCTCGCTGCATCACAAGGTACACAAGGCTTATTTATAGCTGCAGTTTGTTATAATGCTCAGGATCAGGAAGAAAAATATGATGCAGTTCCAACTGCTTCCTCCAGGTCTGGACAGATACTCAGGCTAGAATCTTCCCAAAAAGCTGACACAAAAGATAGGTGTTGGTCCACAAAAAATATCAGTAATTACCATAGTGTCAGAAGTAACCAGAGTAAATTACACTGACATTTGGGTAGGAAAACAACGGAAACAGTCATTATCTGATTCAGCCTAGTTGCTGTTAATTAGCTGTTCAGTGATGATTCTGGCCTTCGTGAAAGCTCAGACAACATTTCAGACTGATACCTTAGCCCAGGCATCCACGATCCTTTAGCAGATAGTGGCATAACTCGTCCGGCGTTGCCTCCCTGTCTTGGTGAATGTGTGTCTTCTGTCATCCAATACTCCCACGCAGCTTGTAACTTAATTTTGAACACCATGTTAACACCAATATTTAGCGGTTGAAGGCTTTGGTTAATCCATCTGGAGCGATAGCAAGCTCCGAATTAATTTGCTTCACTTGGGTTTTGACAATATCGGTGAGATTTGTGGAAAAGGGTAGTGACCTAGGTTGGACACTGGAGGACGCTGTTGTTGTTCGCCCCTCCAGAGTCAGGCGGTTGTCACTAATTTTGTAGTATTGTATTGTAGTGATGGGAAGGCCGACTTTTTACTGATTTGGATCTTTGACTCTCGAACAATAAAATGAACAAGTCATGAAGGACGATTTTTTGGTTTTCCGACACTAAATACTGAAGGCAACATGGTTTGCTTCCGTTGACTAGGTCTACAAAGTACACAAAATGTCATAAGTAATTCAAACCATGTGAAAACCTAAGAAAGAAAAACACACCACAATGACTTGTGTCCTTCATCCTCCCTGTCATTGTTGTTTAACCACGTAACAGTGACTAAAATGAATGAGAGCAAAAGAGACCCAAGATGTCTGTCACGTGACAAATGAAATGAATCTGCGAGAACGAAGCTTTGAACTAATCTACGAGAATGACCCTGCGAAAGCGAATCTGAGAGAACGAATCTGTGCAGCCCGAGCAGTCTATCACAAATGAAAAATCCTGATAGAAGACAAGTGAATGTAAAACTCAATTTGACAAGTGAGACAATTCGCAGTGAGACAATTAGTGATTAATTCGCAGAGACTGATTCACTCGCAGAGAGTGATTAGTTTGCAGTGAGTGATTCATTCGTAGTGAATGATTAGTTCACAGTGAATGGTTAGTTCGCAGTGAAAGATTAGTTCGCAGAGAGTGATTCGTTCGTAGTGAAAGTTGTTGAGCATCCTCTAATTGTGATAACAGAATTAAAGTTTAACTGTTAAACGTCATTGTTGGCTCCCAGTGTGCTTCAGTTGTGTGCCATCATGTGTGATGCGCTGTGTGGTTTGGCTTTACAAAATCGGTTTCAGCTCAGTAAGCACAACCAGAAGTAATACATAAGGCACACCGGGTCATAAGGCACACTGTCAATTTTTGAGAAAATTAAAGACTTTAAGTGCGCCTTATAGTGCGGAAAATACGTTATATATATATATATGTTTTTTTAGTGCCATGCTAAAGGTGTACCTTAGCTTAGAGAGTGGCTAGATCACAGAAAGAAAATCAAATGGTACCATTTGTGAAGCTAAACAAATATTTAAAGTTTAACTGTTAAACGTCATTGTTGGCTCCCAGTGTGCTTCAGTTGTGTGCCATCATGTGTGATGCGCTGTGTGGTTTAGCTTTACAAAATCGGTTCGAGCTCAGTAAGCACAACCAGAAGTAATACATAAGGCACACCGGGTTATAAGGCACACTGTCAATTTTTGAGAAAATTAAAGACTTTAAGTGCGCCTTATAGTGCGGAAAATACGTTATATATATATATATATGTTTTTTTAGCCATGCTAAAGGTGTACCTTAGCTTAGAGAGTGGCTAGATCACAGAAAGAAAATCAAATGGTACCATTTGTGAAGCTAAACAGATATTTAAAGTGAACACCCTATGTTTATGAAATTTTTCATAAACTGCTTAATATTGTCATTTTTTTGTAAATGCGATACTTGCCAATATTTCCTCAGGTTTCCGCCTTCCACTTCAGTGGACATTATTGAAATAATGTCCACTGAAGTGGAAGGCGTTATATAGGTGCTAAATCTCTATGGGTAACAGGGTGAAGTGTGTGAGTTCAGTCCACACCACAATGAGGACATCAAGCAGGAAGAGAGAGAGCGGAAACGAAAGTGAGTGAGTGAGTGAAGTTCTTACCATACCCTTTGGTTCTCCACAGTGCCAGGAAGCGACCCATTCCTTACTTCCGACCCAGTCCCGCCAGTCAGTCCACCAGTGTGTCATCCTGGAGCAGCCTCTTCACGTGCAGCAGAAGTCGCAGCCCAATCTACAGCACAAGCCAAAGCAAGAGCAGGAGCTGGAGCCCTTGTTACTCCTCCTACAGCAGCTACAGTCGCAGTTCGTCGTACAACTCCATTTTTGGGGCCCGCAGTCGCAAGAAAACGAGGTACTGGGGGCGCAAAGGACAATAAGGTATTGGAGCGCAGTGCATCGTTCCACCTGAGGACAAAGAGGTTGGAGACTCAATCAGTGGTGTTTTCTTGCTCCACTTCGATGCTGAATTCAAAGTGTCTCTGCAGGAGTCCGATCATTGACTCAGAAAACCCAGAAAACAAATATGCTTTTATACACGGTATATCATTTTTCTATCGCATTCTACTGCATTCACTGTAACAACAGTCTGTGTTTAACCTCAACACAGTTGATCTTAACAGGTATAGGACAGGGGTCTGCAACTTTCAACACCAAATGAGCCATTTCAATAATTTCACCAAAGAAACTTTTTTGCTGGGGATCCATATTTTAAAGGTCACAACCCTTCACGACCCAAGTCAATAGACATTATTCATAAACTCTTGGGAAACATGATGCGAGACAACCCCCCAAAAAATCTATTCCGACCCACCTGAGGGTCGTGACCCAGTCTTTGGGAAACAATGATTTAAATGATGGTAGTAGTGCGAGTATTATAAGTACTGTAGTAATACTACAGATTTATAAAATCTGTAAAATCTGTATGAAATCGATTTATAAAAAAAATAAATAAAAAGATTGGTGTTGAGAATTTATTGTTTTTTATTCAGTTGTCCTGTAACAAAAAACTTTTTTTTTTTCAAATTTCTACGTTAGGCTATGATCAATTCCAACACTACAGTATTCAGTATGACACACTCGCTACCATTACATACAGTGTCCTGAAGTCAACATTTCACTGCGCTTCATAAAAATTGCGCACCTGGTCTTGAGTTTTATTGTGTTGTTTTACTGTTAGCTAGCAAGTCGAAAATAGTTTCAAACTAGATTTTTGTTTAAAATCTCATGCCCTTTTCTATCTGCTGTGTACTCATAATATTGGTCTGATGTATCAGACACTTTTAAAGCACAGTAAGGTTCAATTATGTCCATGGCGTGGAGCCAGTACGAGAAGGCTAAAGTCCTTGAGCCACAGGTTGCAGACCCCTGATGTAGCACAATGTTTGGGTTTTCTTTTTACAGGCTTCATAAAGGCCCATCACAATAGCTTCTGTATGGGTAGAAAACCTGGTTGTCATTGGGTAGGAATGAGTCAAACAACCCTATATTGAATAAATTATTTTAAATAATAGGTTTAGTCTTCAGGTTTAAAAATATTTAACAACAAAACACACACATTTTGACCATGCGCACCAGTTACAGACATTTAACTTGACTGTTCTTATGACCAACAATAGAAAGGTTAAGTGCTGTTATCACTGCACGCCACAGGATGAAGAATAGATTTGTTTTCTTTGAAAAATGGAATGAAAGGAGGCCTGGCAATGAACATACGGCCTGTCAGCCCAAATGTCAAATTAATTTGTCTTTTTATCGAGCAGAAACCCATTGATAAATCAGTACTAAAGCACTTTTCAATGTGTTTTTTTAATAGGTCATAAGACCTTCTCTGTTTTTATTGGCAGCTGATGACAAACTGTGACGATGTAAGGAAATATTTCACGGACTTTGGAGACTACCTAGGTTGACCAGTAGGGTATGCAGAAATTGTGGGTTATTGTTGGTAAACACAAAACATGCATCTCCCTCCACACCCCTGCAGGGGGCACTGTGACTATAATTAAAATACTACTTGTTTTTGCTCTGTGCAGAAATAATATTATGTTACAGAATTTAAATCAACAATTACGAAGCTTTCAAGAGCAGCATTTACTCACTGGTTAATTAAAATAATTCTAATAAACAACACATCTGCTCACATACCATATCTAATGATCAGCTGGAGCTGTACACTGCACACCCCTGACTGTGATCCCCACATAATTTAACTTACTGTATGACAATGAAAGGCAGCTGTCATAAGTGTTGCATTACTGCCATCTTCAGTTTCTATCGTTCACTTGAACACATTTACAGTCATTCCCTTGCTTGAACTAGAAAATACAGGTAAAATAATTTCAATTATTTTGATGTTAATGTTGTCACAGGGATTCTGCATTCTCTACTTTCCAACAGACACTGAACTCATCTTTACGTTTCATTAACCATATTTTACGGGTTTAAATGATCCTGTGATCACAGGGAGAAAAGTTGATGAAGCTCAAATGGACTTGGAATCTCCGCTGACATTTAAACGCTGTCATGTCTGTCTGTTTCCGTGTTTTCCTGTTGTCCTTGTGGGGTAATCTTTGGGATCACACTCACCTGTTGGTAATTGGCTTCACTTGTGTCACCTGGTGTTCCCTGTGTATATATACCCCTCTCCCTCACTCTGTCGGGGTTGGTTCATTGTGTTTGATCATTGTGATTGTG
>NC_024327.1:827543-832958 GCF_000523025.1 Cynoglossus semilaevis
ATTTTTTGTTTTCTTCCTCTTCTGTTTTTCACCTTGTGCCTAGTTTTTTTTTTCTTCATGTTTTAGAATAGGCCTTGTTTCAGTTTCTGTTTTGGTATCCCTCCCACCCAACCAACCCAGAGGGTTGGTGGTAGGCTTTTGGACGTCCGGGGGACAACCATTAGGAGGGGGGTACTGTCATGTCTGTCTGTTTCCGTGTTTTCCTGTGTTCTTTGTGGGGTAATCATGGGCTCACACTCACCTGTTGTTAATTAGCTTCACTTGTTTCACCTGGTGTTCACTGTGTATATATACCCCTCTCCCTCACTCCGTCGGGGTTGGATCATTGTGATTGTGATTGTGTGTTTTTGGATCATTGTGTTAGATCTTCGTGTTCGTGAGTTTCCTACTCTGTGTTTCCTCGTGTTCCGTGTTTCCTCGTGTTCCAAAGTGAATTCCATGCCTGTTAGTTCTTCGTGTTTTGTTCATTTGGACTTTGTAAATAAAACTTGCTGCACCAGAAAGAGTCTCACCAGTACTGCATTTGGGTCCTGCCTGCTTCCTACGATGCCATCACACGACAAACGCATGTCTTGAAGGTGGATGTTTTGATCATATGATGTGTGGTATTTATTTACTATTTATTTCTTTTTTTTTCATTAGCGGCCAGGTTTTCTATGTAACACTGTTGAAATGTTGTTAAAATGTATCGTGAATTGGTTGTAAATAGTTTTTTGTTTTAAGTGTGTGTTTTTCTTGATAATGGTTAGATAAGGAAATCAGTACCACAAGAAAGCCTCCTGACATATGATTAATAATAATAATAATAATAATAATAACTAATCATATTACTGCTTGACAAATGTTTGGGGGTCAGTAAAGAGTCGACATGTTCTCAGGCATTTTTATTAAGTCGTTAACAACAAAAACAACAAAGTAATTTCTCCACAATTCCTCTGATGACGTCCAAACAGTATTTTTATTCACAGGATGAATGGAGCACTGAAAAATAAACACAGTCAGTCACGTTACATCATGTTAATCCAGGGGTTCCAAACAGTTTCTAGCGCCCCCTATTCTACATAAGACTATTATCAACTTCCCCTGATACAGATTACAGCTATTGCTTCAAAACTCCATTTTACTTTATTTAATTATTAATTTGACTCACCCCCATTCCAATTGCTCCGTGCCCCCTCCTTTGGAAACCAATATTTTCATCTTGAATTGCTCAACAGGATGGGTTTTTTTCAAACCTTGGTTTTTTTATTACTTGTACCACACATATACTCTATATACTCTATATATAAAGTCCAGAAGAAAAACAGGTTCTAGAAGTTTCCTCTTTGTATAATTACACCCATCATCTTTCTCAGTCTTTTCAAGTTCATCATCATCCTGTCTTTATCTCCAGGCCTGACTGTCTGCTCTCTATGCACTCAATACTTCTTCATCTTGTTTCCCCAAATGTCAACTTAATTGGACGAATGAGGGGAACACGATACAGGTGGAGGAGCACTGTTGGCACAAACCCCTCCATAACAAAAACTAAAGATGACTCGTGTTGACTCACTGACAGTGGATGTTGATAATCAGTGTGCTTTTGAGCAGCACATGTATGTCGCTGTAACGAAATGGGACTTTCGGTGTTTAAAGTGTTATAAATATCCATGTGCATTGTAACAAAATTCAACAGAATGATTATTTGTACATAATGTGAGGTTTGAAGGTTATTGTTATTGTGGGTTAATGAGTAGAGTGGAAACGTGAGACAACTACTACATTTACATGGACAAACCTGTCTCACCAGTCATTTATAAAAGTTAGCAATCCTTTGTCCAATTCCGTAGCAACAAGCACTTTCTGCTCACCCTGCAGTTTTCCTAATTAAAAAGAAAAATCAGCCTGGGTTCTGGTTAATGTTTTGAGAAAAACAAATATTTGAGAGGTTAAATAAATTACATTTAAGTTTATGTAGAGATCTTAACCCTTGTGTGGTGTTCGGGTCTGTGGGACCCGTTTTCACTTTTTAATAAAAGAAAAATGATATAATTATTTAATTTTTCAAACTGAGACTCACTGGCTTTGGCTCATTTTCTGTGAAGAACATATATCAGAATACATATTTAATGACCACACACCATACACCCCCCCTACACATTTCTATTGCATATAAGATGTTTGGGTCCACTGGACCCGGGGCTAATAGAAGTGTGGAAATTGATGTTCTGTGTACCACCCACACACGCGCACATGCACACCACACACCATACACCCCCCCTACACATTTCTATTACATATAAGATGTTCGGGTCCACTGGACCCGGGGCTAATAGAAGTGTGGAAATTGATGTTCTGTGTACCACACACACACGCGCACATGCACCCACACACGCACACACACACTCACACACACACACACACACACCTACACACCTACACACACATACACACACACAGCAGGCCTAGACAGGAGGAGGACAGAGTGTAGGTACAAAGGGCAAATATTAACCATATATATTGTTTATACTGCTTGTAATTGGGATAAGGTAAACATCTGTTCAGTATTTTAACATAAAAGTGTTGATTGTGAGGCATCAAAAGCCACAAAATGCAACGGGTCCATCAGACCCACAAACACTGGCTGAGTAACAACAATATGAACATTACACAAGGGTTAATCAGATTATTATGACATTTTAGTTTTAAATAGTGTATTTTTGTACATTATGCCCAATTTCTTTTTTTCATTTGCTGACTTTTGCCCTTATTTAATAACAGTCAGATTGTGTGTGTGTAAATATATTTATGTCATGTTTACATGTGTCTGAACACCTGGAATTATAATTATACAACATCTGCCATAAGAAGAACAGGAACAGTTAATATTTGAGTGTCATCTGCATAGTGATTGAACATTCAGTTTGGCCGTCACTGCTCTGTGTCTGGAGCTCCTTTTATCAGGTGTCAATAGACTGTAGGCAAATAATGACACAAAAACAATTTTATTGGTGACTGTACACGAAGCTTTCATTTTTTCATTAATTAGTTTTATTTTGAGAATTAGCCAGAGACATTGGGCAGTAAATAAAATAATTATTGAATAAAAAATAAACAGTGTAAACTGTTGTTTAGCCAAGTCTGTCCACAAGCTCTCACATAAAATTTTTTTTTGTATTTTTCCAGTAAAATAAGGTGATTTTTTTAAAAGTGGGTCGCAAGCACAAAACCCTCTCTCTAACTAAACATGATTAGATCATGTTTGGTTAATGTTTGGATAATCTCCCTTTGGTCTCCAAATTAAAATTGGAATATTGCCTCATTGAGCGTCATATCATTGAACGTTGAAGTTCATGTAAATTAAGTCTTTGTTCCAGGAATCCGCCAGTTGACATGCACTGTCTTTGTGAATAAATAAAATCTCTTTGATCCTTGAATTATGCATTTTCTCTAAGTGAAGGGTATTGTAGTACGTGGGTTCTGCCTTGACACACGCTGACACCGATGTTCGTTCAACAGACTTTATTTAAGCTCTTATCAAGCGCTCCAGTGCCGTGCTTGGGTTCTTTGGAAGCGTGGTGTGCTTGCTGCACTCGTGCGCACTTCTCTGTCCACTCCTCCCCCTCCTCGGTCCCGGGAGGAACGGCCTCCCCGATCTAAATCCGAGTGGTGTTTTGTTATTGGACTTCTGTGCTAGTCACGGTTTGTCCATAATGAACACCATGTTCAAGCATGTGGCTTGTGGCACTTGGCACCAGGACATCGTAGGCCGTAGGTCATTGATCAACTTTGTAGCCGTGTCATCTGACGTCTGGCCGTATGTATTGGACACTGTTGGAAGAACTAAATTTATTATCATTGCTTCATGCTGTACTGTCGCTTTAAGAGACTGTTTGCTTCTCATATTATAATCTAGTGTGCTCAAGACTGATGGAGAAATTACCAAACAAGAGGAAGGGTGCAGCAACTCGGAGTTGATGAGGAAGCTGCCAGACGAGCAAGCTGCACTCTCCCCTTGCAAGTAAAAGATCAAGACATCTTTTGTGTTTTTACTTTGTCATCACATATGTTAGAATAAACCTAACATAACTTGCTCCTTCGAGCCGGATGCCAACAAATAGAGCAGAACCTAAGGATCGGGTGGAGAACGACTGAAAACCGTGCACGGCCAGAACCAGGTTCTGGGGAAAGACCTGGGGAGTGAATTCTCACTCAGGCCAGTACTCCGACACCTCATCCTAGGCTGCTGATTGATGGCATCTGATACCAGAATAAGATCGACGACGAGGGTGAGAAACAACTTTTTATTACCAGCGCGTGGTTGAAAAATGGGTTGGAGCCCCAGGGCAGTAATCCCTAAATGCTGATAAATGGGTTGCAAATCCCTGGGCAGTAATCCCTAAAACTAAACGGGTTGGAGTCCCTGGGCAGCAGTCCCTAGAGTACCAAAGGCCTAAAAAAGAATGAATGTGAATGTGTGTGACTGAGAAGGAATTGTGATCGAATCAGCGGGTAGTCTGAAACCGGTGTAAACCTACGACTGCTGATCAGTTGAAGTAGATCACAAAGTTTTAAGTTTTTTTGCGCAGCGTAACATAAAATAAAAATTAAAAAAAGTAAAAATTGAATAAAATAAGAAATCAAAATGGGGAACTTATGTAACAAAAAGACAAATACTCCGGAGTTTAAAGGGGACGTTAAGTACATGTTTAGGTACAATTCTAAGTCCTGTAAACATTTAAATAATTGGGAAAAAAAAGTATGGTTTTGAGGGAAAATTGAACCAAGAAGACTGCAAAGACCGTGTGCTTGCCATAAAAAAGAGGCAAAAGATAATAAAAAAAAAGAAGAGAAGCTTGGGCTGAGTGCGGCTGAATTTTGGCTTAAACAAGCTTGTGCAAGAAAAAACGGAATAGAACTAAAACAACCAAAAACAGAAGCAATGCGTCAAAACAAAAATCCAACTATGTATGTCAGACCTGAGGACAATGAAACAATAGCATCAAACATACATAAGAACCGAGAGCGTGCTGAGAAAATGTCTCCACTTTTAGATGATGCTGAGATAAAAGGAGATATAACGTGCTGATACAGCAACTCCACTTTCAGATAATGCAAATACAGAATAATGTAGGACACGTTCTCAACCCTACCAACCTTTGTATCCAAATTTAAAACCCGTGGACAAACCAAAACAAGAGCCTACAAATTCAATAGCTGAAAATACCAGATCAAAGAAAACACTGAACCAAAACTGGAGCACATCATTAGGACATGTTTTAAGCCCATCTCTACCAGAAATACCAAATTTTGATGATAACATTGCAGACGCCTTTCCCATGATACAAGTGGCTGATCCTGCACAAGATCCAAATAATCCAAAGGCACCACTCACTATAAAAGTATGTAGAACCTGGACAAAAGATGATGTGATAA
>NC_024327.1:833705-835486 GCF_000523025.1 Cynoglossus semilaevis
AGTCAGAAAGTAATGAGGAAGTGTTTTATCAGGGAGACAGAGACAGAGATGTAAATCGTGGTAGAGGCCGAAGGAGAGGAGTTTTTAAAACTGGCGGAATAGGAACAAGAGAAGACAGAAGTAAGTCAAGAGAAGGGGAGTGCTGGAATTGTGGGAAATGGGGACATTGGGCAAGAGATTGCAGAACCCCACTAAAAGAGAGAAAGGACAGAGCATGACTAGAAAAGAAAGAACAAACAGAAGAACATTTTGATGGAATTAAGACATTAGTTCTGAGCAACATGAGTAACATTCACAGATCCAGAAAATGGAAATAAATGCCGAATGCAAATTATTTTGGCACCAAATTGTCCAGTAAACTTATTAGGAAGAGATGCAATGTCACAGTTACGACTAGCGATTGTGCCCGATGAGACTGGTGGAATGACTGTGAAAAGAATAGACAAAGCAAACACTGATGTTATGGTTGTGCAAGGAACAGGCACGCCAAACTATTTCTGGTCATTAGATTTGAACACTAGTCCGCTTTTGAGTGTCCCAACAACATTGCTTAGCAAAATAACAGATTTGTTAAAAATGCCAGACCAAATCCAACAAGTCGATAAACTGCATGTGACTTTGCATTTAAAGCACACTCCCGGGCAAGACGATGATTTTTTTATAAAAAGGTGCACAAACTGAAATCTCAACAAATTCTAATACAAGATATAATAGATAAAGACTGCATAGTTTTGCTACTGTCAAGGTTTCAGAAGAAGCAGAGAGATTACATGCAGCAAGTACGGTGACCCATGTTTCATTAGCAAAACAAAAAGATAGCTACCTCAGCTGCATACCGCCTTGACTGGGAATAGCAATCAGACAACACCTACTACAGCCCTTCACTAAACTTTCCACTGAAAATGTACAAATTCTGCTGACAAAAGAACAAGAGAACCTCTTAGCAGAGATACTGACAACATTATGGTTTCAATATCACTTCAATGACAGAAGTGTTCTGCTTTTCATCAAGTAAAATAGATATGTTCCATGTACTGTTTCACAAAAAGAGGGGTGAGAGACAGATATTGATGTATGTAAGGGTAACACATGATTGTTGTAGCATATGTCAACTCTACTGCATTCACAATGTCATGAGGGCATCAACAGAAAAGAAGGTAAAGAGAAAGTGAAACGAAGGTAAAGAGAAACTGAAAAGAAGGTAAAGACGAAGTGAAAAGAAGGTAAAGAGGAAGTGAAAAGAAGGTAAAGCGGAAGTGAGAGAAAGTGATGTAAGAGTCAATAAAATATATGTATCACCTGAAGGTAAACCAATTTTACCAAAATCATTGTTTAAATGGGCTGCAATATTGAGCCATGGGCCTTGCCATGTCTCAACAGGAGGGATGGTGAATACTATAAACAAAATATTCACCACCTTTGGATTTAATCATTACTCAAGAAAATTTTGTGCAGCATGTCTAACATGTGGTAAACATAATTCACAGGGAAACATCCGACCAAAAAGAGGAAAGTTCCCAAAACCTCATTACTCGTTACAGGTGCTACATATGGATTTCATTGAACTCAATAAAAGTGAAAAAAAAAAAGTCTAGTTATAGTGGATGCCTTTTCTAAATGGGTAGAATTGTTCCCATCAAAAGCTGCTGATGCTATTACAGTGGCAAAAGCATTGGTCAAAGAGATTATACCAAGATTTGTGACAATAGAAATTATTACATGAACCAAGTCATATCAAACATAAGCCAAAAGAGGAAAATAAATTTAAAACACCACTGTGC
>NC_024327.1:835586-845162 GCF_000523025.1 Cynoglossus semilaevis
ACATGAATATATTTTATCCACACATTAAAGACTCATTACTTTTTCCTAATACTATAACACACTGTATGCTCACGATGTATGCCCCCCCCCCCCACACCCCTAACCCTATAGCCGGTGGCTGAGGCTCCATTTAAGTTTGAGATGGAACTGGGTGATCTGCCCAAAGAGACATTGACGGATCTCATCTTTCAAGAGACCACACGTTTCCAGCCTGGCTTTAGGTCTTAGCGTCTCTCACTGGTAGGTTCATGTGTGTGAGGTCTATAGACTGACACTTCTACGGAAATAAACCCAAACCCAGTGTTGTCCTCCTATTAGCTTTACTAAACTAAACTTCACTAAACAGAGGAGCGTCATAGTAAAGTGTCTTTGAGTCAGATGAAATACTCTCTATAAATTAGATGTTTATTATTATTGTATCATATATATCATTATATTTAAGAAATATATAAACAAAATATGGTTATATATTTAGGGATATATATATTTGAATATGGATATTTATATTTATAAATGTGTGAGAATGTATACTGTACATAAACAAATATATATACACACGTATAAACATATTTATAGATGTATTTAATACACATTTTTATTTTTTATGTATGTATAAACAGACATACCTACTGCTGCACTGTTATTTTAACTCAACAAAACTTTTTTACAATAGTAAGGGATATATTTAGGATGATGAGTGATACACTGGATGTAAGAAATACACACCAACACACCAAGACATACAGGAAGCGATTCAGCCTGATGTTAACAGTGTTCTACAGTGTAACAAATTAGCTGCGCACTAGCTTGTAGCATAGATAGAAGACAGTCTTTACCAAGGCTAACCCTGCTAACACCTTTAATTTAAATGCTTCTCTTATTTATTTAATGAGTGTATCTTCATATAACAGTTTCAATAGAATCACGATTTTGACCCGTCATGATGGTGTCATCGTTCCTCATTTTCCTGGTTCTCTCTTACATACGTTAACTTCTTCCCAGCAGCTGCTCTTACTGTGTTTAAAAAAAAACAAAAAACTTTCCTTTCTCTGCATCACTGTGCAATTACGGTTTGTTCGTTGCCACATTTTAATGAACAATTGGAGGCAGATACAGAGGAAGGGCGGGAAGTGTGGCTTCACGTAAACCAGTGCAGCAAAAATCACAGTGTTGTTTTTGTCCTCATCTACGTAGAAAAAAAAAAACATCAGGCAGCGACGAATGAGTGAAAGTTAACAAGAGCTAAATAAGATTAGCCATAAGGGTAATGATATTAATAATGGTGGTTAAATGCATGGCTGTCAGTGTGTTACTGCCTGTGTCTGTGTTTCCAGTGATATTGTGTTGTTCCTGACAATGTTTCCTCTGTCTCCTCCCTCCAGATTCCTCTGTGGACTGGCCTCTGTGTTGCCACTGCTCCTACCTGCCTCTACACTGTTGCTGGTTTTTTTTTTAATTATTATTATCAAATGTATTTTATTTCCCCTTTGTCTCCTGTTGTCCATGTCACCTGGATTCCTTGGGTCTCACTCGTCAAGTCAGTGTGTGTGTGTCTGTGTCAGTGTGTCAGTCAAAGGCATTTGGCTGTGGCTTTTCCCACTCTTGTGTCTGGTCATATGACAGTGATAGACTCTCTTTTTTTACAAAAAGTCATGGTGACAACATCCATTGTAAAAATTTTTTAAAAATCCGATCGCTGTCGCAGTGTTTCAGGGGCCGTTCTCTCTTCTTTTCCTCTTTGTAAGAAAAACACCAGGATACTGATTTATGCAATGAAATCATATAATCAGCCAGAAACTCTCCGGGCTCCAAGCCATTACTTCTGTAGGTGTTGATGAGGATCGTTAATCTGTTTGCAGTCGTAATTCTTAATTCACTCACACAGGCAGCCCTTTTACGTATAATGGAATATTACGATAGAAAGTGAACGGAAGGAACTTCTAACCTTGACGCTGTAAAATGTTTCCTTTCTCTTTCCTCAGTGGTGAATCCACCAATGCAGTGATTTTTTATTTATTTATTTATTTCCAAATCTCACCATCATTTCTTTTCGCCTTTGCCACGTGAGACTAAAGCAGAAGTCAAGTCTATTCCAGACAGGTCTGTACGTACAGAAATATATTTTTGGTTCACTAGTTTTCTAGATGAAGAGTTGTTGTGCCTCCCTGGTCATTTCTGTTCTGTATGGTTTGTTTTTTCCTCAACTTCTCTCTCTCGCCTTGTTAGAATAATACTGTGCCCTTTGCATGACTGTTATAAGCTCTGTATACAAAGATGACGATGTTAAGTGCCACATAAGCTGGGCAGGTCTGTAGGGGGAGCGCCCAGGCTCTTTCTCTTCTACCTTTTTGTGGTATATCACACTTCCCAGTCACATGGTGCTTTTTTGTGTGTGCTCTCTTTCTGTTTGTGTTGTTGTGGTTTTTGTTTGTTTGTTTTTTTTGTCCTCTGTCTCCTTTTTCCCTTTGTTTCTTTAATTTTCGGTCTCCCCATTCTTAGCCAAGCCCCACATGCATGCACAGGAGAATAACCATATATCTTATATTTATGCCCAGTGAAAAAAAACCCACAGAACTCCTGATCCTGTGCTGAATATCATCCAGATATGACATAGTAAAAAAATCACATACTCCGCTCTAACAATCATGTTTTTTTTTTAAATAATTGCTTTTCTTGCACATTTTTCATGCTGTTTACTGTTGTCAGTGTTAGTACCAGCAGACGACTGCTTGAAACTAAAAGGAGAAAAACAAATACTACAAACTGCAGCAGGATTACAATTATTTCACACACCAGTTATTGAAGACTGTTGAATTAGCCATTTTTCTGGGGGGGGGGCGTGGAAGTGACAGTGAGGCCCCTTCAACAACACCCTGTCACTTGAGTTGCTGCAACTGCTGTTCATCCAGGCCTGAGATAGAATTTAGCACAGCAATGTTAAAAAAAAGCCAATACAAACAGTACATGATAGTGTTACATTTACACTAAAACATTTAAATAAAAATCCTAAGCTATCTGAAAGGATTCTTGGTGAATCCAAACGTTCTGGCACTTAGGAGGTATTGAAAATTAATTATAAATTAAAACTTATTTGGATTGTCATCCGTTTTTCTTTACTGTGTATTCAGTCTCTGATTAGAGGTATCAGTGTGAGCTGCTCTTCTTTTTCTTTCGGCTTTGTCCCTTTTTCAGGGGGTTGCCACAGCAAATCATTGATTTCCATCTCTCCCTGTTCTCTGTATCTTCTACTCTGACTTCAACTATCTGCATGTCCTCCCTCACTGCATCCATATATCTCCTCTTTGGCCTTCATCTCTTTCTCCTACCTGGTAGCTCCATCTCTAACATTCTTCTACCAATGTATCCACTGTCCCTCCTCTGTACATGTTCAAACCATCTCAATCTGGCTTCTCTAGCTTTTTCTCCAAACCTTCCTGTCTGTGTTGTCCCTCTAATGACCTCATTCCTGACCCTGTCCATTCTTGTCACTCCTAAAGAGAATCTTAGCATCTTTAACTCTGCCACCTCCAGCTCCTCCTCCTGTCTTCTGCCTATTGCTACTGTCTCTAAACCATACATCATGGCTGGTCTCACCACTGTCCTGTAAACCTTTCCCTTCACCTTAGCTGACACTCTTCTGCCACCGATCACTCCTGACACTTTTCTCCAGCTGTTCCATCCTGCCTGTACTCTATTCTTCACCTCTCTTCCACAGTCTCCGCTGCTCTGAACAGTTGATCCTAAGTACCTAAACTCCTGCACCTTCACCACCTCTGCTCCTTGTAGCCTCACTATTTCACTGTTCTGCCTTTCGTTTACACACATGTACTCTGTCTTGCTGCGACTGACCTTCATTCCTCTTCTTTCTAGTGCAAACCTCCACCTCTCTAGGTTCTCTTCTAGCTGCTGCCTACTCTCACTACAGATCACAATGTCATCTGCAAACATCATAGTCCATGGGGACTCCTGTCTGACCTCATCTGTCAATCTGTCCATCACCACAGCAAACAAGAAGGGGCTCAGGGCCGATCCTTGATGTAGTCCCACCTCCACTTTGAAGTCTTCTGTCCTCCCAACAGCGCACCTCACTACTGTTGTACTATTCTCATACATGTCCTGCACCAAACTAACATACTTCTCTGCCACTCCTGACTTCCTCATACAAAACCACAATTCCTCCCTTGGCACTTTGTCATATGCCTTTTCTAGATCTACAAATACACAATGCAGCTCCTTCTGACCTTCCCTGTACTTCTCCATCAACATCCTCAAGGCAAATATTGCATCTGTGGTACTCTTCCTAGGCATGAAACCATACTGTTGTTCACAAATCTCCACTTCCTGCCTCAACCTAGCTTCAACTACTCGTTCCCAAATCTTCATTGTATGGCTCATCAACTTTATCCCTCTGTAGTTGTTACAACTCTGTGCATCACCCTTCTTATGAATTGGCACCAGAACACTTTTTCTCCACTCATCAGGCATCTTGCCAGTCTCTAAAATTCTGTTAAACAAACCAGTCAGGAAATTTACTGCCACTTCTCCTAAACACTTCCATACTTCCACTGGTATGTCATCAGGACCAACTGACTTTCCACTCTTCATCCTCTTCAGGGCTTTTCTAACTTCATCCTTTCTAACCTGATCTACCTTCTTCCTACTAGTCTCTGGCTCCTCGTTTCTACTTTCCCTTTCATTTTCCTCATTTAACAACTCCTCAAAGTATTCCTTCCATCTTCTCAGCACACTTTCCTCACTTGTGATCACATTCCCCTCTCTGTCCTTAATCAACCTCACCTGCTGCACATCCTTCCCAGCTTGATTTCTCTGTCTCGCCAATCTATACAACTCCTTTTCTCCTTCCTTTGTTTCCAAACTCTCATACAACTCCTCATATGCCTTTTGTTTGGCCTTGGCCACTTCCCTCTTCACCTCCCTTGTCCTCTCTTTGTACTCCAGTCTGTTCTCTTCTGTTCTGTCACTGTCCCATCTCTTCTTCGCTAATCTCTTTCTCTGCACACTCTCCTGGATCTCCTCATTCCACCACCAGGTCTCTTTGTCCTCCTTTCTCTGCCCAGAGGACATACCTAGCACCTTCCTACCTGTCTCCCTCATCACTGCAGCTGTAGTCTCCCAATCATCTGGGAATATCTCAACACTACCCAGAACTGCCCTTACTTCCTTCCTGAAGTCTTCACAACATGTCTCTTTCCTTAGTTTCCACCACTTGATCTTCTGCTCTGTCTTCACTCTCTTCCTTTTTGTCACCTCCATCGTCATTTTACACACTACCATCCGATGTTGTTTGGCTACACTCTCACCTGCCACCACCTTACAGTCTCTAATCTCCCTCAGATTACATCTTCTACATAGAATATAATCTATCTGTGTGGACCTGCCTCCACTCTTGTAAGTCACCCTATGTTCCTCTTTCTTTTGGAAATATGTGTTTACCACAGCCATTTCCATTCTCTTTGCAAAATCTACCACTGCCTGTCCTTCTACGTTTCTCTCCCTAACACCAAACCTGCCTATCACTTCCTCATCTCCTCTGTTCCCTTCCCCTACATGACCATTTAGGTCTGCTCCAATCACCACTCTCTCTCTCCTGGGGATACTCTCTACCATCCAATCTAGCTCCTTCCAGAACTTCTCCTTTTCTTCCAACTCACAGCCCACCTGTGGGGCATAACCACTAACAACATTAATCATCTCTCCTTCTACTTCTACCTTCACACACATCAACCTGTCTGACTCTCTTTTCACCTCTACCACATTTCTTACATATTCTTCCTTTAGGATCACCCCTACTCCATTTCTCTTCCCATCTGAACCATGATAAAACAGTTTGTAGCCTCCTCCAATGTTTCTAGCCTTACTGCCCTTCCACCTGGTCTCCTGCACACACAAAATATCTACTCTTCTTCTCTCCATCACATCAGCTATTTCTCTACTTTTCTTTGTCATTGTACCTACATTCAAAGTTCCAAACTTCAGACCAATACTTCTATTGTTCATCTTTTCTCTTTTTCTCCTAACCAAAGCCCTCCTCTTCTTCTCTGTCTTTGACCAACAGTAGCCCAATTTTCATCAGTGCCCTGTAAGTCAACGGCCCTGTTGGCGGTTGTTGTTAACCCGGGCCTCGACTGATCCAGTATGGAAATCGTTTTAGTGATTTGCATATTTGATTTGGCTAAATGCCGGGTGCCCTTCCTGACTCAACCCTCACCATTTATCCGGGCTTGGGACCGGCACTATAAAACACTGATTCGTGTACCCTTGTGGCTGTATGTTTTCTGCTCTTTCTATCAATCAAAAGTTTTTTCTTAATAATCATTTTACATGTGAACATTGAACAAAACATTTCTTCATTTTTAAAATTAATTCAACCTGTATTGAATGGTATGTCTACAATATGAATTCAGTATTAATACGTAACAACGGAACTGTGTAGCTAGAAACTTGACAATGAATCAGGATATTGATTATTAATCACATTCATATAAAGGTAAATATATTAATTAAAACCCATTTGTGTTGACAAGAAAAACATTGCCCTATATTTGTGTTTTTAGGAATAATTAGAGTGATGTGCAAACACATAGCTTGGAAACCATCTGTTTATATCTGGTATTAAGTGTACCTTTCAAATGTGTTGTGGATTTGTTAAAAACAACACTTATTATTTTAGACCATGACGATGAAGTGAATTAAAATCTGTGATTAGGAGAGTAAATAATTCCAGAAGAGCTTAAAAGTTCAAATGTTTTTAACATTCTATTCACTTACTATTGTGAAATATGTGACATTTTCACTTTCACTTCCTGTACGATGAGGTAAAGATGATTTTCTTGGTTCTGTCAACTAAGATTAAACTCATCTAATTTAAAAAGAGGAAGAAATTATGACAAAACAGTTTTTTTAGGCCTGCAGTGAGCCGTGACCTGAGCACTGATGTGTCCCAATGCTTCTCACACTCACCGCAGACCCTCATCTGTCACACACTTTTAAATGCACTTGGTTGCGCTTCAATTTGTCAGGATGGGACTTGTGATCCGAGGTGCCTGCTGGGACTTGATTTGCCTGTAGATATTTTTTATGGGAGTGAGGGAAGGGGGTCCAGCGTGAACGTGAAGGGCACTGGACAAACTTAGTGATACTAGTTGAAGGGGGGGGGGCTTCTGCTGAGTTCTTTGTGCAACCTGTCTGTTTGTGCCTTTTTGATAGTCTTGATATCCAAGATTGACGTGCAGATTTTGTTTAGTCGGGAATCAGTTGTACTCGCAGTATAAGCTCTTAAATGAATGCAATCAAGTCTGGGGGTGGGGGGCGGGCTCTGGGGCTGTTATCCTTACCTTTCAGTTGTGTACATTTTAAAGATAATTGTTGCTGTGTGATTTGTGACTCTATTGAAAAGATGAAACAAACATTTATATTTTTTGCATTACCCTTTTCCTTGAGCCCTTTTTTTTTTGGACGTTTTTGTGCAGATATTTTTATTGTAAAATGAATGTTATGTTTCTATTGGACACTAATCTGGTTTGAGTCGTCGCCAGTGGAACTACTTCACTCTGTTTGTTTTGATCAGTATAAATGTTTAATTGTGTAATTAATGTTTCAGAAAGAAGAAAAATAAGCAGTGATGCCACTGGTTGTATTTTAAAGGTTTCTGTTTGATTTGCCATGGAAATTGTTTGAATTGAACTGTCAGTTTTTATCTTATGGTGTGAAGGATTTGACTTGAAGCATTTCTTTGCAGTTATAAAGACTGACTGCCATTTTGAAATATCTTTTTTTTTGCAACTCTGCCAAGACATGTAAATAGACGTTCATTAAAAACACTATACCTTCATGACCTTCATGACGTGATTCTTGTCCATCACATTCATAACATTAATTGTATAATATAGGCAACGACTTAAAACTTGTTTCAACATATGCAAAAGTGCAAGCATGTGAACAATCCATGGTCCAACCACCAGAGACCTTCCATTCTCTAAAGTTGTTGAGAATGGAGGGATGGATTAAAAAATATGTTATCCATCTTGATATAGGAGAATATATTCATTACATATATTCATTACACTTAACCAGAAATAGACAAAAGTTAGCCTTAGCTTAACCAAATAGCAACAGGTATAGAAAATAATGTAAAAATAATAAGAAGAACGCAGCTTAAACCTTTGCAGTGACAACATTAAACTCGGCCCTAACACAACTAAAGGTTAGCATGGGCCCAACCTAGAGGGTGCAAACCACCTTTTTCCAGTCGAGAACCATAATTATAATTATACCATCTATAATATTTACTTATAAATTCACCTGTGAATAAATACTACAAACAACATCAAAACATCCCTTTTAGGCCATAAGGTGAACCCGATTATCGTTTAATCTCGCTCCAACGTCTGGGAACTACATGATCTCAATTTCATAAATAAGAACGAGTTACGTTAAACTTACAGCAAAAAGTTTGTCTTATCCTGCCCGTTTTTTGTATCGATGCATTTTATAAATAACTATATAAAACAATACGAAACAGCCTAAGAAAATGACTGGTAATATTAACCATGCAACCACTGCAATACAACTCTGAAGCTACACATATATGACGACAAAGTAACAACACAAAAGACATCTTGATTTTTTACTTGCAAGGGGAGAGTGCAGCTTACTCTTCTGGCAGCTTCCTCATCATCTCCGAGTAGCCACACCCTTCCTCTGCACTTTTATTGAGTTTATAAAAGTATCAGATTACATATCATGTGATCGTGTGTGAGTACATGAATGGGTATAGAGTAAGAAGGTGGGTGTGAGTGGGGGTGTGGCTGTGTCTGGTCATTTCTCCATCAGCCTTGAGCACACTAGATTATAATATGAGAAGCAAACAGTTTCTTAAAGCGACAGTACAGCATGAAGCAATGATGATAAATTAAATTCTTCCAACATTTCGCTCCTGTTTATCATTGATGAATGCCAAATTCTCTTATCCTGCATTATGGCTCCTTAGGTTAGGTTTTCCACAACACATTCATTTTCATATCACACATAGTCTCCTTTGCCTTTATGAGGAGTAAATGCTCCTGTTTTGGTTTTATTAGAAATTGGTGGGAAGATTGAGTTACAGGTGTCAACAAAGTTGTGTCATGTTTCATTATTTCATTCCTAATTACTGCTCTAATGAATCTCATTAGATCCACTCCAGTCTGATCTACTCCAAGGACCAAATATATCTCAGTTTGATTTGTTTTACCAGAGAGTTTCCAATTACTCCCCATTGGTAATTTAGTCTAATTCAGGGACATAGTGATCGGATTTTGGGTGTTGGAAAAATCACGTTGGATTTTCAATTGATTTCAAATGTCTTTGTCTCTGTACACATTTTTATCTGACATTGTGGGAATCCACTGACCTGTATATCCTACTACCATGTTCCAATCTTCACACCATCCTCTACGGGGCAACTGATTCTGTTCACATCGGGCTATGGACATAATAATGAAAACACACATATAGGTCATAAGGTTTGTAAGTGTAGTTTCAATTGTTGCAATTAATTACTGAACACAGATCGCC
>NC_024327.1:845468-849051 GCF_000523025.1 Cynoglossus semilaevis
GCTAAATTTTGGACCCAAAGATAATTTTGGATGTAGCAAAACTAGCTTAGCAGATAAAACTGTGAACTGTGTGTCTGGTTTGATTGGATATTGTCTAATGCATTGTCTATATTCACTGTTTGGTCTTATTATCACTGGTTTGCACGTTAGTAATTGTCCTACATCTGCAATGCCTTGTGACCATAATGTTGTCGGTATCTCTGCTAAGCGGTTCTCTTGTTCTTTTGTCAGCAGAATTTGTACATTTTTATTGGAAAGTTCAGTGAAGGGCTGTAGTAGTGTTATCTGATTGCCTTCCCAGTCAAGGCGGTATGCAGCTGCTATTATACCCAGTCGTTGCCATGACATTCCTTTTTGTTTTGCTAATGAAACATGGGTCACCGTACTTGCTGCATGTAATCTCTCTGCTTCTTCTGAAACCTTGACAGTAGCAACAGCTATACAGTCTTTATCTGTTATTATGATTAGTATTAGAATTTGTTGAGATTTCAGTTTGTGCACCTTTTCATCAAAATCATTGTTTTGCCCTGGAGTGTGCTTTAAACGCAAAGTTACATGCAGTTTATCGACTTGTTGGATTTGGTCTGGCATTTTTATCACATCTGTTATTTTGCTAAGCAATGTTGTTGGGACACTCAAAAGCGGACCAGTGTTCAAATCTAATGACCAGAAATAGTTTGGTGTGCCTGTTCCTTGCACAACCATAACATCAGTGTTTATTTTGTCTATTCTTTTCACAGTCATTCCACCATTCTCATCAAGCACAATCGCTATTCGTAACTGTGACATTGCATCTCTCCCTAATAGGTTTACTGGACAATTTGGTGCCAAAATAATTTGCACTCAACATTTATTTCCATTTTCTGTATTCTTTTGATTCTGTTATGCCTTTTAATTCTTCACAGCACACAGTTCTACATGCTCCCGTTGGATCTTTTGTTTTTGGTTGGTTGTTGGAAGAATTTAATTTATTATCATTGCTTCATGCTGTACTGTCGCTTTAAGAAACTGTTTGCTTCTCATATTATAATCTAGTGTGCTCAAGACTGATGGAGAAATTACCAGACACAGCCACACCCCCATTCACACCCACCTTCTTACTCTATACCCATTCATATACTCACACATGATCACATGCTATGTAATCTGATACTTTTATAAACTCAATAAAAGAGCAGAGGAAGGGTGTGGCTACTCGGAGTTGATGAGGAAGCTGCCAGAAAAGTAAGCTGCACTCTCCCCTTGCAAGTAAAAAATCAGGACGTCTTTTGTGTTGTTACTTTGTCGTCATATATGTTAGAATAAACCTGACAGTACCTTAAGGGTTTTAAAAATCTGGGTGCTAACTTTAACTTGGACCTATCGACATTTGCACTACTTTGCAAATATGTATGCCACCTGTATGATCAGCTGGCTGCTGAAAATGTCAATGAGGCTAGGTACAAGGCTTTCTGTATGGCATCATCAGCCTCGCCAGAATTGTCTATTCCCCCCACAAGTGATGCCCTCCATCAGCACTGCAAAAGGGCAAATTATCAGGCTGCAGTCATGAGGTCCTGCATCAAACAAAATATAGGTGCTCCATCACCTGCTGGATATGGTTGGCACCTAGATGATGGAAACCTACATGTCACATGGATGACAAGATATCCAGCCCCTGACAGTGTGTCTTGTGTCTTTGCAGGACTCTGTTGTACAGACCTGTGTAGGTGTTGGCACAGTGCAAACAAACATGAAATCAAGGAGAAGGAGGAAAACAACTGCCCTGACACTGACAGTGAAGACTAACATTTCATGTGTAACCTCAGAGTTGTATTGCAATGGTTGCATGGTTAATATTACCATTCATTTTCTTATGCTGTTTTGTACTATTTTATATATTGTATATATGTTTTAATAAAGTTTTTTTATGATTGATCAGTGTTGTATTTAGTTAGGACCGAATAAATAAACGAATGAATAAACAAATGGTCCTTGTCATTTATTACTTCCTTTTATTGATCAAAATGACTTAACATACAAAGTTCACCTTATCGTCTGTTTTCCTCATTGTTCTTCGTGCAGGCGGCTATGTATAAAGCACTGTTTAAAATCCATTTGGCGCCCCGATTGCTGTAGCACGATCACGTGTCATACCGTGCCACCACTCGCGCACCAAAATCTTATTGCGCCCCGAAGACGCTAGTTCTTTATAAAATGCATCGATATAAAAAACGGGCAGGATATTTTGCGACAAACTTTTTGCTGTAAGTTTAACGTAACTCGTTCTTATTTATGCAGTTGAGATCGTGTAGTTCCCAGACGTCGGAGTGGAATTCAATTTCTAAAGGACTTTTTGTGATTCACCTTACAGCCTATTTCATGTTTCATGACTTCTCTCATGTTTTGTCTCTTATTTTACCTATGTCCTTTAGATGGCGCCCTTGTCTTGATTAATACATTGCTACGGCTGATTCATAAATAAACGTCATTCACAAGTAGTTTACTTAAAAACTTAAACTTATCTTTATTAGTCATTGTGACAACGAAATTTGCCCTCTGCATTTAACCCATCACCAAAGTGAACAGTGGGCAGCCGTGGTCGGCGCCCGGGGAGCAGTGCTTGAGGACGATGCCATGCTCAGTGCATCTCAGTGGCAACCTGGCAGTTGGTGGATTCGAACCTGGGGCCTTCCGGACCGAAGTCCGCCTCCTTCACCACTAGGCCACCACTGCCCCAAGGTCAACCGCAACAAGGTCAAACTTCTTTATTTGGTAAAGATACTGCTAAATCGAGAGTGTTAGCACCGTTTAATATACTCAAAACTATTGAAAATGGTTTGAATGTTTTCTTTCTTCCAAGATGGCGGCGCATGTGCATGCTGCGGCTACCAGCTCTCCCTACCCGTGCACATTTTTAATGTTTTTAGTGTGTTTTGTGTGTTTTTTTGCGTCCTGTTCGTCGGAGCCTGGCATCCGCTACAGCCGTACGAACTTAATAGACATCGGTCTCCGGCAGAAGATGACCGTTTGTGACGACTTTCGCCGCACTCGCGGCATCCCGGACGAGCTAGCGAGACCAGCGGGGTCTCCGTGGATTGTTATCGGGTCTGGGAGGCGAAGGAGGCGGCGTCGTGAGAGGAGGCAAAAGCGGGGCTGCAGAGCTGGCCTGTGGACTAAGCTCAGGAAACGGCCACTCAAGCCTCCGCTGCCAAGCCTCTACCTCACCAACGCCAGATCCATGGTGAACAAAACGGACGACTTGGATCTACAACTGGCTGGAAATCGCTACGTTCGGGATTGCTGCACTTTAATAATCACAGAGACCTGGCTACATCCCCACATACCAGACGCTACAGTGCAGCTAGCAGGCCGCAGGCTACACAGAGCAGACAGGACCAGCGACTCGGGGAAAAAAAGAGGCGGAGGGCTGTGTATCTACATAAACGAAGGTTGGTGCAAAAATAGTACCTTACTGGACAGACATTGTTCTACGGACCTAGAATTCATGTCGGTGAGATGCAGACCCTTTTTCCTGCCCAGAGAGCTAGCTGCCGTTACCATCACTGCTGTATACATACCACCAGATGCAAATGTAAGAACC
>NC_024327.1:853652-857115 GCF_000523025.1 Cynoglossus semilaevis
TGTGATAACACATCTGGCCAGTAGGTGGTTTCGTGTGCACATGAAGCTTCGAGTAATGAACCCTTTACTGAACCAATTGGCTGAAGTGGTTCAGTGCCTCATGGGGCTTCATTTCACCATCACTACTTTAAACGTTTAACTGTGGAAAATTGCATTTCACATTTTATGAATATGAATATGACATTATACATTTGTACAGTGTGAAGTACATTCACACACATCACTGCATCCAATTTCAACCAATAGTTACAACAACAGTTCTTATATGTTATGGTTTTTTAAACAGTATTTTATTCACAGTTACCCTTAGGCATGTTTGATCAGTTGAAATGGATGATAGCTATTTGTGGTTTTAATGTTTAACATTTTGGACAGCTCATTCCTTTGTCATATCCGGTATACATTTTTTCATATTATTGTTATTTGTTCTTCTTTCTGCTCTGTTTCCTAGCTTTCAGAGGCATAATCAGTGAAGATGTAGCTTTCGGTACTTCTTTGTTGTTGTATAGCCTAGGAATTGTTCACTATTCTCTGTCACCAAAATTACGTGTTCCATGTACTAACTCCACTTTCAAGCCCGGCTCTCATATGTCCTACAGCACGTAAATGCAACAGAGGTGGATGAAATAAAACACGACTTAAGCTTTAGTTTTAATGACCGAGTGTTTCACAAGAGACCCGCTGCCGTAGTGCCAACTCCATCATTCGGAGGACGCTGGAAAGACAGCAGACGCTGTGCCCTGCCTGTTGTGTGCGCATCAGTCGCCCATCTGATTACGATTCAGTTTACACAAGGCTGCAGACAGGACAGACGAGCCTGTCCTGCAACTGATGTGAGGCGGCAGAAAGCTGTAGAAATTTCCTCGGACATGCACATGATCTAATTCTGGACGGACCTAATTAACAGTAACACTTCAAGATTAAAAATCATTGGCTTATGACTGAATGATTTTTGGTACTTTTTAATAGCAATCAGCTTTAAGCAGACAGGAACCCGTTACTACTGCTGCCTTTATGGGACGTTGGTAAAGGAGACTTTCTGTTGTTGTTTGTTTTTCCACACTCCTGCTCTTCAGCAGTGGGGAGACACATTTAACAGTCTGTTTATCATCATAAGGCGAGGAGGAAAAGAAGAAGCAGCCAAACGTGGTTGTGGTAAGTGTTGCTGTTGATACTGTGTGACCTGCTGGAGGACACGCATCATCACGTGTTAGTGTGTGTGTGTGTAATAACCCTGTCATGTTACTGTACCGACACCATCACCGTGTGGGAGTTGAGTTTACAGTTGTGGTCTCACTTGTATATCGGATCTCCACGGTATTTATAAGCAAACCGCTAAATGCTAATTCATCATAATTCATCATCTGCGATGCATCACACACACAGAGACGATGATTTAAAAGATGCAAGGTAACAAAGGGGCTTTCATGTTAGGTACTGTCTACTCGCATGGTTGATGCTGGTCAAAAGCGACCATCCAATATGTGTCCCACTTCACCTTTTATGCACTAACGAAAATTTTAAACAAATTAGTTGACCATTTGCTCCATTTCCTACGGATCTCTCCTCTTCTCAAAGCTGCAGATATCGCTTAGTGTTTTGGTAGCCTTAGAATTACCACGTGAACAGGCGACAAAAACACAGCGGATTTCGCAACGTCCACGCTCACGAACACGCACCCAGCCCCTGCAACTCAGAGTGAGCAGGCTGCAGGGTTTACATGCATCCTCCCCCTTCTCCCTCTCCCCCTTCCTCGTCGCTCTCCTTCTCCTCCTCCTTATCACTAGCATCCTTCTCATCCACCTCCTCTTTCCGTGCATGGTGACACGACAACACACCTGATCGTTTCTGGGTGTTGGGACTCAGTCAGTGAAAAAAAAATATTAAAGGAAAAACAAGTATATATATAAATTAATACCCAAAGCACTGCATGAATCTCATTGATCTGTTTCTAAATTTAACTGCTGCGGGCTGCTTTTGGTTTGGCGCAAATGCTCAGCAGTGAGCTGTGTGTTGTGGTTGTTTTATTTTATTAAATGAGTTATTCTTCAGAACTCTCTTTAATATTCCTCCGAGAATATTATGTTCGTTTTTACTCATGACCTTGCAGTTGTTTTGGTGTCGGGATCACGTGAGGTCAGGGGTTGTTTTTATTGCATTTAACAATGTAAAAAAAGTATATTGATGTCATGAATTTAGATGAATATCCTTTCAATGATACACAGATACGTTATTACAAAGTAATATTTTTGTATCAGGTAGTCAATTGTGTAAACATTCGGTGAAAAGACGTGATACAAAAACACAACGTGACATACCGTACAATAATTCGGTGAAGTGCACTCGAAAAACTCAAAGAAAAGTAAAAATTCAATATTTTTTTATATCACACACAGGTGAAGAATTCATATTCTCATCTTGTATTTATTTACACATCCGGGTATCCGCGCATTCCCTCCTTGTCTTGGTGGTGCGTTCAAACCGCATGGGAAATCATCTAATCGGTACAATGCAGTACCACAACCTGTGAGCTTTATTTGTTATGAATCTGAAATATTTGATTAAATTGTTGGTTGCAATAATTGTTACCGCCAAAAGTAATATAGACTGTCACACAAGGATAAATTGACTTAATTGACTCTAGTTATACATTTATTTAAGGTTGTGTTGCTGACTATTTATGGGAAACACTTATAGTAAGTGTACAATAAAGGCAAAGGCCAAGTTTAGAAATGTTGCTAAAGCTAAATGTTTACAATAACGTTATAATCTCTCATTGGTATTTAGGTAATTCCAATTACAATAATATGCTGTATGTAGTTTTATCTTTCATCGTCTTTCAAGAAAAAGCACCGTACTCAGGCCAAAGTAGAAAGTATAAGATTACCTTATATCTAAAAGAAAGCTACAGCAAGAACCCAGTTTCCTGAAACAATTAGGTATTGGCAATGTCTCCAGTGTCCCAGTTTTTCAAGCCAGGTTTATTCCAAGAGAGTTTTAAGGTACCAACAAAGCTGTTGGTTTCATAAGACTTTTTGTACTACTTTCTGCAAGCAGTACCTATAAATATCTACATTTAACACACAAAATACATTTCAAAATTTGATCAGATTTTGTGAATGCACACTGGTGAAACTCCTGTATGTTGTTGATCATAAACATATCTACATTTTTAATGTCATCATACAAAAACACGGTATTGACAAGCAAACCCAGCATACAATAACGCCACAGTGTTTCGCATAGAAGATATCATAAGTTAAAGAACACTTTTTCAATGTGAATTGGCCTCCAACCCGATTTCCATCTTTCCCACGGGAGCCTGAAGGCAGCATGCCCACTAATTGCCTATCACGACTGTCAGTCATAGCTCCATCTCCCGCCCATTTGGTGACGTTTCTGTACCAAAGTAAGCAGTCCAGTCCATCACGCACACAAAAGACACGACAAAAGCTGGTGTAGG
>NC_024327.1:857699-866187 GCF_000523025.1 Cynoglossus semilaevis
AGAAACCACCACCCCCCCCCCCCCCCACACACTTATACCAGCCAGCAGTTTTCCTCTTCAAGCTGCGTTTTACTCAGAGCTCCAGGTGGTGAGTACTGCACGTCAACGTTTCGCCTGTAAAAATATAATTATTTTACGTATAAAGCAGCAGACTTCGTGGTTCAGGTGTCGTGTTGGGTTCACGGACTGCCTCAGCCTCGGAAAAAAATAATTGGAAAGCAATTCAGCGACACTGTTGCACTTAGCTTGCGTCGTGTTCTTTGTTGGATACTAAACACGTTTTAATATGAAGGTGAAGGAAATAAAGGATTGTGTGACGTTGTTAACCCCTCAAAATTCAAAAGTCGTTTATTTTAATGGCTAAAAATGCTCGCCATTGGACTGTTATGACGCAAAAGCGCTGTTTTTGAGACTGTCTTTTGTTCTGAGACTCTTCTTCCTGTTGTTGGTTACCACAGACGAACAATGTGCTCCGCTGTCTTTGTTTTCACGATGCACACTTCTATGAGCTGTTTCTGTTTACCTGTTCAGCCTCACTTCATGTCGCTCCTGTGTACCCCCACACGGGGCTTTTATTCGTCTTTTTTGTTGTTTTCACATATTACACGACAGTTAAAATGATAGTTTGACCAGTTGTGAATGAAGCAGAAGGATGAGACAAAAAAGTCTTAATTGACGACTATCAACTACTAACTGCACGTTAAGGTCAGCTTTTTAACCATTTTGAGCAAATTAATTAAAAAATAAAATTTGTTTTTCCGCTTTTTAAAAATTAATTTGAAATGAGCAGACGATTAACAGGATGTCTGCTTTTTAATCAAAATAATTTATTCAATATAATTAAAATCTAATTGTCAATTTACATTTGAAATAAAAATTGAAAATACATTTAAAATAAAAAAGTTTTATTACATGTTGTTTACTAGATGAAAAGTAAGTTAGTGGGAAAAAAAAACTAAACTAGTTGTACTCCTGGTGTTGTTATTGTAATATTTGAAGTAAAATTCTGAATGCAAAACCAAGTCAAAATGTAAAAAAACCCAACAAAACACAGTACTGTACCCTAATTTGTCATCTGTTATAAACATTTCTGAACATTACCACAACAAAAGAGGGGGAGGGAACAGTGTATGTGTGTATCTCTTTATGTATGTGTGTGGAGAGGCAATGTACTGTACATGACCAGTGTTAATTTTACCAATGCTGATGATGTATTATGACACACTTTTCAGTCGTCTGTGTGTCAGTGTTCCTTTAAAGAATAAGAATGGACCAAACGCTGGTTCTTCTTAGTCAAGCAGAACATTTGTATCTCTGTCTTTGGTTGGAGGATATTCAATGACAAGTACAGATTTGTATTTGTAAAGGTGTGTGTCTGTGTGTTTGTGGAGCAGTCACGCTTTACATCACCACGGTGACTTCCTGTTGAGTTGCGGAAGCTCCTTTGTTTTCATGTCTCGCTGATAGTTTCTGTGCTGCTGCTGCTGTTCTTCCTGTTGCTGTGAGGAGACTCAGGTCCAGAGAAAGTCCAGCTCCAAACCCGAACACTCTATTCTTAGACTTCTGGTGACGGGCAGCTCCAGTTCACAGAGCACAACTGGAAACTTGCAGAGCTGCTGTGGGTCAGTGGCTTTGTTTTCTTTTGTTTGCACTCTGTTTTAGTGGAGATCCTTTGTCATGCGCTGTTGTCAGTGATGGTGACCGTCGACACTCTGGGAGATGCTGTACTAGACAGACCGTACTTATGTTATTAAGAGAAAGATGGTTGATTGACAAACTAGAAGCTTTTATTTTTTTCTGAATTTCTACAGCATTTTTCTTGAAATATAAAAATATTTTTTGACAATTTGATGTTAATGAGCACAACGCTTTTTTTTCTTAAGTTGTAGTGGATATTTCCACCATAGGAATGAGACATCGTGAATCCGCTTCATTTTAAGCATTACAACAATATGCAAAACAGCGGCCACTAGCGAGTAAAAGCAGTACTGCGTGTCATATTCCACTTCAACTGTTGCCCCCCTCCGCTCTGAGACTGAAGGCTATTGTGATTTGGCAAGAAGACAGAAACAAAAACTACAGTCATTCCCAGTGTTACACAGCTGAAAGCGGTGTAATGTAGAGGTTAAAGCACCGACGTGAATGCACACAACTGTGTTTTTAAAGTTCTAGATGTCAAAACTATTTGGTTCAGTCTGGAGAATTTGCGTGGCGCTTTGGCCCAGAGGCAATGTCTCTGTCATTGGTGTGGAACACCAGGGTTCACCTCCTGGGCAAGATCGAATCCTGGTTAGGGTGGTTGGTACCTTCCAGTGGACTCACAACCTGCAGCCAGTTTCATGATGGGCTGGTACGGTGCAGTGTGATTTGGGTGGCGGTCATGGAGACTGCTGCCCTGCGACCCGGTAACGGATAAGCGGATGAAAATGGATGGATGGATGGATGGAGAATCTGCGACAAGAGATCATGAGTGAATGTGTGTGTTTAAGTCAGTGTCACAGCCGCAGACAATTATCACAGATACACAACTATGTGACCAGAAGACACAAAGGGTGTTGTATTACCATTAATAGACTGTGTGGTGTAAAAAAATAAATGAGCAGAGTCAAGTTCTATTTGTTTAAGAGCTATATTGTTTATCAACCTGAAATATTGTATTTTTCAATTTCTTATCAAGAAAATTGAAAAAAATACAATAGCATAATTTCTTTACAGTTTTATTGACTGGGATTCAGCTAAAGAAAACTTTATTTTTCCATGGGGTAATTACTGAAAGTGACAGCTAACTTTTTTTTAATCTAAAATGTTTTTATATAAATTACAAACTATAAACAAACTATATAACTATAAACTATAATATAAAATATTAAATAAATATAAATCAAATTTTTTATGGAGCATCAACATAGTGATAAGAAAGTGTAAATCTACAGAATTACACAACAGAATGTTTGGGTGCCTGAGTTTTGGCGACAGCCTCTGCAGGTCAGTAGTGGTACTGTATTCACTGAACCAAAGTGAATCTCATTTTTGGTCCTTACAGTAAGTAGCAGCAGTGACAGACACTGTTTACTGAGAAAGGAGAAGATGTCTCTGCTGTCTAACTTGATTCAACAGAAGCAACAAGATCTCAGAGCACACCCTCGTTATTTGACTGTCATTTGCCTGTGGCTGTTGAAGTCGACAGACACATCACTTAAGTACACACGTGGACAAAATTGTTGGTACCCCTCAGTTAAAGAAGGGAAAACCCACAATTCTCACTGAAATCACTTGAAACTTACAAAAGTAACAATAAATAAAAATTTATTGAAAATTAAATAATCAAAATTAGCCATTACTTTTGAATTGTTGATTAACATAATTATTTAAAAAACCAAACTAATGAAATAGGGCTGGACAAAATTGATGGTACCCATAACTTAATATTTTGTTGCACAACCTTTTGAGGCAATCACTGCAATTAAACGATTTCTGTATTTGTCAATGAGCATTCTGCAGCTGTCAACAGGTATTTTGGCCCACTCCTCATGAGCAAACTGCTCCAGTTGTCTCAGGTTTGATGGGTGTCTTCTCCAAATGGCATGTTTCAGCTCCTTCCACAGATGTTCAATGGGATTCAGATCTGGGCTCATGGAAGGCCACTTTAGAATAGTCCAACGCTTTTCTCTCAGCCATTCTTGGGTGTTTTTGGCTGTGTGTTTTGGATCGTTGTCCTGTTGGAAGACCCATGACCTGCGACTGAGACCAAGCTTTCTGACACTAGGCAGCACATTTCTCTCCAGAATGCCTTGATAGTCTTCAGATTTCATTTTACCTTGCACACATTCAAGACACCCTGTGCCAGATGCAGCAAAACAGCCCCAAAACATTCCTGAGCCTCCTCCATGTTTCACCGTAGGGACAGTGTTCTTTTCTTCGTATGCTTGGTTTTTGAGTCTATGAACATAGAGTTGATGTGCCTTACCAAAAAGCTCCAGTTTGGTCTCATCTGTCCAAAGGACATCCTCCCAGAAGCTTTGTGGCTTGTCAACATGCATTTTTGCAAATTCCAGTCTCGCTTTTTTATGATTTTTTTTCAGCAGTGGTGTCCTCCTTGGTCGTCTCCCATGAAGTCCACTTTGGCTCAAACAACGACGAATGGTGCGATCTGACACTGATGTACCTTGGCCTTGGAGTTCACCTTTAATTTCTTTGGAGGTTGTTCTGGGCTCTTTGGATACAATTCGAACGATCCGTCTCTTCAATTTGTCATCAATTTTCCTCTTGCGGCCACGTCCAGGGAGGTTGGCTACTGTCCCATGGGTCTTGAACTTCTGAATAATATGAGGCACTGTTGTCACAGGAACTTCAAGCTGTTTAGAGATGGTCTTATAGCCTTTACCTTTAAGATGTTTGTCTATAATTTTTTTTCGTATGTCCTGGGACAATTCTCTCCTTCGCTTTCTGTTGTCCATGTTCAGTGTGGTACACACCTTTTCACCAAACAGCAGAGTGACTACTTGTCTACCTTTAAATAGGCAGACTGACTGATTATGAGTTTGGAAACACCTGTGATGTCAATTGAAGGACACACCTGAGTTAATCATGTCACTCTGGTCAAATAGTTTTCAATCTTTTATAGAGGTACCATCATTTTTGTCCAGGCCTGTTTCATTAGTTTGTTTTTTTAAATAATTATGTTAATCAACAATTCAAAAGTGATGGCTGATTTTGATTAATTTTTTAATTTTCAATAATTTTTTATTTATTGTTACTTTTGTAAGTTTCAAGTGATTTCAGTGAGAATTGTGGGTTTTCCCTTCTTTAACTGAGGGGTACCAACAATTTTGTCCACGTGTGTAATAGCTTGGATTAAAATCATTAGAGAAACTGAAGAATCTCATAAAATAAAATGGTATTAAAAACAACTTGATGATATAACTTGGTTTCATTCCTTTAGGAGAAAGCTGAACAAGCCAACCATTCATTCTCTAAAGGGTTTGTGATGTACCATAAACACACTGACTAAAGTCGACAGACACATCACTTAAGTAAACATAGCAAAACAACTATGTAATGATAACACCTCACTATCAAGTCTTTGGACCTGCTCCAGCCAAACACTGATCCAAACTTACAGTAAATGTTGATCTGTAGCGTTAGAAGGACTTGTTTAAGCAGTAAGCGAATACTTTTTTATTTCTGTTAAAATTTTCAATAATTTAATAAAGCGATACCTGGTGGAGTGAGTGGTCAGCAAGCTTGCCTTATAGCTAGAACATTACTGGTTTGGTCCCTGGTCTTTCTTGATGAAGTTTCAATGAGTTTATATGTTTATATTCATACCTGTTGGTGTTTCACAGCTGATCTTGAAGTAAAAATATGAAAGTCTGTATGTACAGTGAATGTAAAGTATTGTTAACTGTACTGTGTCTTGTATTGTCCATTTTAACATGAATGTCCTTCATTTCACACCTTATGGATTTTCATGTTGCAGTGGAGTTTAAAAGTTTAAATTTCCGACAGTGGATGAACCTGAGGCTGTAATCTGACATGCACTTTGTTTATGTAAAAGTAAATGTTAAGTAACTGTTTAGTGTGTCACTATCTGTAATCCTGGAGTTCAGGGAGTCCAGCGACGCGGCTCAAGTTATGGTCCTGGACGTCCATTACACCATGAAGTCTGATGTAAAAATCAAACTAAGGCCTTTAAATAAATGAGATGGTGACTTTATTTTTCTGTAGGCTTATTTTTAACCAAATTTTCTGGCAGGCTGCAGTCACACATTGGTGCTTGACCACAAATAAGTTATTGATTTTCATCCATTTTGAGTAAAGTGCTTAAAAAGTTAGTACAAAAGAAGTAAAAGAAGTGTCGTAAGAAGTTCTCAGAAAATACAGAGGAAGAGTATTTTATGTGGAACACGTGATTAAATCTGTTTTTTAGATTTATTATTGTTCTTATCTAAGGTGACTTAGAACCTTATCAAATCACACCAGAGGTATTTCCAGCGGTGCAGTGTGAAGCATGAGGGCAACTATGAAGGGCAGGTGGAGTCTGAAAGGATCGGTGCCTGGTCCAAATAACCAGAGACAGAGTTGCTTGTACATTAAATCACTGCTTAAAATATGTTTAGGCCCTGGACATGTTTTGGAAGAATGTTCTGTCAAGTTCCTCCTCTGACTCAGTGTAGGGAGATGTTGCCAATTCTGGCAAAGCAACCAGGGAGAGACCTTCATCCAGAGATGCTTAGCACAACATCCAATGGAAATGCCTTCTTATTTGGATGTGCCCTGTGATTGGTCCATCCTTCCTATCACAGGCAGGGTTTCCCAAAATATCCTGAACTTTGTTTCCAGAAATATCGTGAACATTTATGATGTTCTTGATGTATGTATTTTCTAGTGTGGCTGTGTATAAAATCTGAAAATATCAATTTTTTGTATTTTTTTTTATTTTATTTATTCGAATTTATTTTATATATTTATGTTTAATTATAATTGTATTTTTTGTTTATTTATTTATTTATTTATTTTCATCTATCCATCCATCCATTTTCAGCCGCTTATCCGTTACCGGGTCGCAGAGGCAGCAGTCGCCACTCAAATCACACTGCACCGTACCAACCCCCCCGCACCTTCCTGCGGGTGCTGAGTCCACTGGAAGGTACCAACCGCCCTAATCTTGCCCAGGAGGTGAATCCTGGGGTTCCACACCAATGACAGAGACATTTCTTCTGGGCCAAAGCGCCACTTATTGTTTTCAATTTTGTTCATTTTTTTTTTAAATTTTTCAACTCTTCATCTGATAATAAAGATGAGTGTCACTCCCCACGTTTACCTGTCGTTCACAGACTCAATTTTCTCCCGTGGTGTCTGTGTGGAGCCTGCCACACACCCACTCCACAACAACGACGGCTTTGGCTTGCATCTTCCAGTGTTTCTTCTGTCAGCAAGTCCAGCAGAGCTGCAACTCTTCCAGTGCCAGCCCTGACACCAGCGAGGAGCCCTGCCCCATTGACATGGTGAAGATGACCAAGTCTAAGACCTTCCAGGCTTACCTGCCAAGCTGCCATCGCACCTACAGCTGCATCCACTGCCGGGCACACCTGGCCAATCACGACGAGCTCATCTCAAAGGTACGACACTGTTAGGTTTATTCTAACATATGTGACGACAAAGTAACAACACAAAAGACGTCTGGATCTTTTACTTGCAAGGGGAGAGTGCAGCTTGCTCTGCTGGCAGCTTCCTCTTCAACTCCAAGTTGCTGCACCCTTCCTCTGCTCTTTTATTTAGTTTACAAAAGTATCAGATTAATTATCATGTGATCGTGTGTGAGTATGTGAATGGGTATGGAGTAAGAAGGTGGGTGTGAATGTGGGTGTGGCTGTGTCTGGTAATTTCTCCATCAGTCTTGAGCACACTAGATTATAATATGAGAAGCAAACAGTTTCTTAAAGTGACAGTACAGCATGAAGCAATGATAATAAATTAAATTCTTCCAACAGACACGCCCTACAACTAGTCACTTTGTTCTTCCTGCCGAGGCTAATTTAAATACCATCCCATAATCTCAGGTCTTTTGTCAGGTCAGGTACATTATTTCCCAAGTGTAATTTCTGTGTGGACCTATCACAGGCCAGCCAGTCAAAACAGTTGAATTTATAGATTATATAAAAGTTTAAATCCCAAAAAGATGGATAAAATAAGTCCAACAACAACAACAGTGGCAAACAGCCAGTCAGCCTACCAGAAACTAGGGAAAAAAGTCAAAGCATACCTGAAAGTTAGCCTTGAATTAGCTGTTTGATAGCCAAAACATAAGGCAAAAATACATTTGGTGAAGATTTTTGAAAGGAGGTCGAACGTGTCGCAGAAATGTATGAAAATGAGCCGAAATTTGGACAAAAGTTTATTATATTACAATCCAAAAATATCAAGAGTCTGAACAAAATATTTGTAGGAATTATTTTAACTAGTTGTTATACCATCTTCTTTTTCTTTCGGCTTTGTCCCTTTTTCAGGGGTTGCCACAGCAAATCATTGATTTCCATCTCTCCCTGTTCTCTGTATCTTATACTCTGACTCCAACTATCTGCATGTCCTCCCTCACTACATCCATATATCTCCTCTTTGGCCTTCCTCTCTTTCTCCTACCTGGTAGCTCCATCTCTAACATTCTTCTACCGATGTATCCACTGTCCCTCCTCTGCACATGTCCAAACCATCTCAATCTGGCTTCTCTAGCTTTTTCTCCAAACCTTCCTGTCTGTGTTGTCCCTCTAATGACCTCATTCCTGATCCTGTCCATTCTTGTCACTCCTAAAGAGAATCTTAGCATCTTTAACTCTGCCACCTCCAGCTCCGCCTCCTGTCTTCTGCCTATTGCTACTGTCTCTAAACCATACATCATGGCTGGTCTCACCACTGTCCTGTAAACCTTTCCCTTCACCTTAGCTGACACTCTTCTGTCACAGATCACTCCTGACACTTTTCTCCAGCT
>NC_024327.1:867961-877665 GCF_000523025.1 Cynoglossus semilaevis
GTTTCTCTCCCTAACACCAAACCTACCTATCACTTCCTCATCTCCTCTGTTCCCTTCCCCTACATGACCATTTAGGTCTGCTCCAATCACCACTCTCTCTCCCCTGGGGATACTCTCTATCATCCAATCCAGCTCCTTCCAGAACTTCTCCTTTTCTTCCAACTCACAGCCCACCTGTGGGGCATAACCACTAACAACATTTATCATCACTCCTTCTATTTCTACCTTCACACACATTAACCTGTCTGACTCTCGTTTCACCTCTACCACATTTCTTACATAGTCTTCCTTTAGGATCACCCCTACTCCATTTCTCTTCCCATCTGTACCATGATAAAGCAGTTTGTAGCCTCCTCCAATGTTTCGAGCCTTGCTGCCATTCCACCTGGTCTCCTGCACACACAAAATGTCTACTCTTCTTCTCTCCATCATATCAGCTATTTCTCTACTTTTCCCTGTCATTGTACCTACATTCAAAGTTCCAAACTTCAGACTAACACTTCTATTCTTCATCTTTTCTCTTTTTCTCCTAACCATACGCCCTCCTCTTCTTCTCTGTCTCTGACCATCAGTGCCCTGCTGGTCAACAGCACTGTTGGCGGTTGTTGTATAACCCGGGCCTCGACCAATCCGGTATGGAAATTGTTTTATTGATTTGCATATTTGATTTGGCTAAAAGTTTTACGCCGGATGCCCTTCCTGACGCAACCCTCACCATTTTTCCGGGCTTGGGACGGCACTATAAAACACTGCTTTGTGTACCCTAGTGGCTGGCTTAGTTGTTATACCATGCTTAAATTAATTAATTAATTAATTCGCTTTAGGATTTTCTGTATTAGTTGATATTGTGACTGCAGATGTTTTCCCTGGGAATTTCATTACAAAACTAAATATCTGCACCAGTACCATGGAGTGATAAACCAGCAGGGTTCACTGCTTTAGTTTGTCATTTTCAATTAAAGTCTAACTGTTTTATTAGAGACTTCATGCATGTTTTTATTCCAAACTCCTCTGCTTATCAACACACCTAGCCTGGTCTCACCCCTTGGATTAAACTGTGAGTTGCGGTGATAAAAATAATTAACAGCGTTCTTGTAATATTTACAAACCAGCAAATCAATGAAGATAACTGTGACTTCTCACTCTGCTGGGCCTCAGCGCTGATGGAGTGCACCAGTGTCCTCTGATGTTAGTTGAGGCGAATGGTGGTGGAGTTGGACTGAAGCCGCTGTGGTTTTATCTCACGTTCACCTGTCTGTGAAGCTCATGTCTGGAGTGAACCCAGATTCACAGATAAATTTGTACTCCGCCTGCCACCAAAAGAAAAGCTCACCGTTCCGCACAAACTTTTTTCTTCCGAGCTATTTCTGTTTCTGTTCCAGTGTATGAGTCTAATCTGAATCCTTCAGCATCTCTCCTAACCTCAGACTAACTTTCAAAAAATTGAATTTAGACTTAAATTTATACTCAAGTCTGCCCTCTAACCACCATTGTCTGCGATCTCTAAATAGCATTTTTTTTAATTTCCACTTGGCTGTAGTAGAGATAATAAATGACCCTTTTTTAACAATAACAGAAGCCAAACATGTTCATTTTAATTAATCAAAAACAAATCCTCACAACCTTAAGGCAAGACGTATATAAAATGTTTTTTTGAGGAGGTGTTCCACAGACTTTCTTTCATTCAGCTGCACATTGATGTACAGAGATGAGAAGTCGTCAGTGTTGTCACAGTGATGAATGTATCTGCGCGTGTGATCTTGAATGTAGCTTTAAGCAAAACTACCGTCATCCGCTGCACCTGGCATCCTGTTCCAAAATGCTCTACTTTGTAAACTTCACACTCGTCCGGACTCGTAAAAATAAATGAGACGTGTCAATTATTTGATGCAATGTTTATTTTACAGCCTCATCCAAAAAAAAACTTTGTCTGTGAGCTGACATGACTCCAGTCGACAGTTTGTTGCAAGTTTGAGGGCAGCGCTGTTCTGACTTTGAAAGATTTTCTTTTCTTTTTTTATTCCATCAAACTAATAATTCAAAGGAAACATCTGAATGGTGAACAGATTAACACGCCTTCACACTGTCCTCCAACCGTGTACCAGGTCATTGATGGCAGGGGGCGCTATTTGTAAAAATGACTTCATTTTAACTACTATTAGTTATTAATATTAATATAACCCCATATATACAGTATATACACATATATAGAGAGATTACAACCAACCAAAATATATTTAAATATATATATATGTTGGTAGTAATCTCCCTCTCTGTGTGTGTGTATCTATATGTTTATATATACATATACATATGTACGCATGTGTTTATATGTATATACTGTATGTTTATATATATGTGTGTATATGGAATGGAAATATTTTTGAATTATTAGATTGCACTTTATTTTTTGTAAATATATACAAATACAGGGGGCACTATTTGTAAAAAAATACTTAATTTTAACTAGTTGTTTATTAGTTATTGTTAATATTAAACATTTAAGTCAAGAGTCTGTAGGCAAGACATCTTTATTAGTACAGCTTGGAGCATTCAGACGTTGGACATTTTTGGTTGATTTATTCCTTCTACTCCAGTGAGTTTACATGTTATCTAGCAATCGCTTTGTTTTTCTTCTTCATTTTTACCACCTCTGAAATGCTCTGGGGTGAAACCGTGGTGTAGCACATTTTGTGCTCTGGCACCCCCTGGGGGTGAAACCGTGGTGTAGCACATTTTATACACAGTGGTAACCAAATGCTCTCGATGTGAAAACGAGTTTTGAGATAGAATGTTTAAAGGTTAACATTTGTGACTAGCCTAATTTCTGTTGTTAGTTTACTTCATTTGCATGTAGCATCAGAGCTAAACGCTACTTTGTCTTGAAATGACTGTTAGTTAGTGTTGAAACTCCATGTTGTCCTGACACTGACATCTGCAGCAGAAATGCTGTCAAAGTGCTGCTGTAACCATAAAACCCACACAGTGGAGCAGTGCTTGAGGACGATGCCATGCTCAGTGCATCTCAGTGGCAACCTGGCAGTTGGTGGATTCAAACCTGGGGCCTTCCGGACCGAAGTCCGCTTCCTTTAGTTGGTGGATTCGAACCTGGGGCTTTCCGGACCGAAGTCCGCCTCCTTCACCACTAGGCCACCACTGCCCCTACCCAGGACAACAACTCCATGTTGTCCTGACACTGACATCTGCAGCAGAAATGCTGTCAAAGTGCTGCTGTAACCATAAAACCCACAGCTGCTGAGCCAAACAGTCCTTGAACTATCAGATGAACCAGAGCAGCAGCGGCTGACACCGTGACCTTTGATGAGATATAATAATACAGTGACAGCACGCTCCCCAGTGAGCTGCACTCTCCCCATGCTCTCCATCGATTATTCACATCGTATGGAGACAGATGATCACGTTGCACATATGAGGCTCAATAAACACCTCTGTCTGCGGGAGGATAGTTATGAAGTAGTGCAGATTGGCAACTAACAACCATTCCATATACACACACACACACACACACATATACACTATATTACCAAAAGTATTCGCTCACCTGCCTTGACTCATGAAGTGCCATCCCATTCCTAACCCAGAGTTCAATATGATGTCGGTCCACCTTTTGCAGCTATTACAGCTTCAACTCTTCTGGGAAGACTGTCCACAAGGTTGAGGAGAGTGTTTATAGGAATTTTTGACCATTCTTCCAAAAGCGCATTGGTGAGGTCACACACTGATGTTGGTCAAGAAGGCCTGGCTCTCAGTCTCCGCTCTAATTCATCCCAAAGGTGTTCTATCGGGTTCAGGTCAGGACTCTGTGCAGGCCAGTCAAGTTCATCCACACCAGACTCTGTCATCCATGTCTTTATGGACCTTGCTTTGTGCACTGGTGCACAGTCATGTTGGAAGAGGAAGGGGCCCGCTCCAAACTGTTCCCACAAGGTTGGGAGCATGGAATTGTCCAAAATGTTTTGGTATCCTGAAGCATTCAAAGTTCCTTTCACTGGAACTAAGGGGCCAAGCCCAGCTCCTGAAAAACAACCCCACACCATAATTCCTCCTCCACCAAATTTCACAGTCGGCACAATGCAGTCTGAAATGTACCGTTCTCCTGGCAACCTCCAAACCCAGACTCGTCCATCAGATTGCCAGATGGAAAAGCGTGATTCATCACTCCAGAGAACGCGTCTCCACTGCTCTAGAGGCCAGTGGCGGCGTGCTTTACACCATTGCATCCGACACTTTGCATTGCACTTGGTGATGTGTGGCTTGGCTGCAGCTGCTCGGCCATGGAAACCCATTCCATGAAGCTCTCTGCGTACTGTACTTGGGCTAATCTGAAGGTCACACGAAGTTTGTAGCTCTGTAGCAGTTGACTGTGCAGAAAGTCGGCGACCTCTTTGCACTAGGGGCTTCAGCATCCGCTGACCCCTCTCCGTCACTTTACGTGGCCTACCACTTCGTGGCTGAGTTGCTGTTGTTCCCAAACGCTTGCATTTTGTTATAATAGAGCTGACAGTTGACTGTGGAATATTTAGGTGCGAGGAAATTTCACGACTGGATTCGTTGCACAGGTGGCATCCTATGACAGTTCCACGCTGGAATTCACTGAGCTCCTGAGAGCGGCCCATTCTTTCACAAATGTCTTGTTTCACAGTCTGCATGCCTGAGTGCTTGATTTTATACACCTGTGGCCAGGCCAAGGGATTAGGACACCTGATTCTGATCATTTGAATGGGTGAGCGAATACTTTTGGTAATATAGTGTAGACCAGTGCTGATGGTGCAGGATATTAGTGCTGTTTTTCTATTGAGAAATCATTGTTTTCCATGTGACCTGTAGAGTTCACCAGCAGTCTCCCCCAACAGACCTCCATTTATTTCTTTATTCATATACTAAGGAACATTTCTTTCTATAACTGCATCACATTAAAAATTTCCACTTGTGAGAAGTAAGTGGTTTTCATGGCTACCCGTAATATCTGTCCTTTCTACTCTTTTTTTGTCCACTCATGTCAGTGGATTGTTATTTTGCTCTTGGGCCAAATAGATAATTGTCTCATTTTAATATGATATCCATTAATCAAGGCTCACTCAATAGGCTGTGTATATTAGAAATTAAATATAATTAAACATAAGAAACAATAACATTTTTAAACCGATGAATCACAGCTGTGGATTTGTTCCATTTAAACAACATTAATTGAGAACAATTAATATTCTTTAGTAAAGGTTTTTCCAATGTTCCTCAATCTGTGTTGTTTGTGTCTTTTTTCTTTTTTTTCAGTTCTGCCTATGACCGGGACAACAAGATCCGTGTGGCCATCAAGAAGATCAGCCCTTTTGAACATCAAATATACTGTCAACGCACCCTGAGAGAGATCAAGATCCTCCTGCGCTTCAAACACGAGAACATCATAGGCATCAACGACATCATTCACACACCAACGATTGATCAGATGAAGGACGTGTATCCTTAAACATCACCACCTCAGTCCAGCCTTTCTGATCACCAGGCTGTGGGATAATGCAGTGTGAATAACCTAAGATTAAAAAAAAGTTGGAAAATAAAAACTCTTTTGTATGTTTACATAAACATCAACTCAGTTAACCAATAATGTGAAATCCTGTATATGCACTAAAAGAATAGTTCTCAACCATTGGTTCCCAGACTCCTTAAAGTCTGCAGGACATAGTTTGGGGTTGTGTTAAAAAAATTCTAAACAATACATTTATGTTTTTTATTTAAAAGCTGTGGTGCTTTTGCCCAGAGGCAATGTCTGTGTGGAACCCCAGGGTTCCCCTCCTGGGCAAGTTCGAATCCCGGTTAGGGTGGTTGGTACCTTCCAGTGGACTCACCACCTGCAGGAAGGTTTGGGGGGTTGGTACGGTGCAATGTGATTTGGGTGGCGACTGTTGCCCCCAAGACCCGGTAACGGATAAGTGGATGAAAATGGATGGATGGATGGATATTTAAAAGCTTTTATCTTGACTTTATGAAATTAATTTGTGCTAATAAAAGAGTCATTATTCCAACCTTTATTATTCCGAGTTTCCTAATGGAAACTTTGCGTTAGCTCAGCACAAAAAGCTCATCCTGCTACTGCTTAGCTAGATAAATCAATGCTAAAATATTTTTTAATTTTGTTATTGACAACACTACAAGGCCTTTATTTCTATTTTTACCAACGACTTGGGTGGATTTAAAAGTTAGTTTTTGTATCCATTACATTTTTAGAACCTGATGAATGAATTGGTTCACATCGAAGTGTGTGCCCCTTAACTTTGGAATGCGTAGATACATTGTCCAGGATCTCATGGAGACGGACCTGTACAAGCTCCTCAAGACTCAACACCTGAGCAACGACCACATCTGCTACTTCCTCTACCAAATCCTACGAGGGCTCAAGTACATCCACTCCGCCAACGTCCTGCACCGTGACCTGAAACCTTCTAACCTTCTGCTCAACACCACCTGTGATCTGAAGGTAGTGCTTTTGGAGGACATGGCTTTGCTGATGGTGCAAACTTGTTTCCTGTGTCATTTCTTGTGTTTATCTGTGGTGATAGACATGTTGATAAGTTTAGGACTTAGACTTAAACCTTTTTTGCACCACACTGGGGAAATCTGCAGGTCACAGCACCATAGTGATTACATGATTTAACAAAGAAAAAAAAAGTAAAAATATTTACAAAAAAGCTACAAAATTTAGTACAAAGCACACAAGAGCTACTTCTTGCGCCTATGTAAAAGGTAGAGCAAGGCTAAATTGTAATGTGCATATTTAAAGTACTGTAATACAGTGTATTGTTTTTATACTCTTAAAAATTAACCACAAGAAAAGTAGCATTAAACCTGACGCCCTAAAACCTGGTACTACGTTGTAGTCAACATACACTATATTACCAAAAGTATTCGATCACCCATTCAAATGATCAGAATCAGGTGTCCTAATCCCTTGGCCTGGCCACAGGTGTATAAAGTGCAAAGAGGTCGCCGACTTTCTGCACAGTCAATTGCTACAGAGCTACAAACTTCATGTGACCTTCAGATTAGCCCAAGTACAGTACGCAGAGAGCTTCATGGAATGGGTTTCCATGGCCGAGCAGCTGCAGCCAAGCCACACATCACCAAGTGCAATGCAAAGCGTCGGATGCAATGGTGTAAAGCACGCCGCCACTGGCCTCTAGAGCAGTGGAGACGCGTTCTCTGGAGTGATGAATCACGCTTTTCCATCTGGCAATCTGATGGACGAGTCTGGGTTTGGAGGTTGCCAGGAGAACGGTACATTTCAGACTGCATTGTGCCGACTGTGAAATTTGGTGGAGGAGGAATTATGGTGTGGGGTTGTTTTTCAGGAGCTGGGCTTGGCCCCTTAGTTCCAGTGAAAGGAACTTTGAATGCTTCAGGATACCAAAACATTTTGGACAATTCCATGCTCCCAACCTTGTGGGAACAGTTTGGAGCGGGCCCCTTCCTCTTCCAACATGACTGTGCACCAGTGCACAAAGCAAGGTCCATAAAGACATGGATGACAGAGTCTGGTGTGGATGAACTTGACTGGCCTGCACAGAGTCCTGACCTGAACCCGATAGAACACCTTTGGGATGAATTAGAGCGGAGACTGAGAGCCAGGCCTTCTCGACCAACATCAGTGTGTGACCTCACCAATGCGCTTTTGGAAGAATGGTCAAAAATTCCTATAAACACTCTCCTCAACCTTGTGGACAGTCTTCCCAGAAGAGTTGAAGCTGTAATAGCTGCAAAAGGTGGGCTGACATCATACTGAACTCTGGGTTAGGAATGGGATGGCACTTAAGTTCATAGTATGAGTCAAAGCAGGTGAGCGAATACTTTTGGTAATATAGTGTATTAACGTTGGTGTTTGTCGTCTTCTCCCTGCAGATCTGTGATTTCGGTTTGGCTCGTGTTGCTGATCCCGACCATGACCACACTGGTTTTCTCACAGAGTACGTGGCCACACGTTGGTACCGGGCACCTGAGATTATGCTCAACTCAAAGGTAAACGTGATGTCAGCTGTGAAACTGTGAAACATTTCTGTGAACTGTCACGGTTTGATGTGATTTTCTTTTCTCCGCCTCTCAATGATTTGCTGAAATAGAACACCTTTGCCTAGAACTGTTTGCTGTGTGATATAGATGCAGATGACAGCAACAGCGTTTATACTGTTCCCCCATAAACTCTGCTTACACAACATGGACATTTTGGCAACTACAGAGGGTGTTTAGAGCAAAGGCTGACATTATTATTGGAACAGATTAACGACAATTTTGTTACATGCCGAACACAGTACACACTATTATGATTTCTTAACAATATGAGGGTTCCCAAATGTCCTGGAAAACCTGGAAAAGGAGTAACTAATTTTCCAGTCATGGAAACGTATGAAAAAATTAAAAGTTCCAGGAAATGTTTGAGTTAGCCCTGGAAGATATTTTTTATTCTCCCTGTTTCTCCATGTATTGTCAGTAGATGTAAAGAAATTAGAAGTTATGTCCATGTGTCATCTTCCAAAATTAAAGCACATCACAAATGAACAAAATGCAAGGTCCAAGGAGAGTGTATTTATACGACACCAATCACATCCAGAGGATCACATGGGTATTAGGACAAAACAAATAATATAGAATTAATTAAAATAAGAAAGAAAAAACACTTTTCAAAACTCGGCAGAAGGAAGGATATGACACACTGTGTCCTCATCAGCCTGACAACAGGAAGCCTCACTATTAGATTTGTGTGTATTTATTGTTCTTTAGCCATTTTAATTTTAAATACACATACATATTTGCTGACAGAGTCAAACTAGAATGTTAACTGTGTGTCTGTTCACTTCACCATCAGGGCTACACCAAATCCATAGACATCATATATAAACATACAGTGTATATATGTATACACACACATATATGAACATACAGTTTATATATATATACACACATAGAGATTACAACCAACAAATATATGTATATATTTGTATATACTGTATATGTGTATATGCTGTATGTATATGTGTTTATATATGTGTGTATATATGGAATGGAAATATTATTGAAACATTTGATTGCACTTTATTTTTTATAAATATATACACATATAGCAGTATATACAGTATGATCTTATGGTCACAGCTCTTGTTGTGTTGCCGTAAATACAGCTGACTGTAGCTGCAGTTTCAGCCAAACAGAGGTCAGTTGTTGAAAATGTCAGCTTGTAAATGAGACAATGATGACGATTCAGGCACAGCTGTGGTCTGGGAAGTGGAGTTTGGAAAATACCAGCGAGGAACACTTACATCACTGTTGAGTGACCTGTACGCCCGATGATGATGAGCTGCGCGCTGCTTTAAATGTCTGATTGTTGATGAGGCATAGAAATGGCTGTTTCAAATTCTTTGGATTTTGACTTTTTACTGCAGCTACTACAGTGACCCTAAAAGGCGTAACGTTGACTCACAGTCGTACTTTACCCTGATTCACATACACTGACAAATACTGTATTAGCACGGACTGACTGATGTGCCAAGTGTCAAATAAGCTAAGCTGAGGAGAAGACTTTTCAGTTCTGGTTTTTCCTGAAAGCCACAAGAGAGAGGAAAAGTTAAAAAGGTGTGATGTTTGTATTTTCTTTTTCTTTTCTGTTCGAGTCACGCTACATTTCCTTCAGAGGTGACACT
>NC_024327.1:877701-894215 GCF_000523025.1 Cynoglossus semilaevis
TTTAGCAACTGTTGACAAACAAAATAGTTCCATTAGTGCACAGAAGCAAGAACTATTGAAGGAAGTCTTTATTGTTTGATTTGATCTGGCTACACCCACCTGGGCATTACTGTCTTTTTTTTCACTTGTCTCATGGGATTATGTACAGCAGGGGTGCCCAAACTGTTCCACAAAGGGCCGCTGTGGCTGCAGGTTTTTGTTCCAACCAAGCAGTAGCACACCTGAGTTGACAGGTTTAATCAACTGGTCTCAGTCTTCAGACAGCTGATTGGTCAAACTAACTAAGCTTGATTGGTTGGAACAAAAACCTGCAGCCACACAGCCCTTTGAGGAACAGTTCGGGCATGCCTGGTGTACAGGAACCGTGTCACCATTCATCAGTGTCGAGACAAACTTCAGAACAGAACAGGTTGCTGTGACTGTGAATTCCAGTTAGACTGCCTCTGAAAGGCATTTCACCCCAACCCCTGGCCTTTGACCTCTGAAAGGGCTGCTAAAAACAAAAAATGAATTACTGACTTCAGCAGTCAAAGTTCTCGGCTGTAAAAACTAGCAAACACTACTTTTAATGAGTCAACTGTTGCCCAGGTTAAGCTTCTGTCTGTAAGGTGAGTCCTGACAAATGAAAATATAGTTAATATTTGTTTAGTTATTTTACAAGGTTGACAAAAGTGAGTTTGAGTTTCTCTGAGTTTCACAGATGACGCAGTTTGATGTGACACCGAAGTGCTGCTCTGCTGTACTGCTATATGCATTGCATTTGAAGCCGTTTATGTGGTTGGATTTGTACTTTGTAGTTTTGGCCGAAGGAACAGGTTTCTATGTGGGACATTTTCTTCTGCTAAGTCCCAGGTGGTCAAGAGGATTCAGGGATTTAGAGATTTGCTTTGTAGAATTCCCTGTTTTTGAAAACAAGTGCAATTGCATAAGCCTAATAAAACACGCCTTGTTATTTTATTAAAAAGCTGAAGTGCCTCCAAGAGTATTTCTAAACAGAATCTCTTCTTATGTTTTTGGAAACCTCACAGAATTATGTCCAGTAAAATTACAGTATTGCATTTTGCATTTGGTGGTTTATTCTGAGGGAGCATCCTCCAGCTCCATACTTATCTACAATGTATCTCCAAGCAGCTCAGCGACAAAGAGCATCTCTGCCAAAGTAAAAATAGACTGAGGAAAAAAACAGATGAGGGCGGCCAGAGATGGTGGCGTCCTTGTTTTGCTGGTGGTGATGTCGGAGCTACACTGAAGTACAGATATGACAACCAGCTCTTGTCACGTGGCGTAACATGCCCCCCCCCCACACACACACACAAAAACACTGTAGAGAGAGAGACTTGTTTTCAACTCCACAGGGATTTACCTACTTTCCTCTTGGTGCTAAAGGTCACATGGCTTGCAGCAATGGACCGTACGTGTAAACATTTTTTAAAACTTTAATAAACAAACAGACACAAAAATGTATGACGATGAGCAGATACAGTGGTGATGATACGTTTCACAGTTAAAGTGCCGTGAACCTAAGAACAGCCTTTCTTATTTAAACAAACTCTGATGAAGCCACAGTCAGACTGTGGTGGTGTCTGTGGTCAACACTGAAGGCAGCTGGTGCTCCTAATAGGCCTTATAACTGGGTTGCCCTCAGCTGCAGCCTTGCATGTATCCGACGCACTCATTTGCAATGGAAAATGCAAATCTGATTGGACTGTCTGCTGGCAGAGGACGACAGGACTGCAGGCGAGGTGTCCGACTGACACCGTTGTCACCCGTTCTCACCTCCTCACTCTCACCTGCTCTCTGTTTACATTAATATACAGTTAGTTAACGCGGAGACTCAGAGGCAGCAGAATATTTATGAAGCCAGGCTTTAGGTTACATTCTATGTTCATCACTTCTATATAAAGAATTTGTGCTTCTTTTATTGTTTTATTGTGGTCACCACTCACTGCTTGTTTTTTAGACTTATAATTCGGAATATAATGTGTGGTAGAAAGTGGTCTGGACCTGTGTATTTTTCTACTTTTGGTAACCAATAGATAAACTTAAAAACAGTTTTTTAAGCTTAATGAGAAACATGTAGAAAAGATAACTGTTGGTGCCGAAAATTACGTTATTCAGTCACCACTATTGTCATCTAACTGCCACAGATAGAATGAACCACACCTGACAACGTTGTACTTTTTACTCGCTGCGAGGGGGAGCAGAGAAAGCAACAGCTTCGCAGAGCTGGCTCACCTAAGTCCCAAAGTGTATGAGGACTGCAGCTCCTTTTATTGAGAAAGTTTCACAAGTACTGGGCATGTGTATTTTGCGTTACGTTTTACTCTTAGGGCAGAGTTCATCCGATTCCCATACTTGATGAGAAACAGACCTCATCCTTTATGGACCTACATCATAAAAACCTTTTAGGAGTACCTACTCCTATCAAGCAGACCATTATTTAACACATTATGGTTTATGGTTTAACACACTTTGGTTTAACACACTTTGGTAACTAACTATAAATTCTATTTACAATAACATTTTAACTTTTTTTTTCCAAAGATTTTCATCACAGTTTTTCTGACCAAAAATTATGGTTTTGGCGAAAATGTTCCAAAAAATTTTTCTCCAGAAATTTTTTTCAAAATGCTATATTTTGTTAAGAAACATGCATAATAGATAGAATTGTGATTTTTTTTTTCCAAAAAATTTGGAAACATCTGACCAAAAATTATGGTTTTGCTGAAAAATTAAAAAAGAAATTCCCAAAAAATTTTCAAAATGCTAAATTTTGATGAGAAACATGCAGAAAAGGTAAAAATTTGAATTTTTTGAATTCTGTTGACAGAAAAAAAATACCAGTGGAGTGACACGAGGACTTACTGAGGCGGGAACTGAGCCCACAACCCTCCATTTGCACCATGTGCTGACACACATCACCCACCCGAGGCACGCAGTAATAACATTTTGGTGACGATTGCCACATCACTTCAGATCACAGTGACATGGTTTATCTGTTGTTTGTAAATCCACAGATCTGTTATTTCTTCACGTTTTCAAATGGAAATAAAAGTATTTACAGAAAGAAAATCGACCCAGTAATTGGCAGTATTTCAAGACAAAGGAAACAAAATCAGTCCGGTTCTGCTTCCGAAAACGCATTTTATCATGATTTGAGCCAAGGATGTTGGCGTGAGCTTTTGAACTTTGAACTGCAATAAGACGCAATACCCAGATCGGCCACATCACTGCCACGGCCGGGAAATGTTCAGAGCTGTACAGACAGGATAGACTGATATTTCAAGTCATTGGTGAGGCCGACCCCGTTCTCTGCACAGATCTACATGACATGGACATGGCTGTAATTTAGAGGGAATGGAAACAAACCAGTATTTGTTTGTTAGAAAACCTCCACAGGGTGTGTCAGTGTGTGCTTTACAGCATGAACCAAATCTGAACTCAAAGGGATGTTTTGGTGTGTGTGTGTGTGTGTGTGTATAGCTATAGTGTGGGGACATTTTTAAAAAAAAAACATTAGTGTTGTGGGGACATTTGTTCTTGTAGGTATAAATTGCAGTTCTCCACTAAATGAGAGTGTGTTTCAAGGCTCAGTTAGTTAAATTTTTTTTTTCATATATATTTTCATAAATAAAAATACTATTTTGACATTTTCTTGGTCTCCTGGATTTTACTTGAAGTTTTCTTAATATTTGCTTTACAGAGAATTTTCCTCAAACAACAAAAGATGGAGGATACAAGGTTATTTCTTCTTAACAGTTTTCAGTTGTCCTTCAATTTGACATGACGATGAACGGCTTGTTATTTTCTTTGTGAGCTTCCTTTTATGGAGCTACCTCCAGCCATTTGAGTGTGGGAATGGCGCAGAGGTGGAGAAACAAGTCTTTTTTAAAAACACCTCAGGGCGTCATTCTTGTACACTGCAGATGGGTATAGGTTTTAGTGGTCAATTATGGTCAATTAGTCTGAGTTCTTTTTTTTTTCTCTCTTTCATATTTCAGTCATTTCAAGGGAGTCAAGGAAGAGCCTACCTGTTTAATTCAGTGTAAGTACCAGTCTTGCAACTTTAACTAACGTGGAACCTTTGTGGAGGTTTTGTAAACAAGACAAAGAATGACTCACGTTATAAACCTTGTATGTGTCGCATTTGAAAGAACGTTTTATTCTTTCTTCTAGTCTTGCAACTTAACGTGGAACCTTTGTGGAGGTTTTGTAAACAAGACACGGAATGACTCACGTTATAAACCTTGTTTATGTTGCATTTGAAAGAAAGTTTTATTCTTTCTTCTACCCTCAGCTGCTGCTGCTTTATTTTTAGTTTACTTAACACTTTACACAAGTTGAGAACTGCTTCCAAAAAGGTTCCACGTCCAAATTAAAAAATGTTAAATGCATTCACTCGAAATGTTGAAACAGTGGTTTAGAGTGAGGAGCAGTGTAAGTTCATATTTTCACCAAAGCCCAAGGATTTCAGCAGTTTTACAGCATAATTATTTTATACTGAATAACTAATTTGGTCTCTCAGATGGAAAAAAAAATCAAAAATCTTTATGTGGATGTTTTTCCACATAAAAGCAGCTACTTTTAAATGACAAAGCCTGTCCAGAGATTGTTTTGCAGTTTGATAATGAATTGATATATTTAAATTCAGGATTATGGCAAATGATTTTGTTGTGGATGCACCATAACTTTTATTTTTAAAAATTCATGACTTTTTCCAGAAGTTTTGCTTTTAAACAAAGGTTTACGTTCAATTTTTTCTGAATTTTAAACATCTAACATCTCAAAAAAAATTCCTAAAATTTTTCCAAAATGCTATATTTTGATAAGAAACATGCAGAAATTATTTTGTTTTATAAAAAAATTTCAAAATGATTTTGACAGTGTTGTGTTTAAGTCCATGCTGCAGAAAACTGCAGTCTGGGATCCTTTACTTCAAGCCCTGTAATGCTTTGCACTTTGTTTCTTGACTGGTCAGATTTTTTGTTTTGTTTCTTTAAGGCTCGACTCTTGGTTTTAATGAAGCTCACAGAAGTTTCTTCACCTCTAGAGGCTGTAGACATTTTCAGGTGTCACATAGCTACTGTTTCTTACCACTGCAGTCTGAATTACATTGTTCTCACCTGATAGAGTAAACTGAAAGAAAGCAGGCAGTAAAGGCAGACTAAATCATCTCAAAAATGCCCACTGTAAAAGCAGCCATAGGCTAGAGAGCAGTCAGTTACAGTGTTCGGAGCAAACAATTCAACGGCTTTTATATGAACCTTGGATGGATGGAAGAATGAATTAATTGGTCTTTGTTGTTACTTTAATTTAAATACCACTTAGCTAACCAACGGTGTTTTACTGGGAAGCTGAGCTAGTATTTAGCAAGAGAGAAAACACCAACACTGATGTCACTGACCACATAAGAATTACAGTTCCTCCCCTCGGTGCTCTTTAACAGCAAGACAGTATTGTGTTGCTATTTTGGGCAACTTAATTTATTCCAACATTTCCATGTGAAGGTTGTGGTGATTTTGAAATATGTCCTTGTTTTAGTTTAACATGAGCTCAGGATCAAATGTTAGAGTTGTCAGATTAGCTCCACATTTTAGCCTTGAAGAGGCAGAAAATTCAAGAGCTACAGTTTCTTGTTTTTAGCCTTCATGCTAACGGCTGTTTTCTTCCCCCCTGAGTACAGCTTCTTTGCGACTAACTACTTCATGGCTAACTCCTCAACAACTTATTATTAGGTCGTGTTGAAACTAGTCGATTTTTCCCTCTTGAAATTTGGTTGAACATGTGGCAAACTACAAGAACATGATCTATTCTGACTATGTAAAAACAAATCCAGAACAGCCATGTTGTTTTAGCTCCTGTTAGTTGTGGTTAGCTTACATGCTAATGGTAGAGGTTTTTGCTCTGTGCAACAACAACTTTATCAACTTAAATTAGATTACCAAAACAAACTTAACACATTAATGGTCAATTATTTATTGGTTATTGTTTATATCATGCTATTCTAGTTAATAGAATTTATAGCAATACAATAATTCAAGGAGAAATGTTTTACTACTAATGCTGGTCTCACTGTGATTTGAAATGTCTTTAATGACGACTCCAGCGCCTTCCCTACCTCTGGGACCTTTTCCTCAACCATCTGTCTTCCCCACAGGGTGAATGTCGGCTGCGGGCCAGCTGAGGAGCGGGTACTCCTCACAGGTTTACATGCTGTGGCTGATATCTACTGTGAAAACTGTAAAACCACTCTGGGCTGGAAATATGTAAGTTTCCTCTCCTCTGTTTGTACTTTCACTCGAGCACTTGTACACATTCTTACACCTGATTCCGCACTGCTGCACCACTAGTCGTTAGTTAGCCTCCGGAAGTACAAATTACAGAGTTATGGCTATAAAATAACTGAACAAAGTATAAGACGGGAATTTTTTTTTGTATTTACTGTGTATTGCAAAATTTGGTTCGGTACATTTAAATGTGAGGTCCTGTGAAAACCCCCAGATTTAGGAACATCCTCTTGGCTGATTACTGAGGAAATGTTTTCTATTTTTGCTCTGTTAATGCTGACTAATTGCTTCTGTCCGCCATTGTCATTGTTTTTAATTTATTTTAGCATATGTTGGCCTGTAACAGAGGGTTTTTATTTTCTCCTTCTCCGGTTCTTGTTTACAGGAGCACGCCTTCGAGAGCAGTCAGAAATACAAAGAGGGAAAGTTCATCATCGAGCTGGCTCACATGATCAAGGACAACGGCTGGGAGTGATGGAGTCACCATTCCACTTTCTCTTCATCTTCGAATGCTCTTTATTGAACTGTGTGGCGCAATGACTTTCCACCGCCCTGAACCCACCCCCTAACCCAACCCTACAACAGCCCTCTGAAAAATAGCCTCCACCCACTTGTCTCTTTCACGTGCACACTCATCGTGAAACTTAACTGATTAAAAACCCAACCAGGCATCGGAGCATCTCTTGAAGATGATTAAAAAAAAGAAAAACATACAGAAAAGGAGTGTCGTAGTTTACGTTGAAGATTGTGTGTGTTCTCCTTTGCAGCTCCAGTGCTTTTGGGTTCTAATTCCACCCACATACTCTCCCGAACCCGAGACTCCTTCACGCAAGAACCACGGATTTAGATGGTTGGGGTTTTTTTTGCTTGTCGTATCTTTGCCTTTAGCTGAGCATGCTTTTCTTAGCTAATGTCCAAATGAGTAATTAGGGACAACGGGGGAAAGAGGAGGAGGTGGAGGTAGACAAGAGGAGTATGTTGTAGTTACAAATATGTAGCAGCATCTTGCTTAATTTTAGGTGGCAATGAAAGTGATTGCAGTCGTGTTTTTATCTTTTTTATCTTTATTCCATTTGTGTGTAGTCATGAGATAAACGAGAGACACAATTTAACGCAAAGATATACAATGTACACACATTTGATGATGGTTGGATGGATGGTCTGTGTAGGTTCTCAGTCATCCAGGTTATTTAATCCAAAAAATAGTTACAGCAAAAGCAACTGGACAAAGTAGTTTTTTTTAAAAGACATTTCACCTCTCATTCATAAGGCTTCTTCAGTTCTGAGTGACTACTGGGAAATTCTGGTGTTCAGTCTTTAGGGGGCTACATACCTGTAATGAGGGTCGTTGCAAAAATCGGGGGATAGAGGTGTGGTGAAACCTGAGCGACACTTTTGCCTGGGTGTCCTTTGATATGAAATTGTGGTCTTGTTTTCAGGGAGAGGTTTGGAATTTTTTGGGGGAAGAACTCAGGACGGCATTATAGGTGGATGAAAGGTTGTGTCTCCTTTGAACAGGGTGTGTTTCACCACACCTCTATCCTACTTTGTCCAGTTGCTTTTGATGTAACTATTTTTTGGATATATTTGCCGTCATGCACATATGTGTACATGCATATATGCACCAGGTGTGGTCACGCATTATCACAGCAGCATACTTGAACAACGCTACACAGTTTGCACTTTGCAGAGGCCTTTGGTTCATCTCAGTTTAGAGGCAAACCTCTTCTGTTTGGTGACCTCACAGATGAGCGACAAATTGGTGGAGGCAGAGAGAAGGTTGGAACAGAACAATTGGAGGATTTTGTTGTTGTCATTAGGATCTTGCAGTGTTTAATGGCTTTTTTTGAACATTTGGTTTTAACTTTGTTTAATTTTTTTTTTTTTGCTTGATTGCTTTGCTTAAATAGCGTCCCATCATCCCATCCCATCAGCGATCCCATCATTTTCCCTCTCCTCTGGTAGGTCTTTTGCACTTTATGCTCCGTCTCACCTGCTCTCTAGGAATCTGTGACTCGTAGACTTTGTCTGTGATTTGCCTCAAAGCCACATGGATCTTGTGCCTCTTCAAAACATAAATGGTTCCCCTTTTTTTGTTTCTGTTGTGCAGTGCAGTGCATAACTCTGACACCCCCGAATACACACACACATACACTTACACTTCTACATGTACAAACACACCATTGTTGAAGCTGCCCCTAAACTACGGTTCTCCAGCCCAATCTTTACTTGTATTCATTTTCAGACAACGTAGTTGCTAAACTTAGACACTTATAAATATATATATATTTTTCTATGTTAAGATTTAGAGGTGTGAAAAACAGATGGATATTCACTATATTCTTTCTCAGAGTAAAGATTAAAAGCAAGGTAAAAACTTGGAGGGATGCCCCGGGGCTTTGTGTTAGAAAAAAAAAAGTTAGCGACAGGAGGGTGGGATGGAGGAGATTTAAAAAAATCAGCAGTGATTGATTACTTTGCCGGCAAGGTCAGTCATATCACACGACCTTTATCATGAAAACAATGACAATTCAAACCCTTAATATTCAGCAGTGATACCTACTTGAAAAATATATAAACAGCTAAGATATTGGCCCATGTTACAGGTTTTGTACATAAAGTAACATATTAAAGGTTTTATATGTATTTCTACTGGGTTAGTTCTGTTACTTCTCCAACTTGAAGCACTTTTGTGCGCGTGTGCAAGGGAGAGCGTGTGCGCGTGCATGTGTATTAGCTCACATGTATGCCAAAGTGAATGTTTAGTTCTGTTTTTTTTCTTCTGTCGGTTCTCTTTCTGTCTTTTTCTCTGTTGCTTTAGCTTGAAAGGTTTTTTTTTTTTTGTTTCTCGTGTTATTTCTCAGACGCCTGTTTTGTATTGTTCTCTCCAGTAACCTCTGAGTGGAGAACCAGGTTGGTCTGTTTGTGGAAGAGGTTAATCCCCAATGTCTATGAAGATTCTCAGTCATCCAGGTCATGGTCAAGTTTAAAAAGTTCTGTTAGGCAACTGGACGTGAATTTTCTAAAAGAAGACGTTTCACCTCTAATCCAAGAGGCTTCTTTAGTTCTAACTGCTGGTGGGGAGTACAGCAAATAAAGTTAATCCCCAATGTTTGCTTCTGTTTGTACATTTGTTTAGATTTGTATTTTGGCGAGAACCCGTTAGAGTGTCAGTGTTTATGTCTCTGCTGAGCCACGTAGATATTTGAGGGCGAGCTGGAATCTCCCACCATGTCACAGGGAGAGCCTTTACAAAAACCCTTTCTGCCACCACGCCCAGTGTCTCCTGTATAGAGAGAAGCCTTTCAGCATTTGTAAAATGCACCCTCTGGCTGCCACTTTGGAGGTCCTTCACTTCTGGCAACGCTGGCTATGATCATATGATTGTATTTCTGGACAACTTGTTCCGTTGTTTTTTCATGTTCTGACAAAAAAAACTGTATTTTGACTGGTTGTTTTAATCGAATTATCTATTATCTGCTGCTACATCCCCGTTGGGGGGCACGGCCCAAAACAAACACATTTCAATCGACAGAAGTTTGGTTTCCTCTTTCAAATGGAGCAGCGAAAGTATTGGCTTCTTACGTTTGAATTTGCACTCCTCTAACTGCCACAGTCACTTTTAACTTGATGGTTCACACCTCACAACCCAATCAACACATGTATAGAAACAATACTTTCCAACCTGCTGACGTATCACTGCTTAAACATTTAAGTGAATTCCATGTTCCTGTGATCATCAGTGGCTGGTAAACCCACGACATTTCATGACATATAACAATCAAACTCTCTGTCAGTGTAAGATGTAAAGGTGCTTGGAGGAAAATATTTTCATCTAAATTTGCGACAACTGTGACTCTTCAGCTTCAAAAGGCACCTAAAAACACTGTATCTTTCAGAGCTCGGAGACTCAGAACTGGAATGTAGCTTCTAGGATAAACTACTAATCTTGATGATGTATCTTTTCTACTTCTCCGGGCCAAACTAGGCTTGGGCCAAATGAAGAATACGGACGTGATTACACTTGTCTTGTTGGGTTTGTCCAGGTCCCTAGAACATTGTTTACGCAAGAGTTTTTTTTTTTTTTTGGTCGTCTTACATCATATTTCCCAGGAGTTTACAAATAATGTCTATTGACTTGGGTCGTGAAGGTTTGTGACTTTTAAAATATGGGTCCCCAGAAAATAAGTTTGGGAAACACTGCCCTAGAACATATACCATGGTATGCCCTATACCAACAAAACTGTTGAACTTCTAAGAATCCTACGGTGGTCTTCAATAAATGAATTCACGTACAGTTAACCTGATTATAAAACAACTCAGCTAACCACCTAACAAAAGTAAAAGTCTAAAAGACAAGAATTATGTATTAAATTTGAAAGACTTAATGATGATTTAGACCTGGACTAAATACAAGTCAATTGGACGCATTGCAACGCGTTACCACGCAGTAACCGTGGGCTCTCACATCTCAAATCATCTCTGAATAGTGGACATTTGTCCGACTTGATTCTCACACAGCCAGTTTCTCCAGAGGATCTCCAACATGGCACTTGTGACAACAACTGCAGAGCCTGCACTCTTGTTCAACAACCGACTACGTTAAACCTCCAAAAAGCAGTTGCCAGTGTCATATCAGTGTGAACCAAAGTTCTATGGAATGCACCAGTGTCATGTGATGGAGATGGCAGGAAAGAGTCAAACCAAAATCAGAGAAGAGAAATTCTGTCACCTGTGACCTTGTCTTTCTGTAGATTCCTCTGAACCTTACAGCATCAAAGCATCCAGGATGAAAGTGATAGACAATTGCTGCTGAATACAGTTTCCTTTTTATATATATATAGTTCTACTTGTTTTACTGTGACACTGGCTACTTATTTTTTGAACTCAGTTAATTTTGTGAAATTTTTACCTTAAAGGATTTCCATGGAAGGGAAGGATAGGTAAACAGGGGAAAAGACTGTACAAGTTTTAAGGACTGTTAAACCACAGTTTAAAGTCTAGAGCATGTTATATTTATATTGGCTCTTGTTGTGCCTGTTTTATTTTTAATTGTTTTTTTTTTCAAAAAATATTATATATGCTTTTAATTTGATTTCATTGCTTTGCATTCTGTATTAGTAAAGCCATGTCACGTCTGTTTTCACTCTAATGTAAAGTGTCAGATATCACAATAAATTTTCAATGGCATTAAAGTTTTCTGTATTCTGTTTTATAGAATTTTTGATGACAACTTTTTATTTTCATTGAAAAAATACATTTTGACTTTTTTTTTGCAGTTTTATATTGTTGACATTTTACTGAAGGTTGAGTTAATTTTTTTTTATTATTATACTAATATTAAATTATTGTTTTGAAGTAGCCACAATGGCGTCAAGTTTGCCACACTTTGAAAAACAAAGCACAAAAGCACTTGAAGTTGGATTGAAAATTTACCACGATGGTGAATATGCTATTAAATATTAAAGGCTTAGCAAAAACTGTCATAAAAAGATATTAATGCTTAAATGGTTTTACTTACTACAGCATAAAATTCACTGTCAGCCCTAAGACAGACTTCATTAGGTCAGACATGATGATGAGATTTTAAAATGAACAGACCTGCAGTTTAACAACAAAGCGTCATCACAACCATTATGATAAAACATGGGAGGATTAATACTTCTTTAAAAATACTGTTTTGTTATCAGACTACATACCTCAACTTCAACACAGCACTCAACCACTGCAGTAGCCCAGGGCTGAAAAAGAAACGTAAGAAAAATTAACCCTTGTAAAGTCCTTCGGGTCTAGGTGACCCCCGGGGCACCCAGACCCCGAGTCATATTGTGTGTGTGTGTGTGTGTGTATGCTTGCGTGAGTATGCGTGAGTGTGCATGTTCCTGTACTGCATGACTTGTGCCAATTTTTCCTCATATTCATTAATACTCATATTCTGGGACAAGATGAAAATCATTGCAAGGACAAACAGTGTGTACAAAAAGGACTGAAGGACTGCACAAGGGACAAGAAACAAGAAGCAGAAACAAAAAACAAAAAACAAATGGAAACATCACAGCTCCAACCACTGTTCTGTATTCAGCCAGTTCCTACGCTAGTGATGTTATATGCAAAGATCTGGAATCAACAACTATTTGCTTTGTCTTATGGGGTTAGCTTTTTTTGATTTAGCTTATTTTTATTAACCAAAATATCAAATTAAGCTACAACCTAAAACTTTGATAATTCAGGGAATTGGTTCTAGTTAACAATTTCACCTTAACCATGAAGTGAGCAGTGATTTTAATTACTGTCTTGGTGTAACACAATCAGAGTCTATTATTCTTCTTAGTCGAATCGTACAGAGGTTAGAAAAAGATGTGTTACCCACCACCTTCAAAACTGTGAGAAAGTCCACACAGAAGAAGTGTTCTCTCTCTGGAGTTACTTCAGAGAGCCTCAAAAAAGTCTGACCAGAGATTGACAACAAACGTCTGATGTAATATCAGCTTGTGTTTGTATATTACTTTACACAACAGCACAGATGTTATAGTTTCAATGAATGTTTTTGCACAGCAGAGGTTTTGTTCTGGATGCTAATTATTCCAAAGGCTAGCTGAAAAGACAAAACTAGAAAGAACAGGTCCTGAAATACAAAGCTAGTTTAAATGTATAAATTGTCATAGTAGTTCTATAGAAAGGTTTCTTTTAGCATGAATAATAACAGTTTACATATAATATCTGTACATTTTTGTAGTGTTAGTGTAAGATAATGTAAGCTAATGTACTGTAGCCACATTTAATGTTTGACAGCTTTGTGAAAAATGCTGTTTAAAAAAATATCTAAACTATCTAAACTATTTAAAACTAATAGTTAACTAAGTTGATATGGCTAATTTCTTTGAGCTCTTTCTGAAATAAGAACTTGCTTCAAACATTAGCTATGTTTGCTAAGGATTTTGCTAACATGGCCATTTCTGCTGTGACTTCTACTTTGGAAATTGCCCTCAATGAAACACAAACACATGTAAATATAAATTATTAAGCTGTCAGGTACATTTTTCCTGACTCGTCCTCATTTTTAAAAACCCATCTGTTGGTGTTTGTGCAGGTCAGATGGAGACAGCACAGCCACAGACATAAGGAAAGATCCGTCTCTGTGGATGCTTTTATCCAGACCACCCTGTGCTATTTTCACTGCATACATATTTCAGAGAGTCTGGCTCAGTGTGGATCAAATGTAACCTTTACTTTGTTAGGACCATACCCTGTATTGAGAGACCAGGGTGGAGGTGGTGTGGGGGGAGAGGGGGGATTTGTGATGGCTGCAGATGTAGTGGTATTGTCAGTTAATGTCAACACGTGGTTTTTCTCGTGGGCATAGTTCTCATGTCTGTTGACCTACTTCTGTGTATGTGTCTGTGAGTGTGTGTTACATACAAGGGGGTGTGGTGAGGTCTATATCTGTAAAGTCTGTCTGTGTTTTTCATTAGATGTGTCCAGCAGTAGACAGGAAGGTGACAAATAAGGATTAACATTAAGTGCACGGGTGAGAGGGTCAAACTGGTCGTGTGTGTTAGGGAATATATGATAAAACCTGACTCTGTAAAGATACAACGTTAAAGTAATATTATAATTACATATTTAAATATAAATATTTAGATTTCCATCCATTTTCATCGCTTATCTGTTAACGCACACTGCACAATACCAACCCCCCTGAACCTTTCTGCAGTCCACTGGAAGGTACCAACCGCCCTAACCGGGATTCAAACTTGCCCTGGAGGTAAACCCTGGGGTTCCACACCAATGACGAAGACATTGCCTCTGGGATAAAAACGCCATATATTTAGATTCCAAATATTAAAATAATTATTAGGACACAAATATTAGGGATGTCTGATATACTTTTTGCCAATATCCGATATTGTTCAAACACTTAATTTCAAATTCCGATATCAACCCATACCGATATAGGCTTAGTAATATTCATTTATTTATCTGTACAAACCACTGTATGTATGAGATAATTTAATGAGCTGCAATGCTGCCGTCTAGTGACTTTCACTTTAATATACAGCCGTTTATTCCCCAAACTATTTTTAGGGCACACATCATTTGGTGAAAACCAGGATTGCGTTATTGTGTTTTTATTATGGAAGGAAAAAACTATAACGATTCTTACAGATATTACATAATATGCTAATATCGGACCTATAATATTGGTCAGCCGATATTATCAGACGTCCCTAAAAAAATTAAAATCTAATATTGTATTTTTTGGAGCTTTTCTAAAAATGCACTAATTTTTCTGTCTGTCAAATTTTTTCAGCATCTTTAAAAATTTAAATAAAAAATAAGCTCTTATTTAGCCGCTGTGTTAAGCTCCAGCAGTAACATGTCTATGAAGATTCTCAGTCATCCAGGTCATGGTCAAGGTTGTAGAGTTCTGTTAGGCAACTGGATGTGAATTTTCTCAAAGAAGCCGTTTCGCATCTCATCCAAGAGGCTTCTTCAGTTCTAACTGGTGGTGGGGAGTACAGCAAACATATACTCTGGGTGTGACAAAGAATAACGCTACTTCAGCTCCCCCTGTTGGGTGGGGCGTTGGGGTCAACTGGGAAAGTGTAAACCGTTGTTGGGAGTCTGATGGGTCGTTGTGGTCCTCATCAGAATGGTTTTGGTCACATGTCTCTTTGTTGTGTGAAACTGAGGAGAATCTTTTGGGTATTGTTCCTAAGAGTGCTTTGTATGTGGGTGATCATTGACCATTGACCACATTTGTGCCCTTCTGGATTTCTACCTCACCACCACTTACTTCCAGATCAACGAGTCTTTTTACAGACAGAAGCCTGGCTGCGCTATGGGCTCTCCTGTGTCTCCCATAGTGGCGAATCTTTACTTGGAGGAAGGGGAGAGCCGAGCTCTACTAGGAACATCACCCAGCCACTGGTTTCGATATGTGGACGACACTTGGGTCAAAATCAAGGTCCATGAGGTCAACAACTTCACAGACCACATCAACACGGTGGACAGGAACACCAAGTTCACCAGAGAAGATGTGAAAAACAACAGCCTTGCTTTCCTGGACTGTGCGGTTCACATCACAGAGGACAGACATCTCAACATAGAGCTGTACAGGAAACCAACTCACACTGACCAGTATCTCCGTTTTGACTCACACCACCCACTGGAGCACAAATTAGGGATCATCAGAACCCTACAGTCATGGTCAGACACCATTACCACCACCAACAGAGGTAAGATTAGAGAACAGGAACACATTAGGACAGCTCTCAATACCTGTTGCTATCCCAGATGGGCTTTTTAAAAAAACTAACAAAAAGAGGCCCACAAAGAGGGAGGACAACAGGTGGGGGAATGTCGTCATTCCATACATTTCAGGAGTTTCGAAAAAACTTACAAGGATCTTTAACCAACACCAGATCCCCGTACACTTCAAACCCGGTAACACTCTAAGACAAAACTGGTTCATCCCAAAGAAAAGACTCCAAGAAACAAGCTGGACAATGTGGTTTATGCCGTTCAGTACAGTGAAGATTGTACTGCATGGCCCAACACAGGAGGGCCAACTCCTCAGGACAGGACTCAGCTGTTCACATACACCTCAAGGACAAAACACACTCATACATTTCATACCTGTCGTGTCGCACTCAGTTCATCCAGCTAAAAACCTTCACATCCTAGCCCTCTTCTGCCACTTCAGGTGTCCCCCAGGGCTCTGTCCTGGGTCCCATTCTGTTCATCATCTATCTTCTCCCCCTTGGTAATATCTTCCGTAAACACTCCATAAACTTTCACTGCTATGCCGATGACACCCAGCTCTACCTAGCCAGCAAACCCGACTCCAACCTCCCGCCCCCTTCTCTTTTAGACTGCTTGACTGAAATAAAATCCTGGTTCACCTCAAATTTTCTTAAACTAAACAGTAACAAAACGGAGGTTCTCCTCATTGGTACTAAATCAACATTATCCAAAATCAACAGTTTCTCATTTGATATTGACGTCACCCGATCCACCTATTTCCACTAGGTTAAGAGTCTGTCATCCTCGACAGCACACTATCTTCATCAATCTCATATCAACAACGTCACCCGATCCACCTATTTCCACTTACGCAATATCAACCGCCATCGCCCCTCCCTCACTCCCCATACCACTTCCATCCTGGTTCACAGCCTTGTCACCTCCCGCCTTGACTATTGCAACTCCCTCCTCTTTGGTCTC
>NC_024327.1:895007-902806 GCF_000523025.1 Cynoglossus semilaevis
GTGGCGCTTTGGCCCAGAGGCAATGTCTCTGTCATTGGTGTGGAACCCCAGGGTTCACCTCCTGGGCAAGTTCAAATCCCGGTTAAGGCGGTATACCTTCCAGTGGACTCACCACCCGCAGGAAGGTTTGGGGGGTTGTATGGTGCAATGTGATTTGGGTGGCGACTGCTGCCCCTGCGACCCGGTAACGGATAAGCGGATGAGGATGGATGGATGGATGGATGGATGGATTATTATTATTATTATTACTCCTTTGAGGACAACAATGTTCACATTTTGGCCAGGGAAGACAGTGGGTTTGAGAGAGGGGTAAAATAATCAATTTTTGTCAACCTGGAAAAACCATCACTGAACAAAGGAGTTGGGGTAAGACGGTTGTCTTACCCCACCTCCTTTGTTCAGTCACCCACATACAAAGCACTCTTAGGAACAATACCCAAAAGATTCTCTTTCCCAGTTTATTTCCCACTACACTTTCCCAGTTGACCCCGAGGCCTCACCCAACGGGGGAGGTGAAGTAGCTTTATTCTTCGTCACACCCAGAGTATATATTTGCTGTACTCCCCACTACCAGATAGAACTGAAGAAGCCTCTTGGATGAGAGGCGAAACTTCTTCTTTGAGAAAATTCATGTCAAGTTGCCTAACAGACATCCAGCAGTAACTTCACCATGTAGTATACATATTTTACGATGTGATGAGACACAGGAGACGCAGCGAAACATTTATGAAGGAGTTAATTCAACAGTTCATTATTGTTGTTCCTGCACTTTTCACCTCCTGTATGTGTAAAAGGAACGCGTTGAACCCACAGATTTACTTCATGATTATGTTTTTGCTATGTTTTTTTTTTGTGCTGCCAGTGGCTGCCCAGAGTTTCTGGCTCTCATGACTGGAAGCTTTAATGCTGCTGCTATTTCAAGACTTCTGATGTCATCTGAGGGAGGGGCTGGACACCATGCCTGGAGCTGTGGTCAGAGCCAGAGAAAGAGGGATGGAGAAGGAAGGGAGTGGAGAGGAAAGGCAGAAGGAGGTACGCAGCATCTGAACAACAACAGTGTTTGTTCCAGGTAGTCACCTGGGAAAAGGCGAAACTGTGTTTATTTCTTTATTTAATAAACAACAGTGATGACAGTCACCATTAAGTGGTGAAAGTGTGATCATAAAATATGCACAAGTCCGTTCTGCTCATTAACCAATCCCTTGCTGTAGTGAGTAAATATTTTAAACTTGGCCTTAAAGAGTATGAATTATATTTATATTTTATGTTTTAAATGTGGTGAAGACAGGTAAGGGTCCCGATTTGTCTAGTATGTTTCCATTTATTTCTGCAATTTTTAAAACTAAACTTTTATTTATTTATATTTTCTTTCTTTTTTTTTTTGTGGTGTTTGTCGGATATTAGGGTTTCGGTAAAACACAGAATGAAACAATATTATTTTGTATTTTCTACATTACCTAAACCTTTGTGCCAAGGTAATTCTAACAGAGTGACTCACTTGTTCAGAACCTGTCGGACAAATGTCTCAGAGTTGACATCAGCCTCTAAATTACGATCCATGTTATTTTCATGGTTGGAAAAACAGAGACAGGGAGTGAAGGAGATGTTGTTTTTCTCTTGTCTCAATGAGTGATGTCATCTTCATTCAGACTTTGCCCACACAATGTCGCTGCAGCACTCAGCATCCACTGTCACCATGGTTACAAGACTGCCTCTGACAGACTCCGCTCATCCCAAACCACCAGGCTCTGAGTAAGGAGCCAGTGGTCAGCGCATAAAACTGATGCATGCTCTGGCCAATAGGAGCGTAGCTGAGTGATATCACTGAATTGCGCTGTCTGAAATGAAGATGTGTTTTAAAAATGAAGAGGGTCGGAGTTGTGCTGATGCACCGACTTAACAAAGAGGACATTATCTGTGAGGGTGGACATCAGTGTCTGACATGTTTTGTTTTTTTCCTGCTCTGTGACGCTGATACATGTCTGTGGGGAAAATCTAGGAACATTCTAGTTTGATACAAATTTGAAAAATAAAAAATCTTTTATATTTAGTTTTCAACCACAACTATATTTAAAAGTGTTATTTAATTTAAATTTAAAATGATTTCCCATTCACAAAAAAATATATAAAAGCTTACAGTCTGGCTTTTCAGACATCTGACAGTACTGTACTATATTCTCTGCCACTTGTTTGAATTCGGGTTGGATGCTAAATGCTAACATGCTAATCGAACATTAGCATTTCTGGGTTTTTTTTTTTTTTTTGTTTTTCTACATCAAATTGTTGTAAAGTGTAATGTAATATTTCAAACAAACTTCTGATTTATTATCGTAGGAGACACATACCATGACTGGGGTTTGCTTTACTGCCAGTGTTTAAAGGACAGTGTTGACAAATGACAAGTCAACATCTCCTGAATCTGTCTCTGAAGTACGTCACTGCAACAGCTGGAAGCACAAAAGTGTTTCAAAAAATATGACTTGTCTATTTTGGACGGTATCATAAAAAAAAAACCTAAGAGTCAGAAATAATACTTAAATAGTCTAGAAGTGTGGCGAGCTCCAGTGTTTATTGCCTGATGCCATAATTATTCTTCAGCAGACAATAACTAATTTGTTTAGAGGTTGGCTGAGCCAGAGCTGAGCAGCTGGCTCCTATTACAGCCTTGTTATTTTCAGCACAGACAGGAGGACTACACCTATTTGAATAACATGAGAAATAAACAGTGAGAGGTGGGTAACATACAAAAGTTTTATGGCAAATATCGCCGTGCACTCGTGGCAGCAGACAACCGTCTGTTTCGTTTCCTAGCATTTGTGCTACAAGATAATTTATTCACTACACCGGCATTCCAATTTTCATTCACAAAATTCACATGAACATTTCATTTGTTATTCTTGTGCTGAATGTGTATTGTGAGGATTCCCCGCTTCCCTGGCTTTTTACAATGCATTATTGAAGGGCATCTTAGGCTCGAATTATCTCTTTTGTCCTGTTAGCAGGGTATTTCTTTTTTCCATTATGTCTCTCCCTGTGGTGTGACAATCCTCTCCTCACCTTCTGACTACAGCAGTCAGCAGCTAGCCGTCTTCTAGTCACTTGTTAGCAGATTGTTCTGTCTATCTGGGTGGCACGTATGGGCTGCATCCCAGTTCAAGGACTGCCCTAATGGGGCTGCATTTGTCAACTTGTCAAATGTGTCGAAGGAGGCGACTACGTATAGGCTGATTATAATTTGTCAGCCTTAGCAGTGTAGGTTGCAACCAAAAATATTAAATCAGCAGTAAATTGATGAAAAAGTATTTCAAACAAATGAAGAGTGCAATTATTGAAATTCAATCAAGAGTTAATTTCCAGGGATAAATTAGCAGTGATGCAAGCCAGCCACTAGGGTACACGAAGCCGTGTTTATAGTGCGGGTCCCAAGCCCAGATAAATGGTGAGGGTTGCGTCAGGAAGGGCGTCCGGCGTAAAACGTTTAGCTAAATCAAATATGCAGATCAATAAAACGATTTCCATACCGGATCGGTCGGTTAATATCGACCGCCAACAGTGCCGTTGACCAACAGGGCACTGATGGAAATTGAACTACTGTTGGTCAGAGTCAGAGCCAGAGACAGAGAAGAAGAGGAGGGCGTTTGGTTAGGAGAAAAAGAGAAAAGATGAAGAATAGAAGTGTTAGTCTGAAGTTTGGAACTTTGAATGTAGGTACAATGACAGGGAAAAGCAGAGAAATAGCTGATGTGATGGAGAGAAGAAGAGTAGATATTTTGTGTGTGCAGGAGACCAGGTGGAAGGGCAGTAAGGCTAGAAACATTGGAGGAGGCTACAAACTGTTTTATCATGGTTCAGATGGGAAGAGAAATGGAGTAGGGGTGATCCTAAAGGAAGAATATGTAAGAAATGTGGTAGAGGTGAAAAGAGAGTCAGACAGGTTGATGTGTGTGAAGGTAGAAGTAGAAGGAGAGATGATTAATGTTGTTAGTGGTTATGCCCCACAGGTGGGCTGTGAGTTGGAAGAAAAGGAGAAGTTCTGGAAGGAGCTAGATTGGATGGTAGAGAGTATCCCCAGGAGAGAGAGAGTGGTGATTGGAGCAGACCTAAATGGTCATGTAGGGGAAGGGAACAGAGGAGATGAGGAAGTGATAGGCAGGTTTGGTGTTAGGGAGAGAAACGTAGAAGGACAGGCAGTGGTAGATTTTGCAAAGAGAATGGAAATGGCTGTGGTAAACACATATTTCCAAAAGAAAGAGGAACATAGGGTGACTTACAAGAGTGGAGGCAGGTCCACACAGATAGATTATATTCTATGTAGAAGATGTAATCTGAGGGAGATTAGAGACTGTAAGGTGGTGGCAGGTGAGAGTGTAGCCAAACAACATCGGATGGTAGTGTGTAAAATGACGATGGAGGTGACAAAAAGGAAGAGAGTGAAGACAGAGCAGAAGATCAAGTGGTGGAAACTAAGGAAAGAGACATGTTGTGAAGACTTCAGGAAGGAAGTAAGGGCAGTTCTGGGTAGTGTTGAGATATTCCCAGATGATTGGGAGACTACAGCTGCAGTGATGAGGGAGACAGGTAGGAAGGTGCTAGGTATGTCCTCTGGGCAGAGAAAGGAGGACAAAGAGACCTGGTGGTGGAATGAGGAGATCCAGGAGAGTGTGCAGAGAAAGAGATTAGCGAAGAAGAGATGGGACAGTGACAGAACAGAAGAGAACAGACTGGAGTACAAAGAGAGGACAAGGGAGGTGAAGAGGGAAGTGGCCAAGGCCAAACAAAAGGCATATGAGGAGTTGTATGAGAGTTTGGAAACAAAGGAAGGAGAAAAGGAGTTGTATAGATTGGCGAGACAGAGAAATCAAGCTGGGAAGGATGTGCAGCAGGTGAGGTTGATTAAGGACAGAGAGGGGAATGTGATCACAAGTGAGGAAAGTGTGCTGAGAAGATGGAAGGAATACTTTGAGGAGTTGTTAAATGAGGAAAATGAAAGGGAAAGTAGAAACGAGGAGCCAGAGACTAGTAGGAAGAAGGTAGATCAGGTTAGAAAGGATGAAGTTAGAAAAGCCCTGAAGAGGATGAAGAGTGGAAAGTCAGTTGGTCCTGATGACATACCAGTGGAAGTATGGAAGTGTTTAGGAGAAGTGGCAGTAAATTTCCTGACTGGTTTGTTTAACAGAATTTTAGAGACTGGCAAGATGCCTGATGAGTGGAGAAAAAGTGTTCTGGTGCCAATTCATAAGAAGGGTGATGCACAGAGTTGTAACAACTACAGAGGGATAAAGTTGATGAGCCATACAATGAAGATTTGGGAACGAGTAGTTGAAGCTAGGTTGAGGCAGGAAGTGGAGATTTGTGAACAACAGTATGGTTTCATGCCTAGGAAGAGTACCACAGATGCAATATTTGCCTTGAGGATGTTGATGGAGAAGTACAGGGAAGGTCAGAAGGAGCTGCATTGTGTATTTGTAGATCTAGAAAAGGCATATGACAAAGTGCCAAGGGAGGAATTGTGGTTTTGTATGAGGAAGTCAGGAGTGGCAGAGAAGTATGTTAGTTTGGTGCAGGACATGTATGAGAATAGTACAACAGTAGTGAGGTGCGCTGTTGGGAGGACAGAAGACTTCAAAGTGGAGGTGGGACTACATCAAGGATCGGCCCTGAGCCCCTTCTTGTTTGCTGTGGTGATGGACAGATTGACAGATGAGGTCAGACAGGAGTCCCCATGGACTATGATGTTTGCAGATGACATTGTGATCTGTAGTGAGAGTAGGCAGCAGCTAGAAGAGAACCTAGAGAGGTGGAGGTTTGCACTAGAAAGAAGAGGAATGAAGGTCAGTCGCAGCAAGACAGAGTACATGTGTGTAAACGAAAGGCAGAACAGTGAAATAGTGAGGCTACAAGGAGCAGAGGTGGTGAAGGTGCAGGAGTTTAGGTACTTAGGATCAACTGTTCAGAGCAGCGGAGACTGTGGAAGAGAGGTGAAGAATAGAGTACAGGCAGGATGGAACAGCTGGAGAAAAGTGTCAGGAGTGATCGGTGGCAGAAGAGTGTCAGCTAAGGTGAAGGGAAAGGTTTACAGGACAGTGGTGAGACCAGCCATGATGTATGGTTTAGAGACAGTAGCAATAGGCAGAAGACAGGAGGAGGAGCTGGAGGTGGCAGAGTTAAAGATGCTAAGATTCTCTTTAGGAGTGACAAGAATGGACAGGGTCAGGAATGAGGTCATTAGAGGGACAACACAGACAGGAAGGTTTGGAGAAAAAGCTAGAGAAGCCAGATTGAGATGGTTTGGACATGTGCAGAGGAGGGACAGTGGATACATTGGTAGAAGAATGTTAGAGATGGAGCTACCAGGTAGGAGAAAGAGAGGAAGGCCAAAGAGGAGATATATGGATGCAGTGAGGGAGGACATGCAGGTAGTTGGAGTCAGAGTAGAAGATACAGAGAACAGGGAGAGATGGCATGGGTCGCTCTCCACGTTCTCCGCGGCGGTGAGAGTCTCAAATCCACCAACAATTCTATAAAACAAAGCCAAAACAAACAAGAAAAGTCCTTTGTTAAATAGTGTGACAGGTCCACACCTGAATACTTCTCTATTCATGATTTATTTATGCAAGAACTGAGGACAGGGTTGCTGGATGACTTCCACATTTCTTTAATTTGTAGCATCAGTGTTGAGGTAAGACAGTACATTTGAGTCATATATCAATAACACTGAACTTAATGATTTCCATGTGAAAAGAAAAGTAACACCTACAAAGATAGGGATAGAATCGAGTTGTAGACGAAAAGCGGCAGGAAACACAGTTTCAATAATACCTAAAAGATAAACATTTTTGCCAATATTACAATACAATCAACAAAATCTTTGACACAGTTGAACAATAGTGAACAACAGAAGACATTGGTAGGTGGATTAGAAAAGGTCAAACCAATTCTTAACATGAACCAATTAAAAAAAAATCACCTTAAATTCATAAATCATAATAAAGAAAATAAGTCATTTGCACGTTTAAGCACAACGTCAGTCCGTACCAGCCGCTGACTTTCTCTGCTGACATGGTTCACAGTGCCAGCTTGTAAAAACAATCTGGTAAATGACATCTGGTATTTACTTCTGAGCAGGCAGTGCAGTCCGTTTTTAAGAGCCGTCTTTTAAAACCAGCTGTGTGTTGACGACAATAAAAGAAGACTTTATAAGAGCAGTGGGTTAGACTAAAATAGTAACGGTGTGGATCGTAGAACAAAACACAGACAAGAGGAAACGTCTTCATTATCCTTTTTTTTAAATCACTGATGTTGATGACAGTCACATACTGCTCTCAAACTTCACACTTATAGACGTTTTGTACCACTGAGAACCACAACGGTTTAGATAAATTGTTAGCTGTAATAGGTTTCTCCTTGACCAAAAGTGAAGTGACGATGAGGTACGGCTAAAAACAAAGGTTTACAGTGTGTTATCAGCACACTTGCTTCCTGTTGTTGCCACAGCAGAGAAAATATATAGACTGTCAAACACTGGCGTCCAGGAGGAAAACCGTTAGAGACTTCCCTGCTGCTAGGCACTATAATAACTCTTTCTCTCTCACTTTAAACTGCTAACTCTTTGTTCAGCTGCTCCTGCAGCCCCCCTCACCGTTACTATGTAAGAGACATACAGTGGATACGGAAAGTATTCAGACCCCTTTAAATTTGTCACTCTTTGTTTCATTGCAGCCATTTGCTAAAATCAAAAAAGTTCATTTTATTTCTCATTAATGTACACTCAGCACCCCATCTTGACAGAAAAAAACAGA
>NC_024327.1:903757-905970 GCF_000523025.1 Cynoglossus semilaevis
ACCAGAACTCTTCCTAGACCTGGCCGTCCAGCCAAACTGAGCAATCGTGGGAGAAGAGCCTTGGTGAGAGAGGTAAAGAAGAACCCAAAGATCACTGTGGCTGAGCTCCAGAGATGCAGTCGGGAGATGGGAAAAAGTTGTAGAAAGTCAACCATCACTGCAGCCCTCCATCAGTCGGGGCTTTATGACAGAGTGGCCCGATGGAAGTCTCTCCTCGGTGTAAGACACATGAAAGCCCGCATGGAGATTACTAAAACAACACCTGAAAGACTCCAAGATGGGGACAAATAAACTTCTCTGGTCTGATGAGCCCAAATTAGAACTTTTTGGCATTAATTCTAAGCGGTATGTGTGGAGAAAACCAGGCACTGCTCATCACCTGCCCAATACAATCCCAACAGTGAAGCATGGTGGTGGCAGCATCATGCTATGGGGGTGTTTTTCAGCTGCAGACATTCACCATCCAACCTGACGGAACTGGAGAGGATCTGCAAGGAAGAACGGCAGAGGATCCCCAAATCCAGGTGTGAAAAACTTGTTGCATCATTCCCAAAAAGACTCATGGCTGTACTAGCTCAAAAGGGTGCTTCTACTCAATACTGAGCAAAGGGTCTGAATACTTATGACCATGTGATATTTCAGTTTTTCTTTTTTAATAAATTTGCAAAAAATTCTACATTTCTGTTTTTTTCTGTCATGATGGGGTGCTGAGTGTACATTAATGAGAAATAAAATTAACTTTTTTGATTTTAGCAAATGGCTGCAATGAAACAAAGAGTGACAAATTTAAAGGGGTCTGAATACTTTCCGTACCCACTGTAGACACACTCTGTTTGAATAGTGGTCAAAACAGTGTATGTCAGAGAAATAAAACGACAAGCAATTAATAGCTGAGTGTCAATAGTTAACTCAAGATTACTTTTAAATACTTTCCTCAATGTAAATGTTAAATGGTCAGTAGTTTCTAGTCCTGGTGATCAAACAACTACAGGTTCTGACATATATGGTTTAATGCAGTGCAGTGAGACAGAACAGAGCTGTTGTTTTGGCCTCTCCTAAAACAGTTCCATTAACGTGTGATTAAAGGCGAATACAAATGGAAGTTTAGGTACTACCACAGTTCTTTTAAGTACTCTAACTCCCATAATTCCACTGCTTCCGGTAAATCCACATACATCACGATCAGTAACCTCCGCAACCTTTAAATTGGGGGGTCTGCCCCAATTTCAGTCTCTCTGTTCAGGACTTTCGCTCTGTAGGACCCCTGATGAAAAGAGAAACCTGCTTGTCTCAGAAGAATAAGAACCATCGCGCTTTTGTAGACACCATTGCCCACGGTGATAAATGCTACAGTAGCATCTTTTTCTTAACTGAGTTAACCGGTGATTAAGTTACACAAGTAACGTAGCGCTGCGACCAAAGCAGTTATTGAAAAGTTTAGAAGCGACAGGATTCCTTCTAACGGTATTCGTGTGAACCGGCACATCGACAGTCAGAGACTTTTCCTCCTGAAACGGACTTTCGGAACCAAGAGGACTCTCTGCACATAGTGGAACCAGACGGACGTCCCCAACTCTGGCAAGGACCCAAAAAGTGTGCGACTTTTCAGTACCCTCTAAATACAAGCGGACGTTCACTACAGTAAGGCTGGCATTTGGGCACGTTAGTTAATCTGTAGTATTGTTAAGTGCTATTTAAACCTAGGGACTGTTTAAGTGCGCACATTGTGTTGTCTGAAATCTGTGCTGCTTTTATAGCTAGGCTGTTGCATGCACTTCTTTTCTAACCTCCTGACTCGGTCTTATACTCTCGTACACCGTCAGTATTTCAGTGTTAACTTGTAACGTTACCAGTATTGGGATCAGGAAAACTCCGACAAAGTCCTTTGTCTGGAGTAGACCACGCGGTACGCCTCCCTTCCCCCATATACTTTGATAACATCACAAGCACTGTTTCATTGTACCTGAGCGCATCTTGGTGCGCGTACACAACACCCATTCACACCTCCGTGAGCGCATACACGCCTCACGTGTTTCCTGTTGCCGTTCCTTCTACCTCGCAGTTCTTCTTCCACTGCGCAGTCGCGTATGTGAACACGCCTCAAGGGCTCAGTCGCTTGCTTGGTAGCTGAGAGGCAACATCTCTCTCTCTCTTTCTCTCTCGTACACGACCGCTCGTGTACACACGCACATAAGTACACACACACACACACA
>NC_024327.1:906461-907071 GCF_000523025.1 Cynoglossus semilaevis
GCGCATCTTGGTGCGCGTACACAACACCCTTTCACACCTCCGTGAGCGCATACACGCCTCGTGTTGAAACGTTGTTTCCTGTTGCCGTCCCTTCTACCTCGCAGTTCTTATTCCACTGCGCAGTCGCGTATGTGAACACGCCTCAAGGCCTCAGTCGCTTGCTTGGTAGCTAAGAGGCAACATCTCTCTCTCTCTTTCTCTCTCTTACACGACCGCTCGTGTACACACGCACACAAGTACACACACACTTATGTCTTGTTTTGTTGTTGTGATCATTGTATATGAGTTCAATCACCGTCATTAACTTGACAGTGTTGTATTAATTTGATTATTTTGTAAACTGTGTCTGTGTTGTTACTTTATTCATTGAAGCCACCCAATTTGCCAAGAACTTCAAAAAAAATCCTTCAGATATTTAATTGTTATTAAATCCTATTGATTGTAGTATACGTGTAATACTCCAAGTAATACATTACTGCTATATTAGTAGGTTAACGTAATAAAGATAACTTTAATGAGACTGATCGTGTTATTAATTTGAGCCTGGTTAATAACACCGAGTGCTGCTTGTTATTAATTTGATACTGGTTAATAACACCGAGTGCTCCTA
>NC_024327.1:907171-921393 GCF_000523025.1 Cynoglossus semilaevis
ACAAACGATCTGACGACCAGTGGGAGACAGGCAAGGGTTTTTATGCCGTCAGAGTGATGGGTTGATTGAAGGCAGGTGCTGAGGAACGGCAGGGGTGCTTCAGTGATTAGCCACGCACTTTGGGACTTAGGTGAGCCAACTCTGCGAAGCTGTTGGTCTCTCTGCTCCCCCTCACAGCGAGTAAAAAGTACAACGTTGTCAGGTGTGGTCCTTTTCAGGTCATTCTATCTGCGGCAGTTAGATGACAGTAGTGGTGACTGAATAACGTAATTTTCGGCACCAACAACCACTAATCTGAAAACAAAACAGTAACGTAACAATGGCTGGAATTAACAATGCACCACAATTAAAAGATAATGATGACATGCAGGAATTTAAATCCAGGTTCGACCAAAATTTTGAATGCGATACAGGTCTTCAACCAACCGATACCCACTACAATCCATTATATAAAGACAGATTTTTGGACTGCCTGCCTAAAATTGTACGAGACATGGTTGAGACTTCCTGCGTTGTGCTGAAAACATGTAACTTACAAGATTTCCATGCACACTTTTGCCTACATCACAAGATGGTGAACCACATAACTGTCTGGACTGTTCTTTGACTACTTATTTACCCAGACCAGACCTGTCAGATCAACCAGCTCCTGATTCACTTTGGTTGTTTACTGATAGTTCATCTTTGAAAGACACCTTTGGTGTCACCAGTACTACATACGCTGTGACAACTCTTACTTCAGTGTTGCTCTCTGACACACTTCCATCTTCTTATTCTGCTCAAGCAGCAGAACTGAAAGCTATGCTTCCGGTTTTCCAGTTACAATTTACACTGATAGTAAATATGTTTTTAATGCTTGCCACACACACACAGCTATGTGGCACCTTCATGATTTCTGCACATCATCAGGCAGTCCAGTAAAACATGCTTATCTTTTGAAAGACTTATGCCATGCCCTCACTCTTCCTTCAGCTTTAGCTATTGTACATCGCCCGGCACACACCGGTAGAACTGATCTTGTCTCTATGGGCAATGCCTTAGCAGACTGTACTGCTAGAGCTTTAGCTACTGGACAGCATGTGACTGATGTAGCCCTTAATCTATTGTCAACACATCAGGTTGTCAATACTGTTCTTCTACAACATCAATCTCTTATGCAACCTACTACTGATATGACTAAATCTGAAAATGGCATTTTCATTGTCATACTCCATCAGGTAAACCGGTACTGCCACCGTCCCTCTATTCTTGGGCTGCACATGTGTCCCATGGGCAGTGCCATGTGACATCAGCAGGGATGATTGGTGCAGTACAACAAGTCTTTTGCTGTCCAGATTTTCAGAAAGCTGCACAAAAGCATGTACAACAGTGCATAATCTGTTTAAAACATAATGCTCAAGGAGCTGTAAGAACAAGACAAGGCTCATTTCGGATGCCTAAGAAACCCTTTAAACATCTACACATGGACTACATTGAACTAAACAAATCACAAAATCAACAATATTGTTTAGTCATTGCACCAAGTGAGTAGCGCTCAAATCTCGTTGTACACTGTACAAGGACAATAAAGGCTATTCTATTCTATTCTATTCTGTGCTTTCAGTGTAAATGAACTGAAATTCATCCAACTGCTAATGTCAATGCTGTTCACATGCAAAATTTTGAAAACAGCGATATTTCCGAGATATGGATTCCCAGAAATCATCTACTAGATAATGGGACACATTTTACAGCAGCATGTGTATAAAGCCTGTTGACAGATTATGGCATTACGCATAAACTACATGCAGCTTACCATCCACAAAGTGCTGGATTGGTAGAAAGAAAAAATGGCACAATAAAACAGCTACTTGCTAAAGCAGTAGCTGATACAGGGAAACCATGGCCACAGTGTTTGGACATGGTACGATTGATTGTAAATACAACCAGAAGCTCAAGCACTGGGTTAACTCCATTTGAATGTGTATTTTATCGACCATTTACTTTTCCACAACTAACTGCATCATTACCAGAAAATGACAAAAATGATGATTTGCATGCTTATTTGAGAAATGCTGCAAAAACAAAAGAACAAATTGAATCTGCCAAAGCTCTCTCTATCCCACAGAAACCTGAACATGACCAGAAGATCCAGGTTGGTGACCTAGTGTTCCTAAAAGCTACACAGAGAACAAAGTGGTCTGACCCACAGTGGAACAGTCCCTACAAGGTCCTTCTGACGACCCCAACCGCAGTCCGAATTGCTGAACGACCCTCCTGGATTCACGTAAGCCACTGTAAACTGTTAAGAGCTCAAGAGACTGAACTACGGACACACACTAGTGCTGAAGTCTGGCTACAAAGGGGACATACACATTAGGTGTATGCAGCGAACGTGGCTGTCACTATCACAGTGATCGTCTCAACCCCGGTGAAGAAATCAACAGGTAGAACACCCCCCAGCGTGTATTAGAAATGGCTCCTTGGCATCAAACCCGTGACGTCAGGACTGTTTGGAATAAGAGGGACATTATGTTTCTTCACCTTTATCGCATTCCTTATTGTGTTTCCATCTATGTGGTGGGAATACCAAACAAGAATAGACAATGATATCATGAATGGAACTGCATCTTAATTTGAGACCAACTCATTTCATCCACTGAGACTTAGGAGAGCTTTGCTGGACAATCACGACCATGAGGACAATCATTGGTTTCAGGTTGCTAATTTCACAGCACCAGCATGTAATTTAATTGATTGTTATGTTTGTTCTTTTGTTCCACATCACGCATGTCATAAAATAGTACTAAGCTGCGAGTACTTATGCCAGATTTGGCTAACGTGCAAATTTCTAAACATGCACAATGGCGTGAAAGATTCTTGCTATATTTTGATCCGGATCACAGTCAAAATATTCTTGCTGTGCGAGGTATCTTCAGGCAAGGAATGGAAGCAGCCGGTAGATGGTCGATTCGTTTTAATAGCAAAACGTCAAACAAAACAGGTCCAACAATAAAGCAAAATAAACGACTGGAGAAATATTCAAGGAAATCTCGTACAACAGTTGTTAATACGCAAATCCTCTCAAGAATAACTTCTAAAGTATCATTAGTTGTTTACACTTATATACCTGTGTGGGGGGAGTGGTTTTCGACTTCCCGGGTGTGTGTTTAAATCTTGTAGGCAAATGGAAGAGAGAGGCTAGGCCTCTTGTGGCCAGTCATAAAACTGTTCTAGTATCATGTGATGCCTGCAGTCGCCACTATGTGGCACTGCTGTTCCATGATTCAGCAGTGTTGGAAGAACCTTTTGTTGCTGAGTGGGGGATTATCACAAGGGAAGTGGACGGAACCATAAAGTCCAGTCAACCACAGCTGGTCATGTAGATCAAAAGGAATGGATGGCTCTGGGGTTCCCTGTGAGAAAGTAGATTGGGAGATCTCCCATTGTTCCCAGGGAGTAGAGGTGTTTTAGAAAGTTGGTGTGAAGAGAATTTGGGGAAATTGAATGTGTGGGGCTGTGTGTGCTCGGGAGAGTCTTTTGGTGTCTTATCAGCTTCCTGCTGCAGACCCAACCAAATGTGAAAACCACTGAAATCTAACAGGCGTAAGCCCGCTGCATATTCCGATAAAACAAACTTCACTAATTTGGAAGGATTAAGTATTGCACGATAGCCGATAAAGGCTCCATTCTGTCTCAAAAGAAATTGTGGGTCAGTAGACGCTCCTTACTGTCGTGAACCACCCTGTAAACCCAAGTTTCTAGGTACATCTCAATGTTCTGATGAACTTCCAATATCAAGATATGGCACCAAATAATGTTTTACACATTGGATGTTTAATGCCACCCACTGGAGGGACTACAACTGTTCAAAGACAGGTTTAGCCACTTTTAATTTTACTGCAAATTTTACTGGTGTACAAAATTGGATTTCTACACAACCTCTCCTCGTGGCACTTCCAGGGAATTGGGGGTGGCTGTGCCCCCAAGAATACGTATGGCATTGTGGTTCTAAAACTTATCTCTGGTTACCAGACGACTGGTGCGGTACATGCTATTTAGCCAGAATAGTTCCGGCTTCTGTAATTGTACCTAAGGCAAATGTAACTCAATCTGTATATTCTAATGGTATTCAAACGCAGCGCTACAGAAACAAAGTCGCCTCTGCTTATTAGTGATGTTAGAGGATTTTTTGACTCTTTTTCCAATGTATAGTGTTGCATACCTAGGACATAGAATGAATGATGATTTTTGGTCACTAGAGAATCTTACTGCTTCTGTGCTACATCTTGCTGAATTTGTTAAAGATGATCCTGAAAAGTGTGCTATGAAAACCATGATTATGCAAAATCGCATGGCATCAGACTTCCTTCTAGCAGAGAAGGGAGGAGTCTGTGCCCTTGTTGGTGATTATTGTTGTACATTTATTCCTGATTCGACTGATAATATTACACAGATCATTGGTGAAGTGCAAGCTTTACAGGAACATCTCCAATTACAAAAAGATAATTCACATTGGACTTGGGACAAAAATCTTCTTTCCTGGCTCACTTCCAGTTACTGGTGGAGTATCCTTTTAAAATTACTTATGCCTGTTTTGACTGTTTTGATCTTGCTCTGTTTGATCTCAACTTGTGTAATACCATGTATTAAGTCAATGATTGCTAAAATGGTATCTACTAGACTAATGTATGTGCATGCCTTGTACCAACAAACTTATTCTCTCATTCCCACTGCCCCACTAATTGACGAGAACACCTCAAGCTGTTGGTGTTCAAGTGTTCAACTGTGCTATAGTTCCAAAATGATGTCTGTGCAGAAAATCTAATTGAAGTTGCACATGACTGATCATGAGAAGTTGTTCTATTTCACAGTTTAAATTGATATGTAGAACAACAGGGAATGATAAGATGTTGTAAATACATTTATTCAAACTTTACAATACATTCATTATATTAAGTTTCCATATCAATTTATACTATTATTGAATGTTTGTTATGCGGTACTAAATGGAAAAGTACTGAAGAAAGGTGTACATGCTGATGGTTTACATGACAGGATGATATGGACAGCACTGAATGGTACTGACTGTTACACTTGGAGATAGAGACAGGACACAGAACCGGCCAGAACTAGTTTCTTTGCCCAAATGGAGATCAGTGCTCAGAAGTGGCGCTTGAACACCGCATGGCTGTGGAATGCCAAGGTACTGACCATTGAACTGTGTGTGTAAAAAACTGTATTTAAGCTTTGAGCACTGAAGAGTTCTTCAGTGCAGTTCTTAATGTAACCATTGTTCTGCACTCCTTGCTGCAAGTAAAACTTTTAAAACTTTGAGATCTCGTATTTGATTCTTTATTTGAATTTTATTTGATTCTTTGTGTGTTAGGAAACTGGGGTATGAACTAACAGCACATTTTACAGTCCTGTCTAACAAAGAAAGTTTCCTGACACAGACAATGCCTAAAAACTACAGGCCTGTTTAAAGCTATACTAGTTAAAGAGGAGCACTTGTATTTTAACAGAAATAATTCAGGTTTTTTGAAGTGCAGTTCTATAAAGACAAGCTGATGTTAAACCACATGTAAAATGTCTGTCTTCTGCATTAGAGTTCTTGCTTCCTTCAAACTTTAAACTACTTGATTTAGTAAAGCTGACATTTGTAAACTTCTTACTCCCCAGTAACCATTATTATTACAAGTATGTTAAACATACATTTTATAGGGTACTCTGTTTAGTCAGTTTGTATTAAAACGTGGAAAAAATAACTTCTACCAAAGAGGTCAAATCGGCCACTATGTGTGGAGTTGTAAACTTGCTTAAGTCTAAAAGTAACTGTGACTAATAACTACTTTGTGTCTATAGGCTGCAGCCAATATGTTGTCTAGAAGTTGTTTAATGTATGCAAACCAATATTTCTTCCATTACTTCTGTTCATTCTGTAGATGGTGTATTTTACTGTTCAGTAAAACACTCCAGTGATCAACAATGAACACACAATCCTGCTGGGGTCAGGCTGCAAACTGGCAACAGAATTCTGACTTGCTGTGTAGGCTACTGTGATGTATTAAACTTTTGAGTTTAAGTATTTTGGTAAATTGGTTGTGCCGTAGACCAATCATCTCAGCCTAGCTAGGGAATGATGGGATATCTGTATTCAGTTCCTGTTTGAGTAGAATAAAGAACGAACGTGCAGCAAGAGTGCTGTCTGTCTACTGTGTGTTATTTAGTGAAACCCAGACACCACAGAAAAATTGGCGACTAGGATACACGTTAGAAGATATGGCTTTAATAGGGACGATAGTGGGATTTGTCCCGAAGCTGGAGTCGTGGTCGTGGAACGATTGGAACAGTTCTTCCTGGTTAACGACATTGCAGCGGACAAGCAATGCGGAGGCAGTACACAAAGTCGAGGCGCGAACCTTCAATTCAACGGGGAGGAAGTGCTACCAATGCAACGGTAAAAATCACAGTCCAGATGTATGCCACTCCAAAGAGGTAAAATGCCACAGTTGCGGAAAAACGGGAGCTTGCAGAGAAAAAGTAAGTCAAACAAATAAAAGACGTAATGAACAATCTGAAACAAACACAAAGTATATGGAGGTAGAAGAAGATAATGAATTGCCAATGTTTACTCTAGCACAGGGGTCTCCAATACGTCGCTCGCGAGCTACCAGTAGCTCGCCGCCCCTTTCCAAGTAGCTCGCCAAAGGGCCAGAAAATCATACATAAATTTGAAAACTTAATTGGTCCCTCGATAAATCTACTTAAATGTATGTCCAGCGTGTCGGTCGGTAAAAGGTGTAATGTGGAGCGCCATTTCACCAAAGTCCACGGCAACGTTCTTGCTGGTAGCAGTATACGAAGAGACAAGGCAACGGAACTGAAGACAACGCTTCAACGGCAACAGTTTCTGTTCACCAAACCGGCGAAGAAGGCCAATTCAGCTACAGAGGCTTCGTTTAAAGTGGCGCACATTTTAACGATGCACAAAAAGCCGTTCACCGATGGTGGGATCATAAAAGAGGCCATGACTGCGGTGGCTTAAACGTTATTCAGGGACCATAAAAATAAAACGGAAATTTTGTCTGCTATTGCCGATGTACAGCTTGGTGCCAATACCATGGCAAGGACTGCGTTGTCTGCGGATGCGGTAAAACAGCTGGAATCGGACATGAACAGGTGCAAATGGTTCTCTATTCAGTGTGATGAGTCTGTGGACCGCATTGATACAGCCCAGCTGGCTGTTTTAATTTGGATGGTGTTTGATGACTTTTCCACCAAAGAGGAGCTTTTGACCTTACTCCCATTGAAAGCTACAACCAGGGGAGTTGATGTTTATAATGCAGTAAAGGATTACTGTGGGAAAAAAGATCCCTATTGAAAAGCTGGTGTCTGTAACAACTGATGGAGCATCTGCAATGACAGGTCGTCTCTGTGGATTTAATATTTATTTATTTTTTGAAGTGTGATACAGATACATGGACATTATCTGTATTTGTAGTAATAACAATAATAATATTAATCATTTTGTGATGTTTTAATACAGAATTTGAGATGTGGACAGTAACATATTGTAAATGTTCATGAAAAGAAAGCTTATTGAGTTTGTTTGTTCAAAATGAGCAATGAGAATAAATGTTACAAAACATGAGTAGCTCTCGGACATTTTTTTGTAGAAGTAGCTCTCAGAGGGAAAAAAAGGTTGGAAACGCCTGCCCCAGCAAGTGAAGACTGTAAACAAGCCTTTAAAACGAACTTTATAGTGGCCACTAGATGTCGCTAGTGTTAAGCTAAAGACTTACACGGGAGAAACAATGCCTGTGTTAGGGCAGTTTGAAGCCATAGTTAGCTACATTTCGCTGGCAGCTTACGATTTCGTTATTTTACTAATTTTTTATTTTGATTTTTGAGAGTTTTCCTTTTCTTCGGTACTGCTAGATGAAACTCCGCAGGCAGTGTGTTAGGTTTATTCTAACATGTGACGACAAAGTAACAACACAAAAGACGTCTGGATCTTTTACTTGCAAGGGGAGAATGCAGCTTGCTCGCCTGGCAGCTTCCTCATCAACTCCGAGTTGCTGCACACTTCCTCTGCTCTTTTATTTAGTTTACAAAAGTATCAGATTACATATCATGTGATCGTGTGTGAGTATATGAATAAGTATGGAGTATGAAGGTGAGTGTGAATGGGGCTGTGGCTGTGAATGGGGGTGTGGCTGTGTCTGGTAATTTCTCCATCAGTCTTGAGCACACTAGATTATAATATGAGAAGCAAACAGTTTCTTAAAGCGACAGTACAGCATGAAGCAATGATAATAAATTAAATTCTTCCAACAGTACCTCAAGGCTTTAAAAAATCTGGGTGCTAACTTTAACTTGCACCACTCAACATTTGCACTACTTTGCAAATATATGTATGCCACCTGTATGATCAGCCAGCTGCTGAAAATGTCAATGAGGCAAGGTACAAGACTCTCTGTATGGCATCATAAGCCTTGCCAGAATTGTCTATTCCCCCTACAAGTGATGCCCTCTATCAGCACTGCAAAAGGGCAAATTGTCAGGCTGCAGTCATGAGGTCCCGTGTCAAACAAAATATAGGTGCTCCATCACCTGCTGGATACGGTTGGCACCTAGAAGATGGAAACCTACATGTCACATGGATGACAAGAAATCCGGTCCCTGACAATGTTTTGCATACACTGCAGCTGCAAGGAGAGTGCCTGTGAGACAGGTAGGCAGGGCTCGAATTACATTTTTTGGTAGAGGTGAAAAATAAATTAAAAAAAAAAAAAAATTTCAACAAAATATTTTATACCTTTTGTTGTGGTTGCTAAACTTGCTATGATTTTGTGGGGCCAAATAAATTCATTCATTGTTATAATTATTTAAACAGCTTCAGCCGTGGGCCAAACATGACAGTGTATTGCTATCGCCTTACTGCAATTCCCAATGCGGCATGCCCCACCGGATCATGTGCGTGCTGTTACTGATACGGGTACACCTGAAAGCAGCACCTCAAAAAAAAAGACCAGTCTACTAGTGATGTGTCATTCGCGAGTGATTCGTTCAAAATGAACGTTCAAAATGAAAGAATCACTGAACAGCATAAGAAAAATTACTTTCATATGACTCGTGACTCCCGAGTCATACAAAGATTCGTGACTCGTGACTCCCAAGTCATATGAAAGATTTGTTCATATTGAACTCATGAATCACACACTGCGAACTAATCACACTCTGCGAACTAATCACTCACTGCGAACAAATCACTCTCTGCAAACTAATCTTTTACTGTGAACTAATCTTTCACTATGAACGAATCACTCCCTGTGAACTAATCTTTCGCTTCGTTCTCGCAGATTAGTTTCACATGGTTTAATTGCTTATGGTATTTTGTGTACTTTTTAGACTTTGTCAGCGGAAGCAAACCATCTTGCCTTCAGTATTTAGTGTCGGAGAACCGCAGCCTTCTTTACAACGCCCACAATAGGGCTAAAGCGCCACCTGCTGTAAAACGAATGAAATTATTCGTTCAAGATTCGTTCACGACTCGTTCATTTTACTGTTCGAGAGTCAAAGATCCGAATCAGTAAAAAGAGTCGGTTTTCCCATCACTACGGTCTACATTTCGCGCCGTGCCGCCCCGCCCCGGACTTTCTCGGACAGTGGTGGATTCTGGAACGCCTGGACCTCCCGCCGGTCCCCGACTGTTCGCGCCGTCTCCATGCAAGTTACCGGCTTTTACCATATTTGGGGTACCAAACACGATTTGTGTCACATGATCATCAACAGATTAATGAGGAGGAGAGCAACTTGTTTCCAGGGAAAGTTACATAATACAAGTGAAAAGAAACGTAACCCCCGCGCCGCATCGGCTGATTCTAGGTTAACAAGGACGTTTAATACGTAACAAGGAAGAAAAAGATAACACACTGGAAACTATTTTTTTCCAATCTTATTTATTTTCAGCTCTTTATTGGATAATTCTACCAGTGGTACCAGTAGTAGTAAAAAGCTACTTCCACTGGTGCAGGTTGGGTACCAAATTACGTGCACTGCTCCAATTTTACGTGCACAAACGTAGAGACAGAGCAGAAGATCAAGTGGTGGAAACTAAGGAAAGAGACATGTTGTGAAGACTTCAGGAAGGACGTAGGGGCAGTTCTGGGTCGTGTTGAGGAATTCCCAGATGATTGGCAGACTACAGCTGCAGTGATTAGGGAGACAGGTAGGAAGGTGCTAGGTATGTCCTCTGGGCAGAGAAAGGAGGAAAAAGAGACCTGGTGGTGGAATTATGAGATCCAGGAGAGTGTGCAGAGAAAGAGATTAGCGAAGAAGAGATGGGACAGTGACAGGACAGAAGAGAACAGACTGGAGTACAAAGAGAGGACAAGGGAGGTGAAGAGGGAAGTGGCCAAGGCCAAACAAAAGGCATATGAGGAGTTGTATGAGAGTTTGGAAACAAAGGAAGGAGAAAAGGAGTTGTATAGATTGGCGAGACAGAGAAATCAAGCTGGGAAGGATGTGCAGCAGGTGAGGTTGATTAAGGACAGAGAGGGGAATGTGATCACAAGTGAGGAAAGTGTGCTGAGAAGATGGAAGGAATACTTTGAGGAGTTGTTAAATGAGGAAAATGAAAGGGAAAGTAGAAACGAGGAGCCAGAGACTAGTAGGAAGAAGGTAGATCAGGTTAGAAAGGATGAAGTTAGAAAAGCCCTGAAGAGGATGAAGAGTGGAAAGTCAGTTGGTCCTGATGACATACCAGTGGAAGTATGGAAGTGTTTAGGAGAAGTGGCAGTAAATTTCCTGACTGGTTTGTTTAACAGAATTTTAGAGACTGGCAAGATGCCTGATGAGTGGAGAAAAAGTGTTCTGGTGCCAATTCATAAGAAGGGTGATGCACAGAGTTGTAACAACTACAGAGGGATAAAGTTGATGAGCCATACAATGAAGATTTGGGAACGAGTAGTTGAAGCTAGGTTGAGGCAGGAAGTGGAGATTTGTGAACAACAGTATGGTTTCATGCCTAGGAAGAGTACCACAGATGCAATATTTGCCTTGAGGATGTTGATGGAGAAGTACAGGGAAGGTCAGAAGGAGCTGCATTGTGTATTTGTAGATCTAGAAAAGGCATATGACAAAGTGCCAAGGGAGGAATTGTGGTTTTGTATGAGGAAGTCAGGAGTGGCAGAGAAGTATGTTAGTTTGGTGCAGGACATGTATGAGAATAGTACAACAGTAGTGAGGTGCGCTGTTGGGAGGACAGAAGACTTCAAAGTGGAGGTGGGACTACATCAAGGATCGGCCCTGAGCCCCTTCTTGTTTGCTGTGGTGATGGACAGATTGACAGATGAGGTCAGACAGGAGTCCCCATGGACTATGATGTTTGCAGATGACATTGTGATCTGTAGTGAGAGTAGGCAGCAGCTAGAAGAGAACCTAGAGAGGTGGAGGTTTGCACTAGAAAGAAGAGGAATGAAGGTCAGTCGCAGCAAGACAGAGTACATGTGTGTAAACGAAAGGCAGAACAGTGAAATAGTGAGGCTACAAGGAGCAGAGGTGGTGAAGGTGCAGGAGTTTAGGTACTTAGGATCAACTGTTCAGAGCAGCGGAGACTGTGGAAGAGAGGTGAAGAATAGAGTACAGGCAGGATGGAACAGCTGGAGAAAAGTGTCAGGAGTGATCGGTGGCAGAAGAGTGTCAGCTAAGGTGAAGGGAAAGGTTTACAGGACAGTGGTGAGACCAGCCATGATGTATGGTTTAGAGACAGTAGCAATAGGCAGAAGACAGGAGGAGGAGCTGGAGGTGGCAGAGTTAAAGATGCTAAGATTCTCTTTAGGAGTGACAAGAATGGACAGGGTCAGGAATGAGGTCATTAGAGGGACAACACAGACAGGAAGGTTTGGAGAAAAAGCTAGAGAAGCCAGATTGAGATGGTTTGGACATGTGCAGAGGAGGGACAGTGGATACATTGGTAGAAGAATGTTAGAGATGGAGCTACCAGGTAGGAGAAAGAGAGGAAGGCCAAAGAGGAGATATATGGATGCAGTGAGGGAGGACATGCAGGTAGTTGGAGTCAGAGTAGAAGATACAGAGAACAGGGAGAGATGGAAATCAATGATTTGCTGTGGCAACCCCTGAAAAAGGGACAAAGCCGAAAGAAAAAGAAGAAGATGCTTTTCGCTGAAAAAACATACTCATACATTCACATTATGGGAGGTTTCACTTTCACTTATCTTTTATATGAGTAAGAAATACAAAGAAACCATATGTGTTAAAAAAGACTGCCCTGACACTTACAGTGAAGACTAACATGCCATGTGTAGCCTATTGCCTCGGAGTTGTATTGCAGTGGTTGCATTGTTAACATTACCATTCATTTTCTTATGCTGTTTTGTATTGTTTTATATATTGTACATATGTGTATATGTTTTAATAAAGAATATTTTTATTATTTATCAGTGTTGTATTTAGTTAGGAGCGAATAAATGAATAAACAAATGGTCCTTGTCATTGATTACTTCCTTTTATTGATCAAAATGACTTAAGTCATTATCGTGAACCTTATCGCACTGTTTAGAATCCATTTGGCCCACTTTAGAAGACTTTTGGGAGAATTACTTTCTATCAGTAACGTTAAGTAAAACCACGGAGGTAGCCATGTTGCCGGAGTGTTGACATCAATCAGCTACTCGATTGGTCTAGCACGATCACGTGTCAAACCATGCCACCGCTCCCGAACCAAAATTTTTTTGCGCCCCGAAGAAACTAGTTTGGCATAAAATCCCTCGCCATAAAAAATGGGCAGGATTTTTTTTCCGACAAACTTTTTGCTGTAAGTTTAACGTAACTCATTCTTTTTTATGAAGTTAAGATCGTATAGTTCGAAGACGTCGGCGCGAGATGAAATGATAATAGGCTTCACCTTATGGCTGTTAGATTTCAGTGGTTTTCACATTGGTTTAAGTCTGAAAGCAAGAAGCTGATAAGACACAGATATACACTACAAAGGTCTTCCCAGGTGTAGAATTTACGACTCACTGTTGTTTCTAAAACGAATACTCCTGATTTATATCTTTACAGGGAATCAAGGATTCATCCACTCCTTTTGATCTACATGACCACCTGTGGTTGACCAGACCTTATGGCTCCGTCCACTTCCCTTGTGTTAACACCCCACTCAGCAACAAAAGGTTCATAAACATGTCCTCCAACACTGCTGAATCATGGAGCAGCAGTGCCACATAGTGGCGACTGCAGGCATAACCATGATACAAGAACAATAATATGATTGTCCACAAGAGGCCAAGCCTCTCTCTTCAATTGGCCTACCATATTTAAACACACACGAAAACCACTCCCGGATGGGCTGTGCCTGATATCTCTGAGGAAAACATGTTAAACTCAGTTGAAGAGATAATAACTTCGCAGTTAAAAACAATTAATGTTGAAAAGCGAATTGAGGCCAAATATCATTATTCCTCCATCATATTTAAAGGGCGAGTGATTAAATGACGGGTCATGACACCAGACTCTCTGGTTCCTAACGTTGTTTCCGTCTCAGCCGTCGACTCAACGCCAAACAAGTCAGTTGGGTCTGCTGAAGTTGTCACTAATTTATGGATTGGACAGGCATGTCAGCCATTGTTAGGAATGGATGTGTTGTTACAGCTTGATTCGAGCCTGGAGTTCTCAGAAGGGAAAGTTGCATGGAATCTCAGGAGGCTCCAGAAAGATGGGCTAGCACAGAATCCAAATGATAAGAATGAGTGCACAATTCTAGGCATGAAGCCTGTGAAGAGTTTACTGACACCCCAACCAAAGTGCAGGACAAAGTTGTTGATGATGAAGAGAATGTGACAGAAGACACTAAGGTTATAGAGGACGCAACTGCCCCAGTGGATGATACAGAAACAGCACTGGAAGAGATAGAGGAGACAAAACTGAGGCTGCTTCTGAAGAGTACCTTCTGAAACCACAGAAGCCAAAGCAGAAGTTGTGTCTGCCCCTGAACCTGCAGCAAGTTCCTTCGAGAGTGTCAGACAGTTAGGCAGTAAGCCACCAAAGGAAGAGTCACCTTTCTCTTTGAGAAAGCTCATCCATAGACGTAGGAAGAAGGTTAAAAAGCAAACTTGTATTGAAACAGTGGAGGAGGATGTGGCTCCTCTCTCAGAGTATGATAATCAAGTGGTGGCTCAACAGGAAGCACCAGCAGAACCAAGTGTAAACCAGCTTAA
>NC_024327.1:921401-936533 GCF_000523025.1 Cynoglossus semilaevis
TGCTGAAGAAAAATCTCTTTCAGGGATTGAAATGCAAATAGAAATGCAAATGTTTGTGGATGAATGTGTACTGCCATGCTTCTCTTGTGTTTGTTACAGACAAAAACACAAGGAGGCAACAGGATGTGAGATGAGACCAACACCTGCCAGATGCACTAAGCGTATGATGACAATCCCGATGATGATGATGATGACGATGAAATCCATCTTGCAAAACACCCATGCTGGGTGTGAGGACTACTGCCAATGTTTGCATCATCCACAACCCTCCGGGCAGGTGGAAAGAATGGACTGGACAATAAATCACCGGGAAATCACCAAGAAAATCCTCCAACTGGTGTTGTGCTCAAGAACGAAGGGCCAAATCGTTCAACTGAGCCGTGAACCGGATTGATTATACCAATAATCTTTAAAACTGGTGCTGTGACCCAGATTGAAATATAACAAGAATCTTTCATGGCCTAGAAGGCTAGGGTGGATGCTGAACTTGACCGACTGGAGAAGGCAGGCATAATCACACCGGTTAAACACAGCGAGTGGGCTGCACCGGTGGTACCTGTAGTAAAAAGAGACAACACAATTCGCTTGTTCGGAAATTACAAATTTACTGTCAATCAAGCTGCCACTACAGAGACCCCCTACCTTGAATTGAGGAGCTGATGGCCACTCTAAAGTGGAGGGAAAATATTCTCAAAGACTGACCTTGCCTCAGCGTATCAGCAAGTCCTTCTGGAGGATGAGTCAAAGAAGCTACTGACCATCAACACACATCGAGGTCTATTCATGTATAATAGGCTAGCTTTTGGAGTTAGCTCTGCCCCCTCCATTTTCCAACACATCACGGAGAACCCCATGAAAGATCTGGATGTAGTTGTTTATTTAGATTACTTGCTAATAACTGGAAAAACTGAACATGACCATTTGCAAAAGGTGTTACAGAGACTCCAAGAATGTGGCTTGAAGGTGAAGAAATCGAAATGTGAGTTTGGGAAAAAGCAGATTGAATATCTGGGTCATGTATTGAACAGCCAAGGCATTCTGTCTCCAGACAAGGTAAAGGCAATCAAGGATGCACCAGCGCCCTCATCTGTGAAAGAGCTGAGAGCTTTTTTGGGGCTAGTGAATTACTATGGACGATTCATGCCAAACCAAAGCACAGTGCTAGCTCCGCTCTACAGACTGTTGAAAGATCAGGTAGAGTGCGAGTGGAAGAGACCTGAGCAAAAGGCTTTTGAACAGTGCAAGAAGTTGTTAACGAATGACAAGGTTCTGGTACACTATCATCCAGACGTACCTCTTACACTGGCTTGCGATTCATCAGCTTATGGCATAGGGGCTGTCATTCAACATGAAATGCCATCAGGAGAAAAGAGGCCGATTGCATATTCGTCACAGACGCTGGCCCCTGCTGAGAAAAACTATTCTCAAATTGAATAAAAGGGACTGTCATTGATATTTGGTGTTAAAAAGTTTCACCAGTATTTATGGGGAAGGGAATTTAAACTAGTGACTGATCATAAGCCCCTGCTGACTCTTTTTGGAGAGCACAAATGTCTACCCACTATGGCTGCAGCTAAAATTCAAAGATGGGCAATTATACTGTCTGCTTATGATTATACAATTTAGTACTGTGCATCAGGAAAAGACAGCAATGCAGATGGACTTCCGAGAGTTCCCTTGCCGGAAACAAGCGATGCAGGGACAGCAGCCATATCTGAGAGCATTCACGCACTGCTAATGCAACATCTAGAGCAGGCACCATTGAACGCTGACCAAGTAGTGCGCGCTACAGTACATATACAGACAACACGCTGTCAAAGGTTCTGAAGTTCATCGTGAATGGTTGGCCTAATGACGTGGATACAAGCCTGAAAGCCTTCCACACGTGCAGATGTAAACTGTCTGTTGAGTGTGGATGTGTCTTTTGGGGCACCCAGGTAGTGATACCTGAGAAACAAAGGAAAATTGTGTTAGAAGAGTTGCATTCTGGTCACCAGTGTGTTGTAAAGATGAAAGCCCTTGCACGCAAGTATGTGTGGCAGCCTAAGATTGATGTAGATCTAGAGCAGGTCTGCAAAGCTTGTGAGTATTGCCAGATACCTTGAGATGGAACAGCGGATGCCTCGACAGGTGCTATTTCACCCAAGGGAGTTTCCGGGCCAGAGCTGGAAAAGACTACACATAGACATTGCCGGTCCATTCTTAGGTCACTCTTTAATGATAGTGGTGGATGCATACTCCAAGTCGCTGGAGGTGTTCAGAATGCCCAACATCACTTCGCAAGCCACCGTCACAAGATTACGGAGACTGTTTGCAGCATATGGTCTTCCTGAGCACGTTGTCACGGACAACGGAACGCAATTCACGTCTGAAGAATTTAAGACCTTCATGTGGCAAAATGGAATTCTGCACTCGACCAGCGCCCCTGGTCACCCTGCCAGTAATGGTCTCGACGAAAGGTATGTGCAGACAGAAGTGTAATTAAAAAGCTTGGAGGACAAGATCTCTGTGTTCCTGATGCAGTACCGCTGTACTCCAAATTGCACTACAGGCCAGTCGCCCGCAGACTTGTTTCTGAACAGACATATGTGACAGTGTGATCCAGGACATGTCAGCAGATGATGTGCACAGGGACAGTGATGAGGTGCCAACTGCATCTCAAAACTTACGTCGCTCAGCCAGAGAGAGGAAGCCTCCTGAGGGCTATGACCCTTAACATCCAGATCAGTTATTTTTGCTAATTAGGTTCATTATTGGACTAAGGGTCAAATGGACTGTTTTTAATTAACACTGTTCTAGCACAGTGTAAAAAAAAAAAAAAAGATGTTTGTTACATTGACATCTGTTACACTTTCTGGTTTGAGTAATAATGCACTGATTTATTAAGTTTATATTAGTGTAGCAAAAGAGTACTTTCATTTAAAAAGGGGGGTGATGTGATGTATTAAACTTTTGAATTTAAGTATTTTGGTAACTTGGTTGTGCCGTAGCCCAATCGTCTCAGCCTAGCTAGGGAATGCTGGGATATCTGTATTCAATTCTTGTTTGAGCAGAGTAAAGAACGAACGTGCAGCAGGAGTGCTGTCTGTCTACTGTGTGTTATTTAGTGAAATACACCACAGCTTCAAAGGGCGTATCCTGCACAACCAAAAATAGCTGTTATAACGGAAATAGTTGTTGATCCTACAGCAGAATCTTGTCTGACTATTGTCTGGCACTGTTGCATGAGTCAAAGTTAGGTATGTTACTGTTGTTGGCCATAGCTGTAATGTTTAGTTCAGCTGCAGTCCATAGAATAAAACACTGATACATAAATGGCTTTTATATTTTACTTACCATGTCTGCCAAAGCAATATAGAGAAACATTCCTCCTGCAAGTGCGAAGATCCAGTTTGGGGAAAAGCTGTTTCTGGCCAAAATGCCAAAACCCATACCCAGGTAACAACAACAGGCTGATAGGAAGTTAAAGAATAGAGCCTGCTGCTCATGCCAGCGTTCATAAGAATCACAAAGTCCCCTGGATGACAAACAAAGACAAAGAAAGGAAAGTGGAAAGTGAACTACTGCGACACAGCACACCACTGCACACAACAAAATGTGACCTCTGCTTTTAACCTATCACCAAAGTGAACAGTGGGTAGCTTTAAGCGCAAGGGGAACAGTGTCTTGCTCAGAGCACCTCAGTGGTAACTTGGCAGCTGGTGGACTCAAACCTGATGCCTTCCGGACCCAAGTCCACTTCCTTAACCACTAAGCCACCACTGCCCCTTTCAAGACATTTCATTGGATTAAAAAAAAAGTTGACAAAACTTCTAATTGTGATGATTTTTCACCCAAAAAACATATTATTTTATCAATGTTATCAATTATATGTGAAAACAGTTTTCTTCTTCTTACCCAGCTCATGGGGGAACTCCTCACACAGGATGGTCACAGAGGTGCTGATGCCCTGAAAGACAGAGGCTGTAAAGGAAGCCCCAATGGCCAGACCATCGATAAAGTTATGCAGACCATCACTTAATGTGATCATCCACGCCAGCGTACTGATGTCTGAATAATTGGTCCCCTTTAACCAATAGCAGCCTCTGCCTCCAGATCGCCCCCCGCCATCTGTGCTCTGAGAGTCCTACAGAGATGATGGATGGAGGAACAACATGCACGTTTTTTTAAATAAAATGCTGGAGTTAAGGGGAGAAAATATAATACTCATATTTCAAAAATGAAAGTTTTCTCTATGTCTTAAAGTTACAATATTAACGTTACAATTTTAATCGTCTCCTTTCCCATCTGTACCTGAGGTGTCTGTGCAGGACTGAGCATGAGTTCACCCTCTCCTGCATCCACCTTGCTGACAGGCAGACTATTTGCTTCTCCATTCTGCTGGAGCTTCTCCTTCTCACCATCCTCCAAGTCCCTCTCAGGTGCACTTGGAAATTGACTCTGGCCGTGGCTCTGAAAAACAGAGGGAAACAACCATTTATATCAATGTACTTAATGTAGCTGTATAAGAACTAGTGGAAACATTTTAAAAGTGACAATATGTAAATGAATACAATTATGTGACTGATAATTACTGAACACACAGGTAGTACAAACCTAGATTATGTGCACACACACAGACAAAGGACTTGGACTATTTTCCACCCTTCAAAATGTGTAAAATTATGCATTCAAAAAAGTAGGAGCCATCTTAAGCTAAATATATCCTAGCCTTGAAATAAGCCTCTTAAGTAAGTACTGTGGTACAAATGTAAACCCACTTCCAATGGATTTTTGTAAACAACAAGACACCTGACCATCTAATGTTCAGAGCTGATAGTTAATAATGCTTCTATTTGTTGGTGTCACAGGGTAGAAATGTGTACTTACCCCATGTTTCCGTTTGAGAAGCACTTTCACGACCTTTTCAGTGAAGAAGAAAAGGTAAAAGCCTCCAAACACCACTGCAGATTTTGATACATAAAAATCCACCATGGGGTCAAATCCAAAGCCCTACACGGAGAAAGGAAGACAAGGTTAGTTCCTTCTATTCAAAGTCAAGTCAAAACATTACTCTCTGGCATATTTTTGAAAGATCTGTTTAGCATGTTGGGTAGGCATCATTTAGTGGTTTGGAAATGACAGCACAAAAAACCCTACGTTTTGATTTATTGCTGTAAACGTAAAAGGAAACCTAATTTACATAAAATGATTTTTTAGATTGTTTGTCTAAAATACACTAGCTAAACCTGATTTTATAAAAAAAAGACAGTAAAAATTTCTAGAATATTTTAATAAATGTCAACACATTTATGAAAATGTAGTCACTGGTGTCTATAAATAATCTCATCAATTGTGTCAGAAAAAGACATTTAACTGGCTTGTTACATTTTTGTCATCATTTTGTTGTACAAATGGCCCTGCATAGTTGCTAATTTTAACGTTGACCCTCGTCCCTTGAAAATGCGTTAATATCGCGTCGACAAATTATTTGACAGATTAAAAACAACACAAAAAATATCAGGCAGTGACGACTTCCAATCAAGTTTGGTTTTCTCGCGTAAATGGGTGGAACATTCCTTTCGATTGGATCTCGGTTGGCTTGTCTCGCCTTTGCAGTGGTGGCTTAGTGGTTAAGAAAGCGGACTTGGGTCTGGAAGGTTTCAGGTTCGAATCCACGAGCTGCCAAGTTACCACTGAGGTGCTCTGAGCATGGCACTGTCCCCACACACTGCTCCCTGGGCAGCTCAAAGCTGCCCACTGTTCACTTTGGTGATGGGTTAAATGCAGAGGTCACATTTCATTGTGTGCAGTGGTGTGTGTCACATTCACAAGGAGTTCACTTTACTTTCCTTTCCTTTCTTTTTTTTACGCAACAAACCAAAGCCCTGATTCCAATCAGAGAAAACTTTGCGATTTTGAGCAGGGCAGCTAATCGAAGCGAACGTACATCTGGCGATAGCGGGAAACACACTAGGAAGCGTTTAAGCCAAAAGTGGGGATATTCTTGTGCACGCGTGACCAAAACTTTTTTTAATGTCAGAGAAAACAACACATACTGTATACCGTGTAAAACAATTGACTCAGGAAAGGAGAGGGCAAATTTGAAGTGTCATCTGCTGACATACAAAGGTTTTTTTTTTTTGAGGCTTAATTAAGTAAAAGTCACGGTTGCCTCTTGACAACATTTTATTCACACTAAAAATACACGTTAATAATTCAAAGAAGATGGGATGGTAACAGCGTATAAATAAAACTAACTATAAGATCACCTTGCCATTTCTGTCCTTGTTTTAATTTATATAAACTGTATATCTGTGGATGTGTACATGTAAGGTAGCTGTAATTATTTAAAGGAAAATTTTTAATTTAATTTCAGTCAATGAAAATCATACACACTGGCACTGTAGTCAAAAGTCGGAGACCAAATCAAAGTTGGTTGTCAAAATTAACACTGCCCCCTACATTGTCAAGCCTAGCCGCCTATCACCTGCCTACCAATATAAAATAGTAATGTTTTTATAAAACTTTATAAAATTTTCACCTGTTTTTTCTATAGCTCAATTAGTAAGTTTGGAATTCTTTCTTCTTATCTCAACATATGTCAATATGCAAACTATATCCATCTGTCTCTCTATTACATTTTGTAATGACAGGCTTCAGGTTTCAGTTTGTGTTCCAGTCATAAGGTTCGTCAGTGGATTATAGTGCATTTGGGAAACCGAGCAGCAGATCAGAAACTGTTTTTGTGCGTCATTTTTCTTAAGAATATGCTGAAGTTAGGAGCATCAGTTCTCCTTTCTGTCAGACTTTCCTGTGTTGTTTTTAAATCTGCGATGGAGCACTTTATTGATGCATTGATGATTGATACATGTCTGGAGAGTGAGGCTGTTTACGCTCTCTTCACTTAGACACATTCTGGCACTGATTAATTTGAAAGCAGCAGCAGTAGTTTAAATGTAGATGTGATTCCTTGATCAATGATGTGTCATTTGTAAAGTTAAGTGATTGAATGTGAAAAAAAGTGTGGCTAATCAAAACTTTTTATTCATGTTCCAAACTCCCAGTCACAAGGGTTGCTGTGCATTTTCAAAATCTTCAGTAACTGTTAACGGTTGCCGCAAAAAAAAAAAATCTGTACTTAAACTCTTAGCAAAATCTTAAAACGAATATCATGGCTAATGGAGCATCTTGTGGTTGATTCTTTGATCAGGATTTGATTTGGCTCGGCTGGCCTGGGAACGCCTTGGGGTCCCCCCAGAAGAGCTGGAGGAAGTGTCGAGGGAGAGGGAAGTCTGGGTGTCCCTGCTCAGATTGTTGCCCCTGCGACCCGGCCCCGGATAAGCGGTTGATGATGGATGGATGGATGGATTTGATTTGGCATTGGGACTTTTGATTAAGCCTAGTTCTTTCTTCAACATGTAAAACACAGATCTACTGTACATGTAGAATCTGCACAGCAAGCCTGCTCTGAGCCACAGTGAAAGATGAGTCACAGCAGCACAGACCCTCTTCTCATCAGAGGGACTGAGGTGGAGAGGGCAGAGAACCACAGATTCCTGGGACTGCAGGTTACATCTCACCTGAGCTAGACTCAAAACACCACAGCCACGGTAAAAAAAAAGGCCAGAAAAGGCTCCACTTCATCAGACTGCTCAGGAAAGCCGGCCTGAACCACCTACCTCTCACCAACGCCTACAGAGGACTGATAGAGAGCATTCTCACCACAGGCATCACTGTCTGGTATGGGAACACCACACAGGCAGAGAGGAAGGCTCTGCTAAGAGTAATAAAAACTGCAGAGAGGATAATCGGAACAAAACTTCCTTCCATGGAGAACATGTACACCCAGCGTTGTCGAAAAAGAGCAGAGGGGATCATCAGAGACCCACCCCGCTCACTCTCTGCTCAGACACAAACGCAGCACATACAACCTGAGACACAGCAGAGCAGACAGTATAAAGAACCATAGAACTAGCTTCTTTAACAGCTTTTTCCCAGCCACAGTTAGAATGATGGCAAATCAAAAATACTGTGTAAATTAACAAACACCTTATCAAAGCAATACTGTGCAATATAAATAAGTACAATATGACTCATGCCGCTGCCATAATGATTCACTGTCGGTCAATGTGCAGTTCCCTCCAATGTTAAATGTATAGTTCCATGATAAAATGTGCAATACTCTTAATAGTGCAATACTCTCTGCCCCCACCTCTCTCTGTTTACCTTTCCCCTGTGTCTCTCCCTTGCTGTGCATTTTCAAAATCACTTAATGTTAACAGTTGCTGCAACAAATGTATCTGTCAAGTTGTACCTAAATTCATAACAAAATCTTTAAACCAATATCATAGCTGATGATGAATCTAATGATTAATTCTTGGGTCAGGATGTGATTTGGTAATGGGACCTAATAAGACTATTAGCCTTTCATTAGCCCATTAGGTAGCACCGCAACTAGTACTTTAGTCAAATGGCAAAACTAAACGTATATATATTTATATATATACACAGACAGGGGAAGTGAGAATATATACCAAAGCTGTATTGAACATCTAAGAGATTAACCACTAACACTAGAGGGAGTCCAAGTACCAACAGTGGTATGCATACCCTAACTTGAGAACCACTGATTTACACAGGCTGTTAGGCAACAAACACTAAAATGCAATTTAAAAGTGCTTATAATTTCTGCTAATCTCTCCGAATAATTTCTGCCATTTACATGAGTGTGGGATCAGCTTTACAGACAAACCTCCTTGACATTTGGTTCCCTGCAGAGAAACAAAAACCTTATCAAGCCAAAATAAGCAGCAAGTGTGAGGTAGGCTGAGGGCAGTAGAAATGAATGAGAGCCTGCAACGAACTTAACTTACAAGAACTAGATAAAGTACTTTTAAAAAGACAGAACTGTGGGTGCCAGACTAGTGAGGCCAGAGCAAAACAACTAAACCATGAATTTTAGGGCTGCTGCACGTAAGCTTGGCGTTAATGAATCCATGGTGAGACGTTGGAGACGGCAGCGGGAAGAAGAGAGCAGCGCACCTTCAGAGGCAACTTTACCTCGGGATGACAGTGACACGGAGAGCAACACTGACATAGAGACTAAAACGGTATGTGACGAAGTTTTTCTGAGGCTGGTCAACTCCGACACTGAAGAAGACGACTTCAGCGGTTTCAGTGTACAGGAGGAAGATGAATAAAGCCATCAATTACTTTTCTGTTTTGTTCGATCGGCACTTTTACTGCCGTGTTACAGGCACTGTTGGAAACAATCAGTTCAGGTATATAAATAAACATTTACGGTACAAAATCTTTCTGTGTTCCTGTGTATCCGGTAAATATGTCATTCCTCAACCTGGATATCGGTGGCTTATAGTCCGGTGCGGCTTATATGTGTAAATTTATATATATTTTTTTTTAAATAGTGGGTGTGGCTTACATTCAGGTGCACGCTATAGTCCGGAAAATACAGTATATAAAGATTACAATTCTTTAGCATTTTATTAATGCTACAAATAATTGGCCTATGATTATTTATCCGGGGTAGGGGTTACGAGAGGAAGTGGAAACACAAAAAGGCCAATACACATAGAACATTTGATCCTTTAGTTTGCTGACAAGATAGTTTCTTGATCTTTCAAGGACACTGATTGTATGGAGTTACAAAGGATCAGATTTCCCTCTGCTCAAATTATATTTGTCAACAAGATCTCTGCTACGCACTAGTTTTGCTGACTGTGAAGTACAAGGGATGTTTTGTTGTAAGTAAGCCTTGGTTCTGACATATTTGTGCTTATTTTGTTTTGAATTGGCCTTAACTGTCCTTCATACCACAGCTAATATGCAGCAGGATAATATTTTGGACAGTTTAGTTCTGTATATAAATCTAAAACCAAATGGGTAGCAAGTTAGTCCTCACCTTCAGCATCTGAGGGCCTGGGGGAGGTGTCGCTGCTCGACATCTTATCTGTCTGCATCCTGCAGGTACCAGCACCAAGCTGCTGCAGCATGGTTGGACAAAGCTCCTGCAAACCTTGTCCGTCCAGCCGTGACTGCTCACTTATGCTGTAAATAGCCAATGTGTCCGAGGGCAAGCACTGGAAATGAGAAGTAGCCCCTTTGTCAGTATGACCTTTCTAACTTTGAACAACAGAATAACACAAAATGCATTATAGAAAAAGCACTACCACACACAAAAACACCCAAACAAAATAATAATAACATTGACATGGATGATGCATAAAACATACAATAAAAATGAAATTTTTGATAGATGATAAATAGACCTACTACTGGTCATAACTTCACTTAGTTATAAATTGGTAATTAAAAGTACAAATCTATGGAAGAATCCAAATTGTGTGTCAAAATTGTATGTCAATTGGTTTTTGCACACAAACTAAATAACAATAGTACAATAATACTGTACTAACATACCCTGAAAAGGGGTTTAAAATTTAGATAAGAGTAATTATCATTTTAATCACTAAGTAAAAGTCTTTCAGTACCAGGTGTGATGATAAGAAGCAAATGCACAAGGAGAGACTCGCTGAAAATGTAGGTCTGACAGGTACAGCACATCTATCATATATAATGACTGAAAATGGCTAGGTGTCAAAATCGATCGTGACATAAGAAAGATTTCCAAGGATGACAGCAGCCATTCCAGTGACTCATGACTACACCCAACATGTGTGGGGAGACAAGGTCCTCAAGAGCACTTTTAATTAAATTTTACAAAACCAGAACAAAAACAAAACCAGATGTACAAGCACAGCATTAAGGCTAGTTAAACAAGTTATTTTCTGTGATCGATTTTAATTTGAAAATGTTAGACATTTTATGTGTGATGCAGTGACCAAAAGAGCTGGAAATACTAGGAAAAAGGACTTAACTGTGGAAGCTATGCTAAATATTTCAGCTATCTGGATGCCATGACTCTGGCTGGATTACCCTTCTGCTTCAGAGTGCTAGAAATGCTAGTTTTATATTGGATCCAAAGAAATTGCAGTTCGATTACTTGTGGGAGGGGTGAGATTAAGTTTTACCTCTATTTTGGTGTTGAACTTAAACAATTATAATTAGCAGATTACATTCTTCTCACCTTGGAGCTGTTGGATTTAGGTAGGGTCCTGTTAGTTGTGTTAGCCACATTGCTGCCACTGATACCATCAGCCTGATCCTGGCTGAGAAGGGACAGCAAAGATCGTAGCTGGGGCACTGTGATGGTGGTGTTGTCACCATATCTGGCCAACAGGTCCTGCAACACCTGGGCAGGAGACAGATTCTGGCTTTCTCCCTGAGCTGTCACAAAGTCCAAAGGACACAGCAACACAGCCAGGGCCACAACAAACATCATCTGTGATTGGATTGAGGCGATGGTGGTTGTGATACTGCCATTAGGGAACCACATAAGCATGGCTTTTTCACTGGCTGGAACAGCAGTGATCTGTGCAAAACAAAAAATAAAAGTCATCAAACAAAACCAGCCGAAAGTGAAAGATAAAGTCACAGGGCTGAAACTGTTGGAGTTATAAGTTGGAAGCCTTAGTTCCTAGTTTTGTAAGCAGGTGATATAAACAAATCAGAAACTTATGGTAAATTCCAGAAAAACAGTCTGCTTTGATAACATTTTCTGGAGCCTTTGCAGTTGACTTTTAATTCCCATAATGACAATTATTATTTTGTGTTGAAACATTAAGCTGAGCTAAAACAAATCCGTCATTCACAAACCCCCTCTGCATAACCTTTACCCTCCAACGACATCAGATCAGTAAAGGACTAGCATGTCTGCCCTGAAGCTCTCAGTCCATCTAGTAATGCTCACAGGTTATCTTCACACAAAGTAGAAGGGGGAGGAGGAGGCTGACATAGGCTGAAAAGCAAGCTGTAAGCTTGAAAATGCCAGAAGACAACACAGGACTCCTCAGGAGCTCAGTGAACTGTGAAGGAGAAAAAAAAGACAGAAACAAGTAAGAAAAACACTAACTGTAGGCAAAGATATACATGAAAAAACTAAACTGTGGTTGTAAAACTATTAAAATGTTTTGATTAGAGCAGCTGTGGTTGATTATGATTAATCACAGACTAATCATAAATAGTCAAACCATAAATATATAGTGTTATAATACAATGACACTAATGTGCTCATGATGATGATTGTCAGACAATCAAATTGAATGCTCCTTAAACACACCCATTTACATGCCCCTTCTGCATAATATTTTCTCCAGATGCTTTAACAACACCTGATCAGTGAAGTATCCGCGTGTCTACTCCGAAGCTTTCAGCCTATTTAGTATGCCCGCAGGTTACCTTCACGCAAAGGAGGAGGCTGAAGTAGAGGCTGAAAAGTGAGCTGTGGAGAAGCCAGCGAAGGACTCCTCAGGAGCTCAGTGAACTGTGGAGGAGAAAAAGAAACAGAAAAAACCCCACTGGTGAAATAGAAGGACACAGAAGCCAACGGGAGAGGTGGACAGAAAAATGAAATATGAGCTTCATCCAACATTTCTGAGGTTCCATTTATTCCTTAACCATCGATTGGCCTACTTTAAATTTCAATCTGACACTGAGGTCAAAATAAGCAACTGCTACAACAACCCCATCATTCCTTTTTTAAATTGAACATCTTTAGAAAAGGAGAGGCGCATTAATTGTCCCACAAAGAAATAAAAGAAAGAAACATTCAGTCAAGTCAATTTGCCTTACAATTCTACCACTCTTAAAGTTTGATAGTACTAGGTTCTAAATCAAATCAAATCAAATTTTATTTATATAGCCCACATTTACAAAATACAGTTTGTCACATGGGGCTTCACAGGGTTGGTAACATCCTCTGTCCTTAGACCGTCAGCCAGGGTAAGGAAAAACTACCGAAAGAGAAACCCTTTCAACAGGGAGAAAAGAGAAAGGTAGAAACCTTAGGGAGAACCACAGGTGACGGATCCACTCCCTGGACGGACAGACGTGCAATAGATGTTATCAGAACATACATTGTACAAATACATAAAAACCAATGAAGAAAAAAAAGCTGCAGTAGTGGTAGTGGCAGTAGTCCTGTGCTCCTCCTGTTCACCGGTGGCAGCAGAACTGTAAAAGAGTGGGACCAGTTTCCTAAGTGTATACATGGTGGTCGGTATGAATATAGGACAGGACAGAAGAATAAAGTAAGACCGTAGAGTCTGTGTCCTCATTATAAGTGCAAGATGAAGTGAAATGAAATGAAATGCAATGCAATGCAATGCCCCCCAGCAGTCTAGGCCTATAGCAGCATCTTTTTAGACTGTTCTAGTCGGGGCATGTTTAATCTAATTTAGGCTATAGGCTATACTATACAAATGGGTTTTGAGTCTCACTTTAAAGGACGAGACAGAATCTGACTCTCTTACTGAGAGTGGGAGCTGGTTCCACAGGAGAGGAGCCTGGTAACTAAAAGTTCTACCACCCGTTCTATTTTTATTTATTTTAGGGATGACCAATAGATTCGAATTTTGGGAGCGCAGTGATCTATTTGGTTTGTATGGGGTAATTAAATCACAAATGTATAATGGGGCTTGATTATTTAGGGCCTTGTATGTGATTAAAAGTATTTTAAAGTCTATTCTACTTTTTACTGGGAGCCAGTGTATTGAAGCCAAGACGGGGGTTATATGTTCTCGTCTTCTAGTTCCGGTCAGTATGCGTGCTGCCGCATTCTGGACCAGTTGAAGGCTTCTTAAGGACTTATTGGGACATCCTGATAGTAGCGAATTGCAATAATCCAGCCTGGAGGTTATAAAGGCATGGATTAGTTTTTCAGAATCTGGTCGTGATAACATTTTTCTAATGGATTTAATGTTACGTAGGTGGTAGAAGGCTGTTCTACAGGTTTGGTTAATATGTTTTTGTAGTGATAAATCCTGATCAAACAGGACACCCAGGTTCCTTGCTTTACCACAGGGGACTGGGGTAGAACTACCTATGGTTATAGTTAGATTTGACAATGGTGCTCTTATATGTTTAGGCCCTAAAACTATGACCTCAGTTTTTTCTGTGTTAAGCATTAGAAAATTCTGGGTCATCCATGTCAGAATGTCTCTAAGACAATCTTGGATTTTAATTAAGGGGTTTGGGTCATCTGGCCGTACCGATACATACAATTGGGTGTCATCTGCATAGAAAAAAATCAATAGAGATGTGAAAAGAAGCCTGTCTAAGACACAAGAGACATACTTTCAAGTCACAAGGTCACCTAAAATAGTGTCTTAATATTAAGAAAAGAAAAAATATATTTTGTGACAATTGTATTCTGTATGTAAGTTAATGTTATGCAAACTTCTAAATTAAAGCTAGGATGGTTAGAAATACTAATATTTCTATAATATATAAATTAATATTCATAGCTTTTTAATAAAAAATAGAAACAGTTCAATTTTATGAGGGGTAACATTTTTACTCAACAGTGCAACCAACGACCCCTCGATATGTTCAACAACATTATAGTTTTGTCATTGAATACTAACATCTTTATCTAAACATGGAACTTTTACTTACTGTACTGTACAATCAGTACTACCACAGATGCCCAACCTAACGATCTATACCGCGATAAATAGTTCAATCACATTGTTATTGCAAGCATACATGGTGCATTTACACATAAAATGTTTATTACATTGTGGTAATTTAAGTAGTAACTTCTATAACCAGGATTGGGGTAGCTCACTGTTAAAATGTCCTTTGTTTCTTTCAAATTGCTTCAGGCAGAAATAAAGGGGGACATTCAGGTGAACAAAGGGGAGGTTGTGTTATTGTTGCTATTTAAAGCCCCAATTGTCAACTGGGATGGCTGGACGTCCACGTTTACATTCCAAACTGAATTTAAAGATAACAATGGGGAAAAATGTATTGAACAAAATTCAAAATTTGATGTAGCTACTTCTAGTAGCAACGAGACATTTATTTAGCACCAGTTACGTTTCGAATATAGCCCATAAAAACCGCGGACGAACCACGACGCTTAAGTTTGAAGTTAACCGGTAAAGGTGGAATATGAGACTGTCTTAGACTGTCTTTCGCATGACATGGATATCTATACACTAGCTTGTCATTAGCCGTGACGATTAGCTTTACCCGGTGAAGCTGCTGGTTGACGTCGACTTCTCTCAATGA
>NC_024327.1:942307-951829 GCF_000523025.1 Cynoglossus semilaevis
CCTTTGTCACCGGTTCTGTTCATTATTTTCATGGACAGAATTTCTAGGCGCAGCCAGGTGTCGGGTGGGGTCCAGTTCGGTAGCCACCGGATTTCATCTCTGCTTTTTGCAGATGATGTGGTGTTGTTGGCTTCTTCGAACCAGGACCTGCAGCATGCACTGGGGCGGTTTGCAGTAGAGTGTAACGCAGCTGGGATGAAAATTAGCACCTCTAAGTCCGAGGCCATGGTTCTCGACCGGAAAAAGGTGGTATGCACCCTTCGGGTCGGGGATGAAGTCCTGCCTCAGGTGGAGGAGTTCAAATATCTGGGGGTCTTGTTCACGAGTGAGGGTAGAATCGAGCGTGAGATTGACAGGCGGATCGGTGCTGCGGCCGCAGTAATGCGGTCGCTGTATCGGTCCGTTGTGGTGAAGAAGGAGCTGAGCCGAAAAGCGAAGCTCTCAATTTACCGGTCAATCTACGTTCCTACCCTCACCTATGGTCATGAGTTGTGGGTCATGACCGAAAGAACGAGATCAAGGATTCAAGCGGCTGAAATGAGCTTTCTCCGCAGGGTGGCAGAGCGCTCCCTTAGAGATAGGGTGAGGAGCTCTGTCACGCGGGAGGAGCTCGAAGTAGAGCCGCTGCTCCTCCACATCGAGAGGAGTCAGCTGAGGTGGCTTGGGCATTTACATTGCATGCCCCCCGGACGCCTCCCTCGGGAGGTGCTCGGGTGCCGTCCCTCTGGGAAGAGACCTAGGGGAAGACCTAGGACACGCTGGAGCGACTACGTTGCTCGGCTGGCCTGGGAACGCCTTGGGGTCCCCCCAGAATTGCTGGAGGAAGTGTCGAGGGAGAGGGAAGTCTGGGTGTCCCTGCTCAGACTGTTGCCCCCGCGACCCGGCCCCGGATAAGCGGTTGAAGATGGATGGATGGATGGATGGATAAATAGTCATATGCTTTGTTTGTTTTAATTAGGTTACCGAGCAACGCCATATGTAATTCCGCCTTTATGTTAGGTCTCTCGCACCCAAAGCGAGAATCATACCCCTAGACCAACTTAGTCTCTGTATTCGATTTTCAATGGATCTGACTGAAACTTGGTTTTGAGAGATTTTTGCATGGCTTAACTGGAATTAAATTTAACGTTCATGTAACTTGACTCACCCGTGGGAGTCTTCTGGAAAACCATGACCTATATGCTTGAAAACAGTCACAGCTCAGCCTTTTTGGCACTACACAACAAACCATACTTCTGTCTATTGTCCGTAACGCTGTATTTTCTTTTTCAAATCTCAACTAAAACCATATGCTCTCTATATTTTTAAATTGTCAATGTATTGATTCTTTGAAATCTAAATTAAACTTCTGTTCACGCAAACCAAAGAAATACCTAAATGAAAGAAAATAGTTCCTCCGGAGCGTGTTTCTTCAGGCGGAAGTTGTTTTCACGGCGGAACTTGTTTTCATTTCGGAAGTGAGGTGACAGTCCAGTCAGCCTCTCTCTTAACTGTAACGTCCCTTTAATGTGGCTTTAATGACGTCTGCCTAAAATTAAATCTGTATGTTGACCTCTGACAGCTTCGCTGTTTGGTCACTTTGGGTAAGAATACGTTTAAATTGCTATGTTTTCTCTACTGCTGCCTTTCTGTATAGAATCTGTACCGCTGTGCTATGTTTAGCCTGGTTAGCGGTTTTAGCTCGCCGCTGTTATTAAGCAATGGCTGTTCAGTGGGAATCCTGAAGTCTACATTATCTAACTCTGAATTCACGTATTGTATTTGACTTTTGTATTTATATATTTTTTGCTATAATTGGACTGTGCTGGAAATGGATTCTCGACTATTGCTTTCATTCGAGCTCTCGCAGACAAGCTACTGACCTGAATTTTAACTTTACCATGGTACTACAAATCAGACAATTCTGAGTATTATACACATATTGACACCCTAACACCAGGTGAATTTAAAAAAGCTCTATCATCCCAGGTGTAAACAACTTCCAAAAAACGTTTTTATTTCTTTTCATTTAACACACCTTGATCATAGTGTTTTGACAGTAAATACTAGTAATTTTAAACGGTGTTTTGTTTATACCTTCTGTAGCAGTTTACATGATGAATCTCGGATTTGATTACTTTAGATAAATATGAGAAATTGCATTATCTTGAATTTTACATTCAGCCTCGAGCTTTGTCCACTTCTAATTTTATCAGTGCTTTATCTTAATTTATCAAAAACCTTTAGCATTCAGTCTTTTCCTTGTGTTACCCCCCATCGCGGTCTTTCTACATTTCTACATTTCTCTGCAGTTAAATGATGATAAAAAAAACTTTAAAAACTTCCCAAGAGTCATTATTTCCCTGTAAATATTATGCAGTCAGAGATCAGAATCAGAAACGTTTTTATTGCCAGGTAGGTTTTCACCTACGAGGAATTTGTTGTGGCATACCGTGCAGTGAAATAAATGTACATGAAGGTATACAAATGTTGATAAAATAAATTAAATTATACATATGGGTGGACATATACAGAATAGTAGAGAATATGCAACATTTTTAAAGTGCAGGGGTGTGTGTGTGTGTGCGCGCGCGCGCGCGTGTGTGTGTGTGCAGGTGGGGGGAGTGGGTAGGTCAGTGAGAGCCTTTTTGTCTGTTGACAAGGCTAATAGCAGATGGGAAGAAGCTGTTTTTGTGGCGAGAGGTTTTGGTCCGGGAGGACCGCAACCTCCTCCCAGAGGGGAGCGCCTCAAAGAGTGACCAGGGGGAGAGGGGTCGGTTGCAATCTTTTTTGCTCACTTTAGGGTTCTGAAGGTGTACAGGTCCTGTAGTGGTGTTTAGTTACTTACTATTTCTAAACATGTGTTGTCATATACAGAAGGACATTCTCACTGTGATAGACATTGGGTTTACTTGTATCTGCTTTAAAATTGAAATACATTTATAAAACTTTTTTGTTGCAAAGTAGGACAGCACCACTGATGTTTAGTTTAAATCTGTACATATCTAAATATACCTATTGTTCAATGAAACGATTAATAAAGTGCTAAGCTAATTATTCAAAAAGTTATCAATTCATTTTGTAATTTAAAATTTTGATTATGAAATTATACCGTTGTAACGGTCATCAAATGATTTAATTGGTTATACCTAAAGGGCACACAGCCTTTAAGCCTAACAAGCCTTCCTCAAGTATTTGGCTTGTCTTTCCAGTGTTCCAGGTCTTGCAGTTACAATGGCAGAGCACACCAACGTCAGCTTGCAACCAGAGGCACGAGTCCGTGCTCTGACCAAGAAGGGAAGCACGGTGGAGGTCAGTGATGACGTTCCGTTGCGCCGATACTTCCGCTCGGGTATGGAGATGCTTCGTATGGCGAGTGTCTACATAGATGAGGGGAACATCGAGAACGCCTTCGTCCTTTACAACAGATTTATTACGTAAGTGATCTCTCAGATGGGTATTATTATTTTAAAATATTATGATGATTTGTTGTTATAATAGAAGTCAAACATGGGGGTTTAGATTAAGTTCTCCAATTTGATGTGTTATGATTGGAGTAAATATTCAGAAGTGGTGCTCTGCTAATAAACGTTTCCTATAGATGTATCTTTGTTTGACTTTGTCAGCACTGAAAATATTTATCTGAATACAGTGGTATGATTTGGACAAGCCAGCTTCATTTTGGAATAAGGTGCTGTGGACTGATGAAACAAAAATTGAGTTATTTGGACATAACAAGGGGCGGTAGGAAGGTGCTAGGTATGTCCTCTGGGCAGAGAAAGGAGGACAAAGACCTGGTGGTGGAATGAGAAGATCCAGGAGAGTGTGCAGAGAAAGAGATTAGCGAAGAAGAGATGGGACAGTGACAGAACAGAAGAGAACAGACTGGAGTACAAAGAGAGGACAAGGGAGGTGAAGAGGGAAGTGGCCAAGGCCAAACAAAAGGCATATGAGGAGTTGTATGAGAGTTTGGAAACAAAGGAAGGAGAAAAGGAGTTGTATAGATTGGCGAGACAGAGAAATCAAGCTGGGAAGGATGTGCAGCAGGTGAGGTTGATTAAGGACAGAGAGGGGAATGTGATCACAAGTGAGGAAAGTGTGCTGAGAAGATGGAAGGAATACTTTGAGGAGTTGTTAAATGAGGAAAATGAAAGGGAAAGTAGAAACGAGGAGCCAGAGACTAGTAGGAAGAAGGTAGATCAGGTTAGAAAGGATGAAGTTAGAAAAGCCCTGAAGAGGATGAAGAGTGGAAAGTCAGTTGGTCCTGATGACATACCAGTGGAAGTATGGAAGTGTTTAGGAGAAGTGGCAGTAAATTTCCTGACTGGTTTGTTTAACAGAATTTTAGAGACTGGCAAGATGCCTGATGAGTGGAGAAAAAGTGTTCTGGTGCCAATTCATAAGAAGGGTGATGCACAGAGTTGTAACAACTACAGAGGGATAAAGTTGATGAGCCATACAATGAAGATTTGGGAACGAGTAGTTGAAGCTAGGTTGAGGCAGGAAGTGGAGATTTGTGAACAACAGTATGGTTTCATGCCTAGGAAGAGTACCACAGATGCAATATTTGCCTTGAGGATGTTGATGGAGAAGTACAGGGAAGGTCAGAAGGAGCTGCATTGTGTATTTGTAGATCTAGAAAAGGCATATGACAAAGTGCCAAGGGAGGAATTGTGGTTTTGTATGAGGAAGTCAGGAGTGGCAGAGAAGTATGTTAGTTTGGTGCAGGACATGTATGAGAATAGTACAACAGTAGTGAGGTGCGCTGTTGGGAGGACAGAAGACTTCAAAGTGGAGGTGGGACTACATCAAGGATCGGCCCTGAGCCCCTTCTTGTTTGCTGTGGTGATGGACAGATTGACAGATGAGGTCAGACAGGAGTCCCCATGGACTATGATGTTTGCAGATGACATTGTGATCTGTAGTGAGAGTAGGCAGCAGCTAGAAGAGAACCTAGAGAGGTGGAGGTTTGCACTAGAAAGAAGAGGAATGAAGGTCAGTCGCAGCAAGACAGAGTACATGTGTGTAAACGAAAGGCAGAACAGTGAAATAGTGAGGCTACAAGGAGCAGAGGTGGTGAAGGTGCAGGAGTTTAGGTACTTAGGATCAACTGTTCAGAGCAGCGGAGACTGTGGAAGAGAGGTGAAGAATAGAGTACAGGCAGGATGGAACAGCTGGAGAAAAGTGTCAGGAGTGATCGGTGGCAGAAGAGTGTCAGCTAAGGTGAAGGGAAAGGTTTACAGGACAGTGGTGAGACCAGCCATGATGTATGGTTTAGAGACAGTAGCAATAGGCAGAAGACAGGAGGAGGAGCTGGAGGTGGCAGAGTTAAAGATGCTAAGATTCTCTTTAGGAGTGACAAGAATGGACAGGGTCAGGAATGAGGTCATTAGAGGGACAACACAGACAGGAAGGTTTGGAGAAAAAGCTAGAGAAGCCAGATTGAGATGGTTTGGACATGTGCAGAGGAGGGACAGTGGATACATTGGTAGAAGAATGTTAGAGATGGAGCTACCAGGTAGGAGAAAGAGAGGAAGGCCAAAGAGGAGATATATGGATGCAGTGAGGGAGGACATGCAGGTAGTTGGAGTCAGAGTAGAAGATACAGAGAACAGGGAGAGATGGAAATCAATGATTTGCTGTGGCAACCCCTGAAAAAGGGACAAAGCCGAAAGAAAAAGAAGAACTAGTGTGTTCAGCTGTTTTTGTGTTCGACTGAATCTTTTCATTTCCACCTTTAGTTTTAAAGCAACACTAATCAGTGCAAATAACTCATGAACAAATACTACTTTGAGACTGACCAAAGCTCTTCAGGCAGCTGTGTTATGACTACAGATTAAATGCTTCTTGTAGAACTTCAGACAGTCTCGGGTGTCATCGACCAGGTTATTTATCCATTGAATTTAACCTACATTTTCAAACGGAACAATATGTTTTTAGAGAAAACTGAAGAATAATAGCCTTAAAAATACTCACTTTTTATATTTAAAATATAAGCAACCTCTGTGTCATAACGAACAAAGTGATGCCGTTGTTATTTTATTTCTTTTTTTTTATGCTAGTCTGACTGTTTTTCTGCAGCCTACATGCTGTGCACATTTTTTGTCTAACATAATGTGGAACTAGTCAAAGTGAAGGCTGTTAGTTTTTAGTAATTTTAATTTAAAAGATTTACCATCGAATCCTATAAACTTCATTTCACTTCTTAAATATCACTGTTTGTTTGCTATATGATATATTTAATTTAAATTGCTGTTCCAAACAACCAATGATCCATAAAGGAAAATCTTGAAAATGATCAGGGTTGCCCAATCTTTTTCATACCACTGTATTTCAGTCCTTTCATAAAACACATTATTTTGTTGAATAGTATTTGGTACTTTATTTCCATTGAATCATTGAATATTGCGTATTAATTTGTTTCTAGTAATACTTTTTTGAATCTAGACTCTTTGTAGAAAAACTTCCAAAGCATCGGGATTACAAGATGGCTATTGTTCCTGAAAAGAAGGACACATTAAGGGTATGCAGGACATAGAAATAATTAGATTATAATTAAGAATATGCTGAAGGTCATCAGTAACACATTTGTTTTTCGCATCAGAAACTCAAGGATGTTGCATTTCCTCAAGCGGAAATATTGAAGAAAGCTCTTTTGAAAAGATTTGAGCAAGAACATGCACAATATCTGGCTAAAAAGGTAAACAATTTATCTGCTCCACTAAGATTTAAATGTTCTGACATAAATTTATTATTAAGAATGTGTTGAAACATGGAACTTTGCATAACGGCACGAGTGTACTCTGATTGTACTCTGTGGTGTGTTTATCATGAATGAGTTGAAATAGTAACCAGCAATAAAACAGCATGATTGTATCAGGTCTATGAACTATGTTCATTAGTTCATAGACATATCAATGGAAACAAACTCTTACAATGACCTTGAATAAATACATTGTAATTAACAATAAATAAAACATGTGTTCTTGGTAAGTTACAAATTGATTTCAAAAACATGCATGTCTCTTGGATGTACTTCATTACCAGAAAGTGGAGGATGAGCTGTTGGCGCAGGAGCTGTCCAAGCAGAGAGCGTTGAATGCTGAGCGGGAGCGTGTGGCCGAGATGCAGCGGCGGCAGAGGGAGCAGGAACAATTCAGTGCCTTTGAGGAGATGATCCGACGCCAGGACCTAGAAAAGGAACGCCAGAGTGTTCTTCTAGAGTTTGCAACTCCTGCTCAGCCCTCCAGTGAAATGCCCCTCATTCCAGGCATCCAGGGCCCACCCGTGGTCTCCCCAACTCTTCCACAAATCCTAAGGGACTTGTCAGGTGGCACACAGAATCAGTTCAACCACACTCCTTTAAACAACAGCGCGACCAGTCCACCTAGCGTTGACCGCTCACTCAAGCCCGGCACTCTGGTCAGCCCATGCAGTAATAGTGAGTAAATCTTTTTGTGGCATAGGGGGTGGGTGCCCTCAGAGGATTTAAATACTGCCCTACTCCTTGAAAATATTTATTCTCCTGAGCTGGTTTCTTCTTTCCTTACCTACTTAAAATTACTGTTTTTACACCATGCCTTGCTTCAGAACATTATTTTCCATTCTGCATTTTATTATTCCTTCCCATGGTTGGTGCAGATACGATGTTAGACGCTCCTCGACAGTTGGCGGTTCCCGCTGCGCTGTGCGTGCCAGAGTTTTCTGAGGTTGGCTGAAGCCAACACAAGTCGAGCTGTGGAAACTTGTGGCATCCTGTGTGGCAAATTGGTGAGTAACAATCAAACTGCTACAGAAAAAGCCCCCATGAGCTAAAGGATTTATTTGTGTAACGTTTTTACGTTCTAATTGGTATTTGGAGTTAATAAAAATGATAAACTGTCAAATTGATGGTGAAAAGAAATGGATGGTTTTCTTAGTTAAAAGATAGCTGTGTGTAATGTGTGAATTTAAAGCACTACTTCACAGTTGGACATTTATACTGGTGCCTCAGAACTACTGTGGCTTTTGTTTTAATCTTCCACTTGAGCATGACTGGGCATTTTTGAACTGCGACAGACCAGTTCGTGTTCTGTTCATTGGAAAGTTTCTTGGCAGTGTAGAGGCCACGCATTATTTAAGAGCCCAGTGGTTTGACATGTTTTTGTTATTGTTCCAGACCAGAAATGCGTTTACTGTGACCCACGTGATTATACCAAAGCAGTGTGGCGGACTGGACTATTGTGACACCGTAAATGAAGAAGAACTGTTTCTCATACAGGACCAGTACGATCTAATCACTTTGGGTTGGATACATGTGAGTCAGGATAAAATGAACTGCTGTCTCGTTTTATGTTTTGCAAAACTAGTGAAAACACATGATACTGTATATCAAAACAGGCTGACAAATGTGTTAACCATTTAAGCTTAAAAATGTCAGATATAAAATAGAGTTTTTAAAGAAATTAAAGTCATTATGTTAAGTAATTGTTTTTTGAAGAATTGTTTTTTTCAAAGTTAGAGTATATGAGAGGAAATTGTTCATCTAACCCTACACTAAAGCTAGGTCTTTTATGACCCATAATGTACCACCTCATAGCTGGAAGGGCTACCTCTTGGCCTATTGTCTATTATTAAGGTCTCATTACAAGATGCTCACGTTTGATCTTCACCAGTTTTTTGGGTGCATGCATACTGTACATACAGTATGTCACAAAAGTGAGTACACCCCTCACATTTCTGCAGAGATTTCATTATAATGTTTAATAGAACAACACTGAAGAAACATCGCTTTGACACAATGAGTAGTCTGTGTAAAGCTTATATAGCAGTGTAAATGTATTTTTCCCTTCAAAAAAACTCAAAATATAGCCATTAATAGCTAAACCCCTGGCAACAAAAGTGAGTACACCCCAAAGACACTACACCCCTAAATGTCCAAACGAAGCACTGCTTGTCATTTTCCCTCCAAAATACCATGTGACTCGTTACTCTTACTAGGTCTCAGGTGTGAATAGGGATAGGAGCAGGCGTGTTCAATTTGTAGTACAGCTCTCTCACACTGTCATACTGGTCACTGAAACTCCCAAGATGGCACACCATGGCAAGGAACTCTCTGGGGACCTTAAAAAAAAAGAATTGTGGCACTACATAAGGCTGGCCAAGGCTACAAGAAGATTGCCAACACCCTGAAGTTGAGCTGCAGTACAGTGGCCAAGATCCTCCAGCGTTTTAAAAAATCAGGATGCACTCACAACAGGGCTCGTGTTGGACGTCCAAAGAAGCTGAGTGAACGTGCACAGCGTCACATCCAAATGCTATCTAAGAAAAGCGCAGGAGTGCTGTCAGCGTTGCTGCAGAGATTGAAGAGGTGGGGGGTCAGCAGTCAGCTGTAAGTACTCAGACGATACGCCGCACACTTCATCAAATTGGTCTGTATGGCTGTCGCCCCAGAAAAAAGCCTCTTCTGAAGGCTGTCCACAAGAAAGCCTGCCAAAAGTTTGCTGAGGATATGTCAACAAAGGCCATGGCTTACTGGAAAAATATCCTCTGGTCTGATGAGAC
>NC_024327.1:952251-956211 GCF_000523025.1 Cynoglossus semilaevis
TCTGGTGAAATCCATGCCCAGGAGGATTAAGGCGGTTCTGCAAAATCATGGTGGCCACACAAAATATTGACACTTCAGGAACTTTCACTTTAGGGTGTACTCGCTTTTGTTGCCAGGGGTTTAGCTACTAATGGCTATATTTTTAGTTTTTTTTAGGGGAAAAATAAATTTACACTGCTATATAAGCTTTACACAGACTACTTTTAATTGTGTCAAAGCGATGTTTCTTCAGTGTTGTTCAATTAAACATTATAATGACATCTCTGCAGAAATGTGAGGGGTGTACTCACTTTTGTGACATACTGTATTAAGGACTAAAGTGTTAGTACTTTAAGTCCACTGCCTCATGAACAACATAAAAGCCCCAGTTCTGGGGCTCGGATCTGTTACAGAGATTAGGGATTATGATGTCACTTTGAGGTGATATTATTTGTTACATTGGCAGAAAAGAAGTATCCAGCTGAGCATGAATTGAAAGTCTGGGCTTTTCCGTTTCAGACCCACCCCACACAGACGGCCTTTTTGTCCAGCGTCGACCTCCACACACACTGCTCCTATCAGATGATGCTGCCCGAGGCCATCGCTATTGTCTGCTCGCCAAAGTTTAACGAGTAAGTCATGGGTTAGACGTGGGGGCGTGTGCCATAATGTGAGTGTTTATTTTCCCTAAGTGACTGTGTGCTGAGGTGTGACTGCACTTTTATTCAGAATTGGATACTTCAAGTTGACAGACAGAGGAACGGAAGAGATTTCCACTTGTAAACAGAAAAGCTTTCACCCACACATCAAAGACCCCCCACTGTTTACAGTAAGTGCATGTCCATCAGCAGGCAAGAGAACAGTGTGCCTTTTGCATGTACTGCAGTAAACTATTTAAGTCTACTACAGTACAAAAATTACTTGCAATAAGTATACACATAAGTGTTAACAATGAAAGATTTTGTTTAATTTCATTCTTTTATATTATGTTGTCATCATTTACATTATGATTTATTTTATAATGTATTATTTTGTCTTTTATGTTTTATTATATTATTTGCTTCTAAAACTTTGCATAATCTGCTTGTTCAATTCAACAGACAATTTTGTTTTTATTTTTTTGTCCACAACACCCATTTGTTGGGACAGAGTATAATGTCAGTAAGGTTCACATATATAAAATTCTACAATTGGCAAAAATCAGGACAGAGAAGAAGAACAAAAATTCTTTAACAACCTTCGAACAACCTTTTGTAAAAATGTTGATGGCTGGATTTGAAATGTGAGATCAGACATGAACTTGAATGCACTTTTACGATGAGTTCTGATGATGTCTGATATTAAGTCTTCCATAAAAAAGGGCAGAGGATTAAAAAAAAAAATCAAAGTTTGATGTGAAATATATCTTGATATTTCTGTTTCCTTTTCAGCACGCTGGACATGTGACTATCACGAATGATGCTGTGTCTGTGATGGATTTGCGGTGATTTTTAACGTTTTATTTCTGTCTGAACACTTAAAAAGTCTCAAATCAAAGTGCAAACTGGAAAAACAAACTGGGGAAAAGAACTCAAATTTTTTTTCCAGGGTGGTACCGACCAGGAGCATTTTTATGGACTAGAGTTGTTATAAAAGGAACAACATTGTGACATTTCGCTCTGTGACAAAAAAACTCAATACATGACTGCACTTTCTCAGCAGTGTCATCTTCTCATTAAAGAGACTGACAAACCATTGGCTCTTCATTTCTTGTTTTTCTAATATGTGCTATATTTGCTTCTGTTTTTGTCGTCAGTGAAACAATGTCTGTGTCTGTTGTGTGAAAAACATCTCAATCTCTTCTCTAGTTTTTGATCAAAGTTTTGTCCTGTCGACCACACAAAGTGCCAAGGATTAGAACGTTATTGTTAAAATTGTTTACCACCCAACATAAAGTCCTGTTCAAAGTCTGTAACAACATCTCTTACTTTAGACTCTGTACGTTTCCCTTGTGAGCTACAAGAGAAATGAAAGTCGCTTTAAACTAAGGTATGTTGGCAGTGTTAATGCTGCTGCTCTGGATTATATTTTTTATACACAAACATCCATCTTCAGATTAGTTGTTTATAAAATGGGTTTTCATTTAAAGTCCATCTCTTTCTTATGTCTTCTTATATCTTTTTCTTTATTTTTTTTTTGTTACTTCTGTTTCGGAAGACACCTGTTTGTCAGTACACATTTCATTTTCCCTGATTATTTGATGTGCAACAAGCAACCTCTGTTTTTGCTACTCCTTATAACACATAATTAACCATGTGATCATGATTCATGTTAGTCTCCTCTCGTTAGCTTGATTCTTTGATTTGAAGTGGTGAATGATCACTCCTAAAAAATGACAATGAACTATACAACTACAAAAATAAACCTATTGTTAATCATATTGTTATCATATTGGTTATATCTGCTAAAATACAAAGTTGTTCATTTTGACAATTTTATGTCAATAAGTTTTTTGTAATAGACATCAACACACTTCATTGTGCTATGTTAATCAAAACGAACGCCAAGTGCCTTTAAAACACACTTCTGAACAGAAGGGTGCAGTAGTGTGCCGTCTCAGCCTTTTTTTAAAAAACGGCGAAGAAAACGGCAACGCGGAAACAATCTAACGCCTGTTTGTCTCCAAAGTGTTCTGTTAATTTAAATATTATCTTTTGAGACCTTCGCAAAAACAAATCAACATGGGGAAGCGACAACACCAAAAAGACAAAATGTGAGTATTGGAATTGGCCAGAAAATAATAGGCCGTAAGGTGAACCACGAAAAGTCCTTTAGAAATTGAATATCGCTCCGACGTCTGGGCACTACACGATCTCAACTTCATAAATAAGAACGAGTTACGTCAAACATACAGCAAAAAGTTCGTCGCAAAATATCCTGCCTGTTTTTTTTATATCGATGCATTTTATAAAGAACCATCGTCTTCGGGGCGCAATAAGATTTTGGTGCGCAAGCGGTGGCACGGTTCGACACCAATCGAGTAGCTGATTGATGTCAACACTTCCGGCAACACGGCTTCCTCTGTGGTTCTACTTAACGTTACCGATAGAGAGGAATTCTCCCAAAAGTCTTCTAAAGTGGGCCAAATGGATTCTAAACAGTGCTTTATACATAGCCGCCTGCACGAAGAACAATGAGGAAAATAGACGATAAGGTGAACTTTGTATGTTAAGTCATTTTGATCAATAAAAGGAAGTAATCAATAACAAGGACCATTTGTTTATTAATTCGTTCATTTATTCGCTCCTAACTAAATACAACACCGATCAATCAAAAAAACTTTATTAAAACATATATACATACAGTATCCCCTCCTTGAATCGCAACCTTAACGTGGTGGAGGGGTTTGAGTATCCGAATGAACCTAGGAGCTACAGTAGTATGAAAAAGTATCTGAACCTTTTGGAATTTGTTACATTTCTGCATAAAATCACCATCAAATGTGATCTGATCTTTGTCAAAATCACACAATGAAGAAACAGTGTCTGCTTTACCTAAAACCACCCAAACATTTATAGGTTTTCATATTTTAATGAGGATAGCATGCAAACAATGACAGAAGGGGGAGGGTATGCTATCCTGAAATGTGATCAGATCACATTTGATGGTGATTTTATGCAGAAATGTGACAAATTCCAAAAGGTTCAGATACTTTTTCATACCACTGTATGTTGTCGGGGGCTTAACGCCCCTGGTAGGGTCTCCCAAGGCAAACAGGTCCTAGGCGACGGATCAGACAAATAGCGGTTCAAAACCCCCCCTTGATGAAGAAAACAAATCAATCAAAGAGGTTCACATCGCCCGGATTGACGTCACCGGGGCCCCACCCTGGAGCCAGGCCCAGGGTTGGGGCTCGCAGACAAGCGCCTGGTGGCCGGGGCCTTGCTCACGGGAGCCGGCCAGGCCCAGCCCGAACAAGCGACGGGCGGCCGGCGTCCCGCG
>NC_024327.1:959021-959536 GCF_000523025.1 Cynoglossus semilaevis
ACGCATGCCCCCGGGACGCCTCCCTCGGGAGGTGCTCGGGTGCCGTCCCTCTGAGAGGAGACCTAGAGGAAGACCGAGGACACGCTGGAGCGACTATGTCGCTCAGCTGGCCTGGGAACGCCTTGGGGTCCCCCCAGAAGAGCTGGAGGAAGTGTCGAGGAAGAGGGAAGTCTGGGTGTCCCTGCTCAGACTGTTGCCCCCGCGACCCGGCCCCGGATAAGCGGTTGAAGATGGATGGATGGATGGATACATACAGTATGTACAATATATAAAACAATACAAAACAGCCTAAGAAAATGACTGGTAATATTAACCATGCAATCACTGCAATACAACTCTGAGGCTACACATGAAATGTTAGTCTTCACTGTCAGTGTCAGGGCAGTTGTTATCATCCTCCTCCTCGATTCCATGTTTGTTTGCAAAGTGGCAACACATACACAGGTCTGTACCTGGAGATTTGGTTGAGTGCGGACTGAGAGCGGACACTGGCATGCATGTTGCCGCTGCTCTCC
>NC_024327.1:959636-959947 GCF_000523025.1 Cynoglossus semilaevis
ATTTTTTAGTTGTTGATGATAAGGGCCCCCTATTTTGATCCCCATCATCATTTATTTTACTGTTTTGTTTAAACACCATCTCCATTCTCGTGTGATAATCATCAAATAGTTCATTATCTCTTAGTCTAGTTTGGCCAATTTTAGTAAAATTAGCTGTCCTTTTAAATGCAATATTAATTCTCTGAAAAACTGCCCGCATTCTATCTTCTAATTCTACACTTTCAGGTTGAAGTGGTGTCGGAGGATATCCTGTCATTGGATTCCAATCCCCTTTAATTCTAGCCCAGTCTTTACCTGTTGAAAAACTGCCT
>NC_024327.1:960058-968651 GCF_000523025.1 Cynoglossus semilaevis
TCATCTTTTGTCCAGGTACTATATACTTTTATAGTGAGTGGTGCCCTTGGATCATTTGGATCTTGTGCGGGATCAGCCACTTGTATCATGGGAAAGGCGTCTGCAATATTATCATCAAAATTTGGTATTTCTGGTGGAGATGGGCTTAAAACATGTCCTAATGATGTGCTCCAGTTTTGCTTCAGTGTTTTCTGGTATTTTCAGCTATTGAATTTGTCGGCTCTTGTTTTGGTTGGTCCAAGGGTTTTAAATTTGGATACAAAGGTTGGTAGGGAGGGGAGGGTTGAGAACGTGTCATATCTTCTTCTGTATTTGCATTGTCTGAAAGTGGAGTTGCTGTATCAGCACATGTTGTATCTCCTTTTATCTCAGCATCATCTAAAAGTGGAGACGTTTTATCAGCACACTCTCGGTTCTTGTGTATGTTTGATGCTATTGTTTCATTGTCCTCAGGTCTGACATACATAGTTGGATTTTTGTTTTGACGCATTGCTTCTGTTTTTGGTTGTTTTAGTTCTATTCCGTTTTTTCTTGCACAAGCTTGTTTAAGCCAACATTCCGCACTCAGCCGCACCCAGCCCAAGCTTCTCTTCTTTTTTTTTTTTTTTTTTTTTTTTTTCTTTTTTTTTTTTGGCATTGGTTCAATTTTCCCTCAAACCCATACTTTTTCTGCCAATTATTTAAATGTTTACAAGACTCTGAATTGTACCTAAACATGTACTTAACATCCCCTTTAAACTCCGGAGTATTTGTCTTTTTGTTACATAAGTTCCCCATTTTGATTTCTTATTTTATTCAATTTTTTAATTTTGAAATTTTTAATTTTATTTTACGCTGCGCAAAAAACCCTCAAAAAAAATCTTAATAGTTGGTTTTGTGATCTACTTCAACTGATCAGCAGTCGTACGTTTACACCGTTAGGTTTCAGACTGCCCAGTGATTCGATGTCAATTTCTTCTCAATCACACACATTCACATTCACTCTTTTTTAGGCCTTTGGCATCTAGGGACTGCTGCCCAGGGACTCCAACCCGCTTAGTTCTAGGGTTTGCTGCCCAGGGATTTTCAACCCACATAGTTCTAGGGATTACTGCCCAGGGACTGCCCAGCAACTGTGGCACATTTTAAAAATGACTGTGGTGATTTAAGCCCTAAATATGTACATATAATAGAAGGAGGTGTACATCCTCCTGTACGACAATATCCTTTAAATCCAGGAGCTGTACAAGAAATGGATATGATTGTAAAAGAATTGAAAGCTCTCGGCATCATCAGGGAGGAACAAAATCCAATAACAGACAGCCCAATTCAAGCAGTAAAGAAGCCTGAGTCGGCCGGAGGAGGCTGGCGACCAGTAATTAATTTTAAGGCACTTAGCCGCCGTACAGTAGCAAATAGAGCCAGTTTGATTAACCCTCAAGGAGCATTAACAACATTGAAAGTCAAGAAATATAAGTCCTGCATAGACTTAGCAAATGGATTTTTCTCTTTAATATTAGCACGACAATCTCAGGGGAAAACAGCGTTCACACACAAAGGCAAAGCATATGTATGGCAATTGATGTCTCGTTGGCTTTGGCATAAGCCTGGGACAGACAGTCATGCAAAGTCTGGACATACTCACTGTATCCCCCCGACTGATTGTCTTGGGGAAGCCTAAACATCTGGTCAACTGGGAGCCTGGGATGCCTCCCAAATATCAGATAATATGGGGTGTATCCAGGCGAGTCATGGCGTGTGCAGTTGTAGGCATCCACATGCTCATGCCACCGAGACTTCAGGTGTGGCTCCAATGTCCCCAGCATATTTATCAATATCTGGTTGAATCTTTCGGTGGTTCCGTTGCCCTGGAGATGATAGAGGGTCGTGTGAGTTTTCATGATGCCAACACATTTACACAGTTCTTTTACCACTGCGCTTTCAAAATTGCGGCCTTGGTCTAAGTGCAATTTTGCAGGGAATCCAAATCTGCAGAAGAAGTTTCTCCACAATACCCTGGCCACTATGGTAGCTTTTTGGTCTTTTGTGGGGGTAAGCTTGGGTGTAGCGAGAGAAGTAATCTGTGACAACCAGCACATTTTCAATACCACCCTTTGACTTTTCAAGGCTCAAAAAGTCCACACAAACAAGCTCCATGGGGGCACCACATGCTGACAAGGGGGGCCCTGAGGCCTGCTGTGGGAGTCTTCCTGAGACAGCACCTCTCACACTGTTCACACCAAGCCTTGATTTCCTGGAACATTCTTGGCCAGTAAAATCTCTTCCTTATCATCTGTAATATAGTAATAGTATAGTAGTATGAGCTGTTCCACTACACCTCTTTGACTGTCTCTGATCCGGCGGAACATGATGCCATTCCTCGCCACTAACCTCCTCCACTCTCTTACGAGAAGGCGCCCTTGTCCAACAACCCCCCCTCTCCCTCTATGACTTGGTTTCTGGTTGCAACTTTGAAAGTACAGTACAGTATTGTTTTGTTTTATGTACAGTGTCCTTGGGTGACTTGAAAGACGCTTTTAAATAAAATGTATTATTATTATTATTATATTCGGTACAGGGCATTGGCATTGGCATTGAACTATCCCCTCCTATACTGGATGTTGAAGTCGAAGGTGGACAACTGGGAGACCCACCGTTGGCCCGTGGCATAGAGCTTGGCTGATGTCATCACATACTTGAGTGGAGTTTTGTTGGTGAGTACAGAGAAACTGCGGCCATAAAATGGTCATGGAACTTGTCTGTCACTACCCACTTAAGAGCCTAAAACTCAAGCTTGTGTGCTGGATACCTAGTCTCAGGTGGCCTCAACCCCCTGCTGGCATAGGCTATCACTCTCTCAGCTCCATCCTGAATCTGGACCAACACTGCACCAAGCCCCTCACCAGATGCATCCGTCTGCCGCACAAAAGGCAGATTATAGTCTGGATACCCCAACACTGGTGCACTCGTCAGCCTGTCTTTGAGGGATTGAAAGGCCTCTTCACATTCCTGAGTCCACATGAAGATTTGGTTAGCACTCGGGCTCTTTTTACCTTTCTTCTGCTTTGTATCCCCAGAGGCGATACAACGGAGCAGCTAAGGCGGCGTAGCCTTTCACGTTCCTCCTACAATCCGAGGAACTGCAGCACTTCTTTCCGGTTCGTGGGCCTCATCCAGTCCTTCACCCGGCTGATCTTATCTGGATCCGTCCGGATCCCCTCTGCAGGCACCAAGTGACCTAGATACTGGACCTCTTTTCTAACCAGCATGCACTTTGGGGGTTTTAACTTGAGGCCATGCTCCTGCAGCCGATTAAACACCAACTGCAACCTGTCTATATGCTCTTCAAAGGTTTTTGAAAAGATAATCAGGTCATCGAGATAGATCAGGAGATGAGTGAAGTTCAGATCCCCAGAGCAGCAGGTCATTAGCCTTTGGAAGGTGGAAGGGGAGTTCTGTAATCCAAAGGACATCCTGTTGGCCTCATAGAGTCCCATGTAAGTGCTGAATGCTGTCTTATGCTTGTCCTTTTCCGCCACCTCCAGATCAAGGGTGGAGAAGTACTTTGCTTGCCCCAGGGCCTCCAAAGCCTCCTCTATTCTGGGCAGTGGGAAAGTGTCCCTCGTGCTATAGGAGTTGAGCTTCCTATACTCTATGCAGAGCCGCAAAGACCCATCCTTCTTGGTTACAACTACCACTGGTGATTCATATGGACTCTTACTGGGCCGAATAACTCCTGCCTCCTCCCTCTCTGTCACCAGCTTCCTCACTTCCTGCCACTGGGAAGGGGGAATCTTGCGATAAGGCACTCTAAAGGGCTTTGAGTCCACCAGAGGAATTTCATGCTGCACTGTGTGCGTGTCCATGATCCATAGGATGCTGGGAGAACACACCTTGATTCTTCTCCACCAGGGAGCGTTGGTGCTCATTTTCCACTGCTGCCCCACTCAAGTCTACCCCAGGACTAGTCACTACCTGGTTGTGACTCACACAGGCCTCTTTATTGCCTCCAGTGTGCTTTCACCACATCTCTGTCTGGGAACTCCACCACATTATCCACCAGGAAAGCATTGGACAGATGTGCATTAGGTTTGATGGTGACTGCGTGCTGGGACAGATTCATCACCCTGACAGGGACCCAGCCTCCCTTAACATCTGCAAGGGCTTTAGCCACCAAGAGGCTCTGATGTGGTTGCAGTGGGGAAAGACCTTCGATCAGTGCTGTATAGGTCCGTCTCGAAGGGCCAGCTCTGATTCTGCACCTTAGGTTCATCTCCTTTCCACCAGGAATGTGCATTTTCTTTCCAGTGTACACCACAGGCCCCACCACGTTTCACGTTGCTTGGTGTCTCCTACCTCCACTAAGGCTGTGTACCACTCTGGATGGCTTTCTTTGACCCAGTGGAGAAACTGCTGGCCATAGGCTGCTTGGAGCTGACTCCTGGAAGTCCGAATGACATTGGTCCCCACCACGGACGAGCGATAGTCAGTATCAGGAACAACAAAGGTTGGTACAGTCTTATACAGCTTACCTAGCATTTTCAGTTCAATGGTCAGCACACCATAGTAAGGCACTGCCTGACCTGCAGCCCCCTCTATTGGCACTTCAGAGGCCTGTAACTGATTCTTAAGGTCTGGGTGGTTGTGCCAATAAGCTGTGGGTAATAGTGGTTATTTGCGAGCCAGAATCAATGAGAGCCCTGCATTAATGAGGAAAATGATGCTCCCAGGCGCCGCACACAATCCACTACCATACTTAAACAATTTACTCATTATATTTATTTATTTTTATTTTGTTTAAATAATACAACTTCTTAGCAAAAAACTTTGATTAAATTATTTGATTCTGTGTTGACAGATCTTTTTAAAGTCCAGGTTAATTATTGATGGACATTAAGTCTGCTTTAGATATGGTAATAATACAGTAAAAATACAGAGATAATATATTTATATGTTTAATAACAAGCATAGCTGAACAAGTATTAGAGATCAAGGTGGACATGATGTAATGCCGATGTAAAGTTTCAATTTGTGTAAAAAAAGTTTACTTTCATTTGCAGCAAGTTTGATTTTTTTTAACCTAGCTTAGCTTTATTTAGCTTAGCTTAATGTAGCTTAGTTTGGTTCTCAAAGGAACCACCCGTAGTAGGGTAAAAAAAAAATCTTCAAATTACACCCCACAGTGACAGTAAATTCCTGTCACCAGGTGTATAATGCTACTGTTGTTCTCTGGTTTGTTTCCTTGATCAGCAGCAGATATTGTTTAAAAAAAGGACAAAGGTCTTGACAACTATCAGTACTCTTTGACCCTGGGATGTTTTCAGAGAGCGGAGGAGAGAAAGCTGCAGTCACAGTTCAAAGTCTTCATTCTTCTCACACCTCTTTTTGTTTTTTCTCACTGACGTCCTTTCAGTTTTGTCTCTATTTCCAACCGTCTTCACGTATATTCCATTTTCTGTCTAATCATAGCCTGAATGCAGTACAACCTGTTGTTGTTATATTGTTTATTTTATATTAATGTTATAGTATGTTCAATGCTAATGCTACAGTATAATGGGTACTTGAGTGAACTCTGGTGTAACATCACCAGCTGTCTCTCTCTCTCGCTGGTAAACCTGGTTCTGTGAGTCTTCGTCCACAAACACAGACCGTGTGCCAACGCATCGCAGTGATGTTTGAAATGTCAGCACACATTGTTCTCTGCTCTTCTTCCTCTTTGGCGGCGACGACGTTCCAGTAACAAGTTTGGAGTTGACCAGCAGTCAGTCAACAGCCTCACACTGAGACAGTGTCTGTCCAACGTCCTCATCGCTGGAAACACACACATATATTCCCACATTCACAACCAACGCAGGTAAAAAATATGTGGTATGTAGCCTGGTGAAGACATTATCCAGTATGGAATGTGGACTGGAGGGAATGGGGGTGGGGGGTTTACTGGGGCACAGGGCCAGGTCATGTTTGAGTTAGCAAGTTAGCATGTTTGAGTTTTGAAGCCAAAAAACTTCAGACACATTTCTCTGCCCCATGTCAGGACTGATATCTAGTTTCTTTCAAACATTTTTTCAGTTTTGGGAAAAGTTAACTACTTTTCGTTACGTTAACTGCTCCTTATCCGTTCATGATTAGATGTAGTGTTTTGCGGTGGGACAGGGTGACCCTCCTGGACCTGCCAACACCCACACACCAACACCCCACCACGGCCCAGCCGTGAGCAATAACAAGCAGTCATCCATCCATCCATCCATCCATCCATTTTCATCCGCTTATCCGTTCCCGGTTCGCGGGGGCAGCAGTCGCCACCCAAATCACATTGCACCGTACCAACCCCCCCAAACCTTCCTGTGGGTGGTGAGTCCACTGGAAGGTACCAACCGCCCTAACCGGGATTCAAACTTGCCCAGGAGGTGAACCCTAGGGTTCCACACCAATGACAGAGACATTGCCTCTGGGCCAAAGTGCCACAACAAGCAGTCATTCATGCGAAAATCAGTTTCAGGACTCACAGGCTTCACAGCAGACGGTGAGAAGACCGAAGAAAAAAAATCTAAAACAACAGGTATTCATTAAATATTTAATCAGCCTGATACAAACTGAGTACTTAATGATCTACTTCTATTGTATTTTTTAATTTCTCGTACCTAATGAGGAACACCATCTATTGCCATCTATTGTTTATATTCAGTACATCTACATGCTGTCTGTGAAGCTTAGCTTTCGCTGCAACTTGGGTGGAATATTTATTTGGATCAAGCTGAACTGAAGTTGAATCGGGTGACTCCAGATTAAGTTCCGAGCAGGAGTCTGTGAAGTTATGAAATTCAGTTTGACCGCTGGCTAAGGGCAACAGAGAGACGGAGGAGAGGGAATGTTCAAACAGTCGCCGCATATTTACACGAGTTAAAAAGTGATCAAGAGAATTATATATATTTATTAACTTATTATTTGCATTTTTTTTGGGACTATGGTACATAACCGGATTAGCACAGGGGCAGTAATGCATGTAATGAATAACACTGAAAGAGTTAACAGTTTACAAAGCCAAATTAAATGTTTTATTTTTTTTAGAATAACCATTTTGACTGTTCATCTATCACCACTCTTGCATTGCTTAATGTTTTGTCAATTTCAATTGGTCACTAGGGAGCTAAAGGGAAACGTAGCAGTCAGTGGACGCGGCCCTTTTATTATGATTTTTTATTACTTATTTTATTGTGAAATCATTAATTGATTCAATAATATTCTAGCACCTATTCCTACTCGGGGGCCTTTGGAAGGCGCTAGCACCAATCCCAGCAGTTACTAGATGAATGTGAGGTGACAGTTCTTAACAGTTCTCTGGTAAATCTATCTAGAGAAACCAATCTATGTACTGTAATCCCCCAATCTGCTTGTGTTTGGACAGTAGGATAAAAATGGAGTACCACAGGGAAATTAACTGGTGCTCCTTATTCTTGTTGTAAGGCAAGAGCAGAAACAACTCGTCCCCAGTGTGGCTCTGTGTTAGGGTTGTATAAAGTCAATTATAATAATGATAAAAAAAAAACACATTCTCAATTTTACTGCATGAGTAAAAACAAGTACAGTACAGTACAGTACAGTAAAGTGGTCAGTCGGCACAATGACTTTTTTTATCAGTTTGATAACATGTTCCCCACTCTTATCGCTGCTCAAACAGCTAAGGGCGCCCTCGCTGTTCTCAAAGTTACACACACACACAAGCGCAAAGTCTCTAAATTATCACGCTTTTTTTTTTTTGCTTTTTTCCATGATCAACTACATTGACAAACTGCACCGTCGTGTCACGGTGACAAATGTCATTAAGCCCAGGTTCAAAGTGACTCATCTCCTCTATTCCCTTCCCCTACATGACCATTTAGGTCTGCTCCAATCACCACTCTCTCTCTCCTGGGGATACTCTCTACCATCCAATCTAGCTCCTTCCAGAACTTATCCTTTTCTTCCAACTCACAGCCCACCTGTGGGGCATAACCACTAACAACATTTATCATTACTCCTTCTATTTCTACCTTCACACACATCAACCTGTCTGACTCTCGTTTCACCTCTACCACATTTCTTACATGTTCTTCCCTTAGGATCACCCCTACTCCATTTCTCTTCCCATCTGTACCATGATAAAACAGTTTGTAGCCTCCTCCAATGTTTCTAGCCTTACTGCCCTTCCACCTGGTCTCCTGCACACACAAAATATCTACTCTTCTTCTCTCCATCACATCAGCTATTTCTCTACTTTTCCCTGTCATTGTACCTACATTCAAAGTTCCAAACTTCAGACTAACACTTCTATTCTTCATCTTTTCTCTTTTTCTCCTAACCAAACGCCCTCCTCTTCTTCTCTGTCTCTGACTCTGTCTCTGACCAACAGTAGTCCAATTTCCATCAGTGCCCTGTTGGTCAACGGCACTGTTGGCGGTCGTTGTTAACCCGGGCCTCGACCGATCCGGTATAGAAATCGTTTTATTGATCTGCATATTTGATTTAGCTAAACGTTTTACGCCGGATGCCCTTCCTGACGCAACCCTCACCATTTATCCGGGCTTGGGACCGGCACTATAAACACGGCTTCGTGTACCCTAGTGGCTGGCTTAGC
>NC_024327.1:972022-974434 GCF_000523025.1 Cynoglossus semilaevis
TAGTGGCTGCCTTTGTACCCTAGTGGCTGGCTTTGTACCCTAGTGGCTGGCTTGTACCCTAGTGGCTGGCTTGTACCCTAGTGGCTGGCTACCCTAGTTCTTCCAAAGCACAGGCCTATTAAATATCAATGTAGCCAGCTTCAGCTGGAGCTGACTGTCATTGGTCTCTCATCACTTTTTTTAAAGAGACTATGGTGTTATGGTTTTTTAAACCATCAACCATTTGTGATGTGTAATTGTTTTACATCTGAAGTGGGTTAACGAGTTACTCGCATCCACCGGAGTGAGTGGAATTTTGGGGTGGACCTCACGTACCACAACCACTGACAACCTGAATGCTCACTGGTCCAAATAGGTTGGAAAAACCTGATCCAAAACCACAAAAAATGAAACAACTTGTTCTTCAAAAAAAAAAAAAAAAACAACAACAACTGTATTTTCCGGACTATAATCCGTTCCGGAGTATAAGTTGCACCAGCCAAAGGATGAAAAAAAGGGCAACTTACAGAAGTAGCAGATACTGGTACACAAGCCTAGAGTGCCCTCTAGTGGCTATCTTTGTTAAAATAACAAATGTGAAATTATATATTTTAATATACAAGTCGCACCTAAGCATAAGTCACAAAAACCCAGCCAAAGAATATAAGAAAAGTGCGACTTACAGGAGGTACTTACAGGAGTAGCAGATACTGGTACACAAGTCTAGAGTGCCCTCTAGCGGCTGTCAGTGTTAAAATAACAAACGTGATATTATATATTTTATTATATATAAATCGTAAACCCAGACAAAGGATGAAAAAATGTGCCAGTCTGAAAAGTACGGTAGAACTGTGAGGTTTTTGTTTTTGTAACATAACTGAGTTATTGTGTGTGTGGTGTGTTTTATATTACTGGCCAATTGTGACTCAGTTTCCCTTCTTGTTTTTAAAGTGACCACGGACTGGACACCAAGGCAGGCAGACATTTTTGTGTATATATGGTGAACTGAGGAATTTTATTTTCCTTCCTTTCGGTGATAACAGCAGTTTTGTATGAATAAAAGTTCAGTTGTGAAGGATGTGAAATGTCCACATGGGGCACTGAACCATAAGTTAACGTTTTTAACTCTGAGTAAATGTCCAAACCTTCCAGGATCACGTGTGTCCATCAGGGGGCTTCTTAACAACAACACACTCCACTGACTGCCCTCCGTTGCTTGTGGTGACTGAGGGTAATAATCTCTGCTGCAGCTCAAGACAGGGATAGGAGTTGATAAGAGTTTATCAGTTGTAGTTTTGTTATGGATATCCAGTATCAATTTGTATCTCTGATGATACAGTTATCGTTTGGAATGATGGACACGGCAGAGAAAGATACAGAGATACAGATGCAGCAGACTGGTGAATTGTGTTGATTCCTTGCTTGTGTTTGCGCTGATAACTCATCCATCCATCCATCCATCATCAACCGCTTATCCGGGGGGCAACAGTCTGAGCAGGGACACCCAGACTTCCCTCTCCCTCGACACTTCCTCCAGCTCTTCTGGGGGGACCCCAAGGCGCTCCCAGGCCAGCCAAGCGACGTAGCGCTCCAGCGTGTCCTAGGTCTTCCCCTAGGTCTCCTCCCAGAGCTACAGGACCTGAGTACGTCCGGGAGGCATGCGATGTAAATGCCCAAGCCACCTCAGCTGACTCCTCTCGATGTGGAGGAGCAGCGGCTCTATTTCGAGCTCCTCTCGTGTGACAGAGCTCCTCACCCTATCTCTGAGGGAGCGCTCTACCACCCTGTGGAGAAAGCTCATTTCAGCCGCTTGTATCCGGGATTTCGTTCTTTCGGTCATGACCCAGAGCTCATGACCATAGGTGAGGGTAGGAACGTAGATCGAACAGTAAATCCTCCTTCTTCACCCCCCACAGAATACCACGAGGGACACGGTCGAAAGCCTTTTCCAAGTCCACAAAACACATGTGGACCGGTTGGGCAAACTCCCATGAACCCTCAAGCACCCCGTGGAGGGTATAGAGCTGGTCCAGTGTTCCACGACCAGGACGAAAATCACAATGTTCCTCTTGAATCCGAGGTTCGACTATCGGCCGGATTCTCCTCTCCAGTACCCTGTGTTGTGGTAAGGTTTTACCACCCCGGATTCGTTGATCAAGAACTTTCACAAAGTATAAAGAAAAGACAAAAGTCGTTGCTCGAGTTCGCCTGTGCACAGGGAGGGTCCAGCGGAGAGTCAGGGGGTCGACTGCTGAATCCTGCTCTCTCCACAAACTCAGGCTCGTTTTATTGACACACATATCCAGGGGTGGTACATATCAAGCAATACAGACTTCATTTGTTCTACACACACATATCCATTCTTTTTGGCAACTACATCTACACCGTTGGTTTCTCATCCCGTTCTTATCGCGCCCAGGTGCTGTTGTTGGG
>NC_024327.1:985084-985570 GCF_000523025.1 Cynoglossus semilaevis
CCCCCGCCTGCCTCCCACCCCCCTGTCGTCACAGCTGGCGCTCAGACTTTTTACTAAAGAAGACCAGAGGTTACGATGACAGCAGTCTTCATCCCTCATTAGACTCAGGTGATTAGTTCGGCCTTTTAGCTTAGCATTTGCACAATTGTGGAAACAATGGCGCCCACCACAGAATGAAGTGTAATTGTCTTATCGTTTTAGTGTTATCTTTATCCTGGTTAGGGTTTTTAGTGTATTTAAATTCTTCTTACACTCTGTATTTTCAACATAGTTTCTATAACTGATAATCTGACTGTTTTAGACAAATCGAAGCAGATTCACTGAGTTGTTTTTTTTTTCCGTTTCTTACTAAAGTGAATCAGCACAGTAACCTGCTGCAACGAACGTACAGTGAGATCGCGACAATACAACAGTGGTTGTAACCAGCAGGGTTAAATGTGATAGAAACACATGCCCTGTAGAGTAAAGATCTAACAGTCTGAGCTC
>NC_024327.1:985713-988088 GCF_000523025.1 Cynoglossus semilaevis
GGGGGGGTTGTCCACTGGGTGGGTCTGGGGAACTGTCTCTTCTAACAGGACAGATGAATCCTCACAGTCGTTAAAATAAATGCCTCGGGGGGAGGTCAAAACACTGACGATACTCAAATATATTTTTTACTCGATATTTTTTGTCCTTTCAATTTATTGATTTGCTACTGTTCGTTTAATAATCAATAAAAACAGGCGTGGCCCCGTTCTATTTACACAACAATTGTAATCAGTAGTAAGAAAATACAGGGCTTATACTGTTTGCTTTTACTGGTAAAGACGGGTTACAAGAGTCCCAGGTTAGACTCCCAGGAATCATTAATTAATTAATGATGGAATAATTTTGCGATCCTTTTGGCAATTATCATGTCAACTTGTGCTATTTTAAGCTCAAGCTACTTGCATGTATATCTACTGTGTATTAGCATGTTGCTTCCCAAAGACTGGGTCACGACCCTCAGGTGGGTCGCAAGACATTTATTTTGGGCCATCTCACGTTTCCCAGGAGTTTACGAATAATGTCTATTGGACTTGCGTCGAGACGGTTTGTGACTTTTAAAAGTTTGGGAAACACTGTATTAGCACATCCAATATGGTGTAATTATGGGATATACAGCAAATGTCATTCTGCTCATGTATTTAATTTTTGACTCAAATTATGTTAATTTGTGAAATTAATCTAAGTGTTATTTGACAGCCTTGATTTTTGCTAAAATATACTGGTATTATCTGTGAAGTTGAAGCTGTTCAATAAACCTTTTTACTTCCTCTAGTTCGAGGTAAATCAAAAAGAAAACAACTTCAAGGAAATGTGTACAAAGTACAAACTGAACCAGACAAAGGTGCAATGCAGTTTTTTTATTGCAGATATTAGACTACAAAGAGAGCAACAAATTAGAAGAAAGCTTTTTTTTTTTTACAAGCGTACATATACAAGGACTCTGAAGCTGAGGATACAAATAAATAACATTTAAATGATTGGTCCCCGTGCCCTTTACAGATTTACAGAAATACTGAATTCTACCCATGTGTCTTCAAAAGAAAAAGTGAAAGATTTGAATCTTAGATCCTTTGCGGTGAATTAAGTATGAAGCTAAAAGTAAGCTCACACGAAACTCCACATCCCACAAGTCAACGTATCAGTGGTACAAACCTGCTGTAATACGAGGAGATTATGTGCTTAACATTAGCCTATAAGTGGGTGAAGAGGCGCATCATATGCTTAAAGTGTAGTTAAACACTACACGTCAACTGTATACGGTACGTTTTTGAGGGCACAGAGTTGGTTTTTTTTTTTAGACACTAATAAGCTGTGGGAAGAGTTCATTAGCAAACATGTCATCCCAAGAGCTTTCACAGCACAGGGGGGAGGACATGTCGCTGAAAGGGGACGGGGACCCTTCATATCCAGAGTCGCTGTAGGTGTCCGCTAGACAGGCTTCCTTATCCAGGCTGCTGAAAGCTGAGGTGGGGGCCGCGGGGAAGAAGTCATCCACCTGACTCTGACTGTCACTGCTGGGGATGACCACTTCCTCCGGCTCATCTTTGACGCAGACAGTCTCCTCCTCGACCACCACCTCAGCCATGGTGAAGGAAGCCTCTTCGATCTTCTCGCTGTTGCTGTCCGAGTCCGTGACCTGCTCATCGCTAACCAGCTCCACAAGCTTGGTGTAGATGTGGTCAAAGTGGATCAGTTCATTAAGGGCCTCCAGCTTAACTGATGGGCCCCCCAGAGGCGCAGGTGTGGCGGCAGGTACTGGGTTCCCCACTCCGACCTGCAGCACCTGCTGCTCCTGGCACTCCTGCTCACAAGACTTGAGGAACAGCTCTGGGTCAAGGATGTCCAGAAAGCCCAAGAGCAAATCAGACTAAAAAAATAAAAAATAAAAACCAGAGTTGATTAGCCTACTGACCTACAACCAGTCTAAGGATAAATCTGTCTGAGAGGATTGTGAAAGTTAACCGTCCTCAGATACTAACCTCATTGCCTGTATTGTGAGGACCATCTGTATCCATTGGGAAGTCTTCTGATTTAGGGACTGCTGGGCCTGCACCTGCTGCGGAGGCACACATAGCCTGAGTGCTGCGGACTCAGAAGACCCGACCCCTAAACCTGCATCGTTCCCGGTGGGTAACAGAACCTGAACCTGTGAAAAAGAAAATAAAAAAATTAAGACTCAAATTCCAAAAAAAATCTAAGTCCCAACCCATCACTGACATCTGCTCTTAGTCTTACCTTCTCTTTTGAGTCAAGGGTATCCAACCCAAGTTTCTGTCTCAGTTCCTCATTTTCTGTCAGTAAGCCACTCGTCTTTTCTCTGAGCAGTCTGTTTTCAATGTGAAGTTTCTGATTCTGAAGGGGGGGGGGGGGGGAA
>NC_024327.1:988928-990978 GCF_000523025.1 Cynoglossus semilaevis
ACCAAGTATCCTTTGGAATTACGACAGAAACCCTAAGGTTTCCGCGGAACAGTAGGTCCGGTAATCACTGCTCTTGCTGATCCAGAGCGGCTGCGTCTGAGATCTTGTTCTACTATCGTGGTAAATTGTGATTGGCTGCAAGCGCCTCTGACGCAATAGCTATGAGGTTTGTGATTGGTTGCTCCGCTGATGTAATTTTGCATATGCGGTTTCAGCGTGAAGTTGACCCAGTTCCTTGTAAACTCCGTACCCGTCAAATTTCCACTTTTCCTATGAATATTTCTTCACATAAATGGGACCTACTCATCCGATAAATAAACATCCCAGAATGCAATTTTTCCTCACACACACTCCATTATATAATGTATTTCAACATTTCCAATAGTTAAAGCAGGTTAAGACGCTGATGTTGCATTTACAATGTATCAAATTTAGTCCCCGATCCATCTGTATGTGTAGGTGTTGAATTAAACCAGAACAAACCAGTTTTGCTACTGTGATGTGAGGTGTGACTTAAGTCAGACCTACTTTTCTAACCTCCAGCAGTGACCCAGTGTGACTCCTCAGTTCACCGTCGTCTTTAGTTAGAACAGAAAGTTCTATGCACCCATGTGGAGCCCTATCTGAAAATTATGAATTTACACTCATTATTAAAATCATCATCTAATCAACCAACCAACCAACCATCTTTCCATCCAACTAACAAACCACCCAAACTAACTAACCATCTTCCCATCCAACTAATAAACTAGATAGATAGACAAAGATAGACAAAGATAGACAAAGTCAATGTACTTCAAAACTGAGTAGTGATCACACATGACTTTGAGCCTTCTGTCAACTGCCTTTCATCTGTTAACAGACCTGTGTTGAAAATGAACACTAGAAAATGATCAATCAAATCCTCAGTCATACTTCAGACTCTTTGTTTGTTCTGAATCCACCCGGTCTCACCCCCCCCCCCTCCCCCCCCATAGTTGTGACTGGGAAAGTGAGAGCAGGGCTTTATGGTGCTGCCTTGGCCCCACAGGGTGTGTTTGCTTGACTGCATTTACGTGACACTGTAATTCCACTACCATTTTAGTAGAAATGATTATTCCTAAAGTTGAATTGAAGAGCACACCTCAGCTAAAAAGCTTGTGCTTTATCCTCAGAATAGTGATCAGTTGTAATTATATAAGTATATTGATAATAATTACACATAAATTATAGTACTGGAATATCTTTGTATTATTTGTTTACATTTAAAAGGCAAATTACATTTTAGTTGTTGTTTTTTTTCTTTTACTTCTATAATGTCTTCACTACATGGCTTAAAGGACTACTGTGAAATACTTGTTTCACTCCAAGACAGTGCACTGGGAATACTAACAGACAACCCACTCAGTCACTCAGTACTTGATGTGCTTACATGGGTGTAACAGTACACATACAAACAGTTAACACACTTTGCAAACATGTGAGACAGAGGGATTTAGGACATGCCAGATCAGCAGGACTGCTGCTGCCTGTCTCAAGTATGTCCACAGAAATACTTCTGACAAACAAATTTAAAAGTTCTGTTAGGCAACTGGATGTGAATTTTCTAAAAGAAGACGTTTCACCTCTCATCCAAGAGGCTTCTTCAGTTCTAATTGGTGGTGGGGAGTACAGCAGATATATACTCTAGGTGTGAAAGAATAAATTCACACCTTCTGACAAACACTGGCTACACACACGGCTACTGATCAGTGACGCAGTAGAAGAAGAAGACGTTACAGACAGGTGGCGCATCCCAAACAAAAATCTTTTGTCTATATCATTAAACAGTGTCTCCATGCGACACATGCTAGCATTGTATTGTTTATATTAAATAGCGCCCCCTGTGATGGACTGGTGAACCGTTGGCTCCAGTTGATTGATGGATTTTTTTTTGTATAAACTTTCTTGATCCCACCTGGGGAAATTCTAGCAGCAGATCTGCGGCAAGAGACTGCCCAAAAGGTGGCGCTGAAGTATGTGCATCTTCAACCAGCAATGCTCACGCGCCTTTCCACCGAGCAGCTTTTTG
>NC_024327.1:991078-992236 GCF_000523025.1 Cynoglossus semilaevis
TCCCATCTGAACCATGATAAAACAGTTAAAACAGTCTAGCCTTGCTGCCCTTCAACCTGGTCTCCTGCACACACAAAATGTCTACTCTTCTTCTCTCCATCACATCAGCTAGTTCTGTACTTTTCCCTGTCATTGTACCTACAATCAGAGTTCCAAACTTCAGACCAACACTTCTATTCCTATTCTTTTCTCGTTTTCTCCTAACCAAACGCCCTCCTCTTCTTCTCTGTCTTTGACCAACAGTAGCCCAATTTCCATCAGTGCCCTATAGGTCAACGGCACTGTTGGCGGTCATTGTTAACTCGGGCCTCGACCGATCCGGTATGGAAATTGTTTTAGTGATTCGCATATTTGATTTGGCTAAAAGTTTTACGCAACTGACGCAACTCTCACCATTTATGTGGGCTTGGGACCGGCACTATAAAACACTGATTTGTGTACCCTAGTGGCTGGTTTGCCACTGTTTCAATACAAGTTTGTGGTCGCTCCTGCACACATCCCCACCGTGGACCTCATCACAGCCACCGAGACAGCCATCAGAAACAACCGTTTAAACACCACAAAAGCCAAACAGCTCAGGTTGAAGGTCACTGCGGCACTCTCCAGTGCTAAACCTCCCCCTTCAAACCTGTCCCTCCCTGAGAGGAAAGCACTGGCAGCACTCCAAAAAGACCCAGACATCACCATCCTTCCAGCAGACAAAGGTAGGTGCACAGTTGTTTTAAACACAACAGACTACCAAGCTAAAGTCCAAACTCTTCTCAGTGACTCAGCCACATATGAATGCTTGAAGAAAGATCCCACCAACAGCTACAAATAGAAGGTCATCAGCTGCCTCCAACAGCTGGAAAAGGACAGCTTGGAAAGGAAAGCCATAGACAGACCCCTGTACCACCGGCTTTATCCAGGCGAAGACATTCCTGGTATTTATGGTCTCCCCAAAATCCACAAGGAAGGAGCGCCACTCAGACCCATCATCAGCAGCATCAACTCAGTCACTTACAACATCGCCAAACACCTGGCCTCCATCCTTTCACCATTGGTTGGGGACACACCACATAACCAACTCACAGGACTTCACCAACAAGTTAAGGGGGCTAAAACTGGACCCAGATGAGACCATGGTCTCCTACGATGTCACATCACTTTTTACATGCA
>NC_024327.1:993509-1000179 GCF_000523025.1 Cynoglossus semilaevis
GTTTCACCTCAGTTTCACACAACAAAGAGGCAGGTGACCGAAACCGTTCTAATGGGGACCACAACGACCCACCAGACTCTTAACGACTGTTTACACTTTCACAGTTGACCCCCCACCTAACAGGGTGGAGCTGAAGTAGCTTTATTCTTTGACACCTAGAGTATATATCTGCTGTACTCCCCACCACCAGTTAGAACTGAAGAAGCCTCTTGGATTAGAGGTGAAACGTCTTCTTTTAGAAAATTCACGTCCAGTTGCCTAACAGAACTTTTTAAACTTGACCATGACCTGGATGACTGAGAATCTTCATAGACAATACAAGTTTGCTTTTAACCTTCTTCTTCCTGCGTCTATTTCTCAAAGAGAGAGGTGACTCTTCCTTTGGTGACTTACTGCCTAACTGTCTGACACTCTCAGTGGGAATTGCTGCAGATTCAGGGGCAGACAGAACTTCTGCTTCGGCTTCTTTGGTTTCAGAAGGTATAGCAGCCTCAGTTTTCGTCTCCTCTACCTCTTCCAGGGCTGTTTCTGTATCAGCCACTGGGGCAGTTGCGTCCTCTATAACCTTAGTTTCTCCTGTCACATTCTCTTTACCATCAACAATAACATTCTCTTTGTCCTGCACTTATCTGTATTAATAAACTTCACAAGCTCCATACCTAGAAGTGTGCACTCATTCTTATCATTTGGATGCTGTGCTCGCTCATCTTTCTGGAGCCTCCTGAGATTTTATGCAACTTTCCCTTCTGAGAACTCTAGGCTCAAATCAAGCTGTAACAACACATCCACACTGGACAGGCTTACATGCCTGTCCAATCCATAAATTAGTGACAACTTCAGCAGGCCTAACTGACAAAATCACAGGTTGTGTTTTCTGAAAACACATCCTTTCTCCACCAGTGCCATAAGCATACTGGGCATCAGATGTTAATGGAAGAGAATCACCCTTGAAATATGACGGCGGAATAATCGTCAACTCGGCTCCAGTATCCAGCAAAAACTCAACTTCAAGCTTATTGTTAATGGTTGTACACACATACAATCCATCCTTATGGGGCCTCACTGCAGCCGCAAGAGCGCGCAGTGAGGCCTCACTTAGTTTCCCTGGACCGCAGAAAGTAAGGCTGCTGTCTGGCAACCACTTAATTCCTAAACCCGCTCATATTCAGTACCCGAGCCACTATCTGGACGAGTACAATTTCTACCTTGGCTACCTGTCCAGCACTTCTTTGCCCAATGGCCTCGTTTACCACATTTTCTACAAACATCATTAGATCTATGTCTGTTCCCTTTCCATCTTGATCCTCTGTGTTTGACCCTGTGGCTGTTTACACCTTTTACATCAACATCTAGGCCTCTCACCATATACTCATTGTCAGGAAACTTTTTCTGTTAGATAGGACTGTAAAAAATGCTGTTAGTTCATACCCCAGTTTCCTAACACACAAATATTTCAAATAAAGATCAAATAAAGATCTGATCAAATAAAGAATCAAACACGAGATCTCAAATTTTAAAAGTTTTACTTGCAAGCAAGGAGTGCAGAACAATGGTTACATTCAGAACTGCACTGAGGAACTCCTCAGTGCTCAGAGCTTAAATACAGTTTTTTCACATACACATCAATGGTCAGTAGCTTAACCCTTTACAGCCATGTGGTGTTCACGCACAACTTCTGAGCACTGATTGGCAAAGGCTGCTCCAAACAAAGATTCTCCACCAATAGAAAACATGTACATGTGCTGAGCTATTCTGCTCAGTAACTCAGGTTAGATCAAAGAAATGCACTTTGGATTCTTTTCCTGTTTGATGTTCTGTTTTCCTCATTATTTGGGCAGAGAAACTGGTTCAGGCCGGTTCTGTGACCTGTCTCTATCTCCAAGCGTAACAGTCAGTGCCATCTGTACCATACACCATCCTGTTATGTAAACCATCAGCATGCACACCTTTCTTCAGTACTTCTCCTTTTAGCACAGCATTGAAAAACAAACACTATAAATTGATATGGAAATTTAATATAATGAATATATCGTTAATATTTGAATAAATGTATTTACAATATCTTAACAACACGTTTTTTATAGTACAGCATTGAAAAACAAACAGTATAAATTGATATGGAAATTTAATATGATGATTATATCGTTCATATTTGAATAAATAAATTAGCTGCACTTCGATTATTTTCTAAGGCCATGCAATTATACATATCATGCAGTTCGTCTGCATCTAAGTCTTTCCCACGGTCTTATGCAGCTGCTGTAGCTGCTGCAGCAGCACCAAGTGCTTGATAAGATGAGCTTAGATCAGCCATAGGTGGATACATTTTTGGCAATGTAATATTTGGTCCCGGACTATATGGCAGTGTAGCATAAGTCATAGGAGACAACTGGGAAACAGACTGCTCTGGACCACGTGGAGTAGAGGTTACTATTCCTGACGGTCCATCCATCCATCCATCCATTTTCATCCGCTTATCCGTTACCGGGTCGCGGGGGCAGCAGTCTCCACCCAAATCACACTGCACCGTACCAACACCCCTAAACCTTCCTGCAGGTGGTGAGTCCACTGGAAGGTCGCAGTTAAAACGTTTACCTCAATTCATTCACTGACAGGAACCACGGGGCGTGACGTCACCCGACAGCAGCCAGAGCAGCAGGAGTCCTCACTTCACCATCCGTACAGGTCTACTAAATTTCTACTTGAATGGCAGTTTTGAAAACAATGAACTCGAGTGTATCTTTTATCGAACTAAGATTGTACTCCCACTGGTGAGAACACAATGAAAGGTGGCCTATAAAATTGTCAAACATGTAATGATCTGTGACAGATCTTATTCTGTGCTCCATGCTGTTCTCAACCCGCTTAGCTGCACCAATTAGCATATCAAAGGTATATGTTAAATCCTCCCACATTGGAGATATCAACTTAATGCCTTGCCTTAACTCAGGGAATAAGTTCTGCAAGAAATTAGCTTTCAAAGCACCATGATTGCTGTTGCTAATGTTAAACCAACCATACCTGAATGCCTCAAACATGTTTCTGTAAATCTGTGTGCAAAGTCATCGACAGGTTCATTAGCTTTCTGAGTACAACCAGACACCTTAGACCAATTAGTAGTTGCATTTGTTACACTCTGGATCCAATTGCGGAGTGCTATCCAGCCATCTGCAAGATCCTGCTCATCCTCACCTATGCTATTCTCCACCGCTCGTCTCAACCTCGTTGCTTCAGAGGTAATCTGAAGTTTTTTCCTACCCATAGGGTAAATTTATAGCCATATCTGACATTTGTGTTCAGGGTGGTAGAACATTATTATACACATCAAATCTCAATAAATACGTGCTTCTGACTCCATTTAGAGTGGTAGCACATTACTATAGACATGAAATCGCTATAAATACGTGCTTCTGACTCTATTCAGAGTGGTAGCAAATTCCTATTGTAGGCATCCCCATTTCCCATTGGGTCAATTACAGTGAGGAACTTCCCTGCCATGTTCACAACCTTAAGTAAAGTACTTTCATATTCCATATCAATAAACAGGTTGTATAAGGACTTCCTGATAAAATGATCAATATATTTGTTAGTGCAAAAGTACAGTACATCCATAGACCATGTCAAGTAACATATCTTGTGGGTGATAGGGTGTGTCTCAGCCCACCTCCTCTGTTGAGTGGTGTTTTTGGCCTTGAAGGAGTGTATTTTGTGCTTGTGGCATTTTGTGTATTATAACAATGTTGCCTTCAGTATATAGTGTTTGAGAACCTAGTTTGAGAATATAGTGTTTCTTTCTATTTTTTTAGATAAAGTGATGATGTCATGTTTAAATTAACGTACAACAACAAAATACCAGTTGTGTCTTATGTTCAATGAATTATGAACACTCAAGCACATTACAACGGACATCCTTCACAGTTTGTAATCCTTGGAAACCACAAATTGCATATCTGCTATAGTGCCCATTTATCTACAACATGGATTTGTAGCCATTTGTAGTCACACACTACCTTCCCAACACTAGGAAGGTCTAAGCCTGACCAAATGACTAAATCGCTCGTATAAAGAGCATGTTTTAGGTCAACCTAGTTTTGGTTATTCTTATTTAGGCTTTAAATTTTGCCCAAGAAAGTCTCCTGAATTAGTTGTATGAGAGCTGCTGTATATCAGGTTATTGTACTGATAACAAAAATGAAACAACTAGGGGAAAGTCAAGGCCACTACAGAAGATGTCAAGCAACATCTGTTCAAATGGACTAAAATTAAAGCCATTACCTTCCAGGTGGGCCCCAGAGGTCCTCTGCCTGTCTTAACAGACTTGAACTTGGCTGGATCTGCGTCTGGCTTGTAGTCCTATAGTCATAAGAATTGTATGTGATGAAAACAACACATGCAGGATATTACACTATATTACCAAAAGTATTCGCTCACCTATTCAAATGATCAGAATCAGGTGTCCTAATCCCTTGGCCTGGCCACAGGTGTATAAAATCAAGCAAGTCGCCGACTTTCTGCACAGTCAATTGCTACAGAGCTACAAACTTCATGTGACCTTCAGATTAGCCCAAGTACAGTACGCAGAGAGCTTCATGGAATGGGTTTCCATGGCCGAGCAGCTGCAGCCAAGCCACACATCACCAAGTGCAATGCAAAGCGTCGGATGCAATGGTGTAAAGCACGCCGCCACTGGCCTCTAGAGCAGTGGAGACGCGTTCTCTGGAGTGATGAATCACGCTTTTCCATCTGGCAATCTGATGGACGAGTCTGGGTTTGGAGGTTGCCAGGAGAACGGTACATTTCAGACTGCATTGTGCCGACTGTGAAATTTGGTGGAGGAGGAATTATGGTGTGGGGTTGTTTTTCAGGAGCTGGGCTTGGCCCCTTAGTTCCAGTGAAAGGAACTTTGAATGCTTCAGGATACCAAAACATTTTGGACAATTCCATGCTCCCAACCTTGTGGGAACAGTTTGGAGCGGGCCCCTTCCTCTTCCAACATGACTGTGCACCAGTGCACAAAGCAAGGTCCATAAAGACATGGATGACAGAGTCTGGTGTGGATGAACTTGACTGGCCTCCACAGAGTCCTGACCTGAACCCGATAGAACACCTTTGGGATGAATTAGAGCGGAGACTGAGAGCCAGGCCTTCTCGACCAACATCAGTGTGTGACCTCACCAATGCGCTTTTGGAAGAATGGTCAAAAATTCCTATAAACACTCTCCTCAACCTTGTGGACAGTCTTCCCAGAAGAGTTGAAGCTGTAATAGCTGCAAAAGGTGGACCGACATCATATTGAACTCTGGGTTAGGAATGGGATGGCACTTCAGTTCATAGTATGAGTCAAGGCAGGTGAGCGAATACTTTTGGTAATATAGTGTATGTATATATATACATATATGTATATATACACAGAACAAAATGTGTTGACGAAGAGAAAACCAAGCGATATTTTTCATGATTCCTGCTTTTAATTATTCATAAAGATAAATGATAAAGAATTACCTGTGATTCACACAACAGGTAAGCACTTAGAGTGGTGTAAAATAACAAAAAAAAAAACCCTCCATAAATAAATAAATAAATAAATCTCCAGTTTTTCAGTCGATTCATATGTGAAAAATTAGGAAATTCATTCCCCAAATTCAAGAGGTCAAAGTGTAAAAGGAAAAAGGGAAGCAGCAGTGGAGTGGGCGAGGGGGAGTGGAGACAGGAAAGAGAGAGTGAGAGAGAGAAAGAGAGAGACAAGGAGCTGTAACTGTAACTCAGTCTTCATCCTGATTCCTGATTGGTGTTGCTAGAAATGTGTTTAGAGTTTTTACATATACTATATGCATGTATAGCTATATATGTACAGTATATATGTATAGAGATTTATGCATGCATACTTGTATACTTATGCATGTTAGCATTCATGTACACATGCATATATGTATTTATTTTGGGGGCGTCACCTCTCTGCCAGTAAGATTAGACGAGGCTTTCTCTCTAACCTGGGGTTTTATGCTGCTCTTGTGTGGCTCACAGCAAATGTTGCATGACCTGGAGGACTGAGAATCTTCACAGATGATCTCAAAAGCAGTTTTAAAAAATAGGCAACTGGGCTCACCTCAAGTAAATTTAGGACGTTTCGCCTCTCATCCAAGAGGCTTCATCAGTTCAGAACTGATGAATTGTTATGATGACCTGGATGACTGAGAATATCCACAAGTATGTTCACAGATGATGTTGCAATAAGCTTTAACTGAGTCAGAGAAGTAGTGACGTTAGCAATTGTCGGCATACTTAGCCGATGGGGTAAAAATCGTGTGAATCATTGGCTTATAGGTTCAGCTGTAACCGTGTCAACACTTACACTCATACTTTAGATTTACAGGCGACGAAATAAAATGATTTGGCGAAAGTCACGCATACATATATCAGGATATTTAGCTCTTACCTGTGGTTTTATGCTGCCCTCGTGTGGCTCAGATTTTAACATGTCAATATGAGGTGTTACAAAAATGACAGTATAATGAGTACACATGTTAGCATTTGCCATTGTCATTACATATATGGTTTGAGTAAGAGAGAAAGGGAGAGTCAGAGCGAGACAGGGAGAGAGATGGGGGGTGAGGGGGTCTCTCCCAGCAGCCCCCCCCCCCCCCCCCCCGCGCAGCACAAGCCCGCCGCA
>NC_024327.1:1001191-1011010 GCF_000523025.1 Cynoglossus semilaevis
CAAAGTCAAGAATAACCTTCTTCTCAAGAATAACTTCTAATGCATCATCAGTGATGTGCACTTTTATACCTGTGTGGGGAGTGGTTTCCAGCTTCCCGGGTGTGTTTAAATGTAGTCAGGCCAATGGAAGAGAGAGGCCATTCATATTATTGTTCTCGTATCATGGTTATAACAGCAGTCGCCACAATGTGGCGCTGCTGCTCCATGATTCAGCAGTGCTGGAGGACAGTTTATGAACCTTTTGTTGCTGAGATCAAAATGAATGGATAGATCCGGGGTTTGCTGTGAGAATATGGATTAGGAGCCTTCCCATCGTTCCCAGGGAGTAGAGGTGTTTTGCAGTCTGGAGAGTTTGGGAGACATTCTCTTTGAATGTGTGGGGCTACGTGAGTGTATGTGCTTGGGAAGGCATTTGGTCACTTAGCAGCTTCCTGCTTTCAGACCCAATCCAAATGTGAAAACCACTGAAATCTAACAGTAAAGTTAGATTAGGTTACGTTAGATTAGATTAGGTTACATTAGATTACATTAGATTGGATTTGAAAGATTCTTGCTGTGTGAGGTGTCTTCAGGCAAGGAGTGGAAGCAGCCGGTAGATGGTCTATTTGTTTTAATAACAAACGTCAAACAAAACAGGTCCAATAATAAAGCGAATTAACAACCGGAGAATTATTCAAGGAACTTACAACACAAAGTTATATAGTATTTAAAAATATTTTCTGATATGTCATCACTGGTTTACGCTTTTTATACTTATTTTTGGGGAGTGGTTTCGGCAAACCGGGCGTGTGTTTAAAAGTGGTATACCAATGGGAGGAAATAGGTTGGGCCGTTTGTGGCCAATGATATTATTGTTGCTGTTTATGTTACTGTGCCTACAGTCATCGCTAGGTGATGCTGCTGCTCCACGGTTCAGCGGAATCGGAGGGTGTGATTCTGTAGTTTCATAAGCCATTTGTTGCTGAGCGGGGGTTATTGAAAGGGAGGTAGACGGAGCCATAAAGTCCAGTCAACCACAGATGGTCATGTAGATCAAAAGGAATGGATGGCTCCAGGGTTCCCTGTGAGGAAGTAGGTTGGGAGTAGAGGTGTTTTTTAGTAAGTTGATGTGAAGATCTCCCATTGTTTCCAGAGAGTAGAGGTGTTCTTAGAGAATTGGTGTGAAGAGAATTTGGGGAAATTCTCTTTGAATGTGTGGACACAGGGAACAAGTGGAGCAAATCCGCTTTCTTCTCGTTCTCCAAACCAGCAGACAGTTGGCAGGTATGTCCATCACTTGATATGGTCACATATGTTTATTATTAAAAAACTATTTCACATGGTGTTTAATGACAACATGAGACACGTGTATCTGTCTTTCTTGCCTGCAGTATGTGGTTTATAGACCTGGCAGGAAGTGAAAGGGCATCAGACACCAAAAAAACAAACAGACACAGTCGCATAGAAGGAGCTGAGATCAACCAAAGTCTCTTAGCAGTAAGCTAAGTAAGTGATATGTTAACACACACAAAGAGCTCAAATACAGAAACAAAGGTCATTGTATTTACCTTTTATTTGTTTAAAGCTCAAAGAATTGTAGGTGCAATGGGTCGAGTGCTGCTTAGGAGCACTCGGTGTTATCAACCAGTCTCAAATTAATAACACAACCAGTCTCATTAAAGTTATCTTTAATTATTATTTTAACCTACTAATATAGCAATAATGTATTACTTTAAGTATTACAAATATACTAAAATCAATAGTATCCAATAACAATTAAATATCTGAAGGATTTTGAGAGTTCTTGGCAAATTGGGTGGCTTCAATGAATAAAGTAACAACACAGACAAATACAGTTTACAAAAATAATCAAATTTATTTATACAACACTGTCAAGTTAATGACGGTGATTGAACTCATAAACAATGATCATTATAACAAAACAAGGCGTGTGTGTAGGGGTGTGTGTGTACTTATGTGCGTGTGTACACGAGCGGTCGTGTACGAGAGAGAAAGAGAGAGAGAGATGTTGCCTCTCAGCTACCAAGCAAGCGACTGAGCCCTTGAGGCGTGTTCACATACGCGACTGCGCAGTGGAAGAAGAACTGCGAGGTAGAAGGAACGGCAACAGGAAACACGTGAGGCGTGTATGCGCTCACGGAGGTGTGAATGGGTGTTGTGTACGCGCACCAAGATGCGCTCAGGTACAATGAAACAGTGCTTGTGATGTTATCAAAGTATATGGGGGAAGGGAGGCGTACCGCGTGGTCTACTCCAGACAAAGGACTTTGTCGGAGTTTTCCTGATCCCAATACTGATAACGTTCCAAGTTAACACTGAAATACTGACGGTGTACAAGAGTATAACACCGAGTCAGGAGGTTAGAAAAGAAGTGCATGCAACAGCCTAGCTATAAAAGCAGCACAGATTTCAGACAACAAAATTCAATATGCGTACTTAAACTGTTCCTCAGTTTAAATAGCACTTAACAATACTACAGGTTAACTAACGTGCCCAAATGCCAGCCTTACTGTAGTGAACGTCTGCTCGTATTGAGAGGGTAGTGGAAAGTCCGCACTTCTTGGGTCCTTGCCAGAGCTGGGGACGTCCGTCTGGTTCCACTGTGTCCAGAGAGTCCTCTTGGTTCCGAAAGTCCGTTTCAGGAGGAAAAGTCTCTGACTGTCGATGTGCCGGTTCACACGAATACCGTTAGAAGGAATCCTGTCGCTTCTAACTTTTCAATAACTGCTTTGGTCGCAGCGCTACGTTACTTGTGTAACTTAATTACCGGTTAACTCAGTTAAGAAAAAGACGCTACTAGTGCATTTATCACCGTGGGCAATGGTGTCTACAAAAGCGCGTTGGTTCTTAGTCTTCTGAGACGAGCAGGTTTCTCTTATCATCAGGGTCCTACGGAGCGAAAGTCCTGAACAGTAGGGGTGGGCGGATCGATCCAAATATCGATATTATCGATACTAAGCAAGTACCTGGATCGGATCGATACTGTTGTCCTGGGATCGATACTTCGCTCCTCCACCAATTTCCTCAAAGCACCGATTCTCTGCGCAAATAGCGCAGCCCCCTCTCTCTCTCGCCCAGCGCCCCCTGCTACTCTCTGAGTCTCTGCCTGAGTGAGTGACTCAGGCACACTTTTAGCCCCTCCCCCTACCTGGCCACTGGCCTGCTGCATCCTGCCTGCCAGGAAGAGAGGGCGACGGGAGAGTGAGAGCAGCCGGAACCTAAAGCAATGGCAGAGCCAAACAAGAAGCGGAGCGCGGTGTGGACTTTTTTTACAACAACAGAAAAACACAGTGCCAAGTGTGATTTGTGTAATAAAGTGGTCCGCTACTGTGGTAACACCACGAATTTACACAAACATATGAAAAAAGCTCACCCTACAGAGAGCAACGAGCTGCAAGCAAAGAAGTTGAGGGAGGAGGGGGGGGATCCCCAAGCCAGAACACCCCCGCGGACACAGAGACAATGTACTCTGGCAGATGCTTTTCAGCCAAAAAATCAACAATACCCAGGTCAGGGTTATAAACAAACAAACTTCGCAAAAGTTTTGGTTGTCTGCTTCGCACCAGCTTTTTACGGGTAATTTTAGTACGCAGCAATAATTAAACAAGTTCTCGATGTAACAGAATTGGCATCAAACCATTTTTTTTCCTAATTAGTCAATTAAATTGAAGAATAGCTGCAGCCCTAGTTTTATTGGAACCCAAAAATATAGCTACCCATATAAAGATAGGCTCTATACCTCAAACCTGAAATATGAATATTACTGACTATAATAACTCTTTAGTGTTAACTGTTGAAGGAAAAGTAGCATTCCTATTTAGGCTATTTTCAGATTACAGTTACAGACTTAATCATTTTGTCATTTCACCTAGATAATTCACAAAGAGCCAAGGACATCACAAAGAGTATTGCCATGATGATCGTGAAGGACCTACAACCCCTCTCTGTGGTTGAACAGGAGGGTTTCAAGAATTTAATAAAGACACTTGATCCCCGCTACAGGATGCCAAGTAGGAAATTTTTCATGGGAGAAAAAATACCTTCATTGTATGAAGAGTGTTGTTCTAAAGTTAAAAGGTGTCTGGATGCTGCTCACAGCGTTGTACTGACCACTGACATGACTAAGCATCCACTTATTTATAAAGCAAAGACAGTGGCTCGTTACAATTACGGGCTACCACAGAGTTCTACTGCTGCAAAAAAAATTTTAGTGATAGTGGTTTGTGTTGTCATGGGGGTGGATTGGGGTGTAAGAAAATATTGATACACTGAAATATCTTAATGTATTATTTCACAATAGTGTATTGATATTCTACATCACTGTATCTTTTTTTTATAATTAATAGTTAACATGAAAATATTCTTGGTGTTGGTTCATTTCATTTTTGCTTTTATTCCTTTTGTAGTGATTACAAATGTAGCGCCGATGCTCTTATTTACACTTAAACATCAAGAACATATTTACTATTTACATATTATTACTGTAAACAAAAATAGGCCAGGATTCAATGCAAATGCTTTATCATGTTTTTAGGATTAAGATTAAGATTTCCTTTATTGGACCCACAGTGGAGAAATTGACAGTGTTGACAGCAGCAAAGTACAATATGCGGTATAAAGAGTGAAGTCTAGCATAGTGCTTTACAAATAAGATATCAGCTTGCAATTTTGTAGTTTTCCAGTTTACAGGTATAGTTACTTTGAGATATTGCAATTGAGATAATAAATCAATTAATTATAGAAGATAATAATACAGAGAAACAAAGACTGTACATAATGACAGTCAAACAATTTGACATGTTACGATTTTTACCATTATACTTAAATAAACAGGTGAGTGACATTCCACATGAGAATGGACATTTTTGCTATTACACAAGGTAATGCTAGTTATACAGTTATTGCACATATACAGTTTTAGTATGGTGTATTGATGACTACATACCCTGATCACTTCCCTCTGTATCTGTCTCTGGTCTCTCTGTCCTACTGTCACCTCCTTCATCTTGAAAAGGTGATTTCTCACGGCAGCTAGGAGCACACACAGGGAACAAGTGGAGCAAATCCGCTTTCTTCTCGTTCTCCAAACCAGCAGACAGTTGGCAGGTATGTCCATCACTTGATATGGTCACATATGTTTATTATTAAAAAACTATTTCACATGGTGTTTAATGACAACATGAGACACGTGTATCTGTCTTTCTTGCCTGCAGTATGTGGTTTATAGACCTGGCAGGAAGTGAAAGGGCATCAGACACCAAAAAAACAAACAGACACAGTCGCATAGAAGGAGCTGAGATCAACCAAAGTCTCTTAGCAGTAAGCTAAGTAAGTGATATGTTAACACACACAAAGAGCTCAAATACAGAAACAAAGGTCATTGTATTTACCTTTTATTTGTTTAAAGCTCAAAGAATTGTAGGTGCAATGGGTCGAGTGCTGCTTAGGAGCACTCGGTGTTATCAACCAGTCTCAAATTAATAACACAACCAGTCTCATTAAAGTTATCTTTAATTATTATTTTAACCTACTAATATAGCAATAATGTATTACTTGAAGTATTACAAATATACTAAAATCAATAGTATCCAATAACAATTAAATATCTGAAGGATTTTGAGAGTTCTTGGCAAATTGGGTGGCTTCAATGAATAAAGTAACAACACAGACAAATACAGTTTACAAAAATAATCAAATTTATTTATACAACACTGTCAAGTTAATGACGGTGATTGAACTCATAAACAATGATCATTATAACAAAACAAGGCGTGTGTGTAGGGGTGTGTGTGTACTTATGTGCGTGTGTACACGAGCGGTCGTGTACGAGAGAGAAAGAGAGAGAGAGATGTTGCCTCTCAGCTACCAAGCAAGCGACTGAGCCCTTGAGGCGTGTTCACATACGCGACTGCGCAGTGGAAGAAGAACTGCGAGGTAGAAGGAACGGCAACAGGAAACACGTGAGGCGTGTATGCGCTCACGGAGGTGTGAATGGGTGTTGTGTACGCGCACCAAGATGCGCTCAGGTACAATGAAACAGTGCTTGTGATGTTATCAAAGTATATGGGGGAAGGGAGGCGTACCGCGTGGTCTACTCCAGACAAAGGACTTTGTCGGAGTTTTCCTGATCCCAATACTGATAACGTTACAAGTTAACACTGAAATACTGACGGTGTACAAGAGTATAAGACCGAGTCAGGAGGTTAGAAAAGAAGTGCATGCAACAGCCTAGCTATAAAAGCAGCACAGATTTCAGACAACAAAATTCAATATGCGTACTTAAACTGTCCCTAAGTTTAAATAGCACTTAACAATACTACAGATTAACTAACGTGCCCAAATGCCAGCCTTACTGTAGTGAACGTCTGCTCGTATTTAGAGGGTAGTGGAAAGTCCGTGCTTCTTGGGTCCTTGCCAGAGCTGGGGACGTCCGTCTGGTTCCACTGTGTCCAGAGAGTCCTCTTGGTTCCGAAAGTCCGTTTCAGGAGGAAAAGTCTCTGACTGTCGATGTGCCGGTTCACACGAATACCGTTAGAAGGAATCCTGTCGCTTCTAACTTTTCAATAACTGCTTTGGTCGCAGCGCTACGTTACTTGTGTAACTTAATTACCGGTTAACTCAGTTAAGAAAAAGACGCTACTAGTGCATTTATCACCGTGGGCAATGGTGTCTACAAAAGCGCGTTGGTTCTTAGTCTTCTGAGACGAGCAGGTTTTCTCTTTTCATCGAGGTCCTACGGAGCGAAAGTCCTGAAAAGAGAGAACGATATTGGGGCTGGCCCCCCAATTTAAAGGTTGCGGAGGTTACTGATCGTGACGTATGTGGATTTACCGGAAGCAGTGGAATTTTGGGAGTTGGAGTCCTTGAAAGGACTGTTGTAGTACCTACATATATATTAGATTGGATAAGATTAGACTAGCTAGAACTTTATTCGTCTCTTGGGAGTTCTTGGGTATAGATGGGTGCATAATAGATTTTTCCTGGCAGAACTTTCGTAGTTTAAAGTGATGGAGTAACTGCAGTAACTTAGTTCCATGCAGTTTTAACTACACATAACTGTTGTTCAACAGAATGTCTGTGTGATGGAGATTCTAACGCCACTTCATGCCCGTGCCCTTCCCCTCATCGTCGTCACTTTAGCCTCTTGTTCTAATCTGTGGCTTACACTGTGTCAGAAACACTAGATTACGGTCAAACAGCTCCAACATGCAGCAGGTCATTATACTATATTTACAGACCCACGTTACTGCCATGTCACCATAATCCAATGTCACCACTCAGTCCTGCTGGGATGGGTACGTGGAGCCGAGTGTGGGTGGGTGTCGGCTGCAGGTGTAATCCACACCCTATAACTTCATGGAGACCCAATCCCTGGCCTTTACCAGCTCTCATTTCTAGACTCCACTGAATGATGGATGGGCGGCTTGACGTGTCTCATATCAGGACACCTGGGCCATGTGAAATAATCCCCTCTTTCATTGGCACCAGGCTCAGAGTGGTATTACATGCCCTTGAGCCGTCCTCTCTCCCTCTCTCCCCTTTCTCTCCTCCCCCCACCCTCTCTCTCTCTCCTACACACAAACACAAATCCATGCTTTGTCCGTTCCTCTTCATGTACAGTATGTCCTCTCCACTGGTGCTCGACATCATCTGCACGTACATGGAATACAGCAGGGGAGTTAATAACATGTAATGGATAAGAAACACCCAGTAAAAAACACTGGTGAAGGTTGAAGAGTTCTGTTAGGCAACTGAACATGAATGGTGAAGGTGTGGAGTCCATGAAAAGAAATGACATTTATTTTGAAAAGGTGTCTGCCTGTTTTGGACCATACAAACACTAGAACAAACTGTTCTAGTGCTTTACAAATATGTACTTGGGTATTTGACTACTGCAAGTCAGCAGTTCTGTGGTCATAATACACAACAACAACAATGATAATAATAATAACAATAATAATAATATACCAAAAATATTATTATTATTATAGATATGTGTATTGATATTATTACTAATTCACTAACATCTGTTGTCTGCTGCCTAATTAAAAGGATCCGATTCAAACAAGTGCTGTAGCGTGTCTGGACTCTGATTGGCTGAGGAGAGGATGCTGGAGGATTTAATGAAAAGCAAGAGGTATGTAAAAAAAAACATGTAGAAAATGATTTAAAAAATATACAATATTTATATTGTATATAATATACAATATATCTATATATAAAATATATAATTACAAGTACAGTGTATACATCACCAAGTACAAATGAGAGGTTTATAATAATACTGAATATTAATATTGACCAAATATTGCACAGATTAAACTTTTAATTGATTAAACCACAATTTGGCCTCTTAACAATAGCTTATATATGCTGTAATTATCTACGTAGTTGACCTCTGACGCCACTGGCTGACGTGATTTTTTTTTTAAGAAGTAAAACTCCAAAATATGAGCAAAGCACGGTGTCGTCTGTCACGGTGACGTCTGTAGTTCTAGTAGCTGTGCCACTAGAACTACAGAGGTTCTCAAAATAGGAAGTGGGTACCACTAGGGGGACATTTTTATTTCAATATTTTTCATAGTGCAACAGTGGGGAAATTGCACTGATTTGTGTTTTGTGTTCAATGGGAACTGCAGGGGAATTATTGTCAATAAGAAAAAAAAATTACAGTTAAAAAACAACAATCTTGTGGTAGAGCTCTGCCATAATCCCATCTACCCAAAGGGGGCAGTGCAGAGAAAATATGACAACCATCACACAGGTTACTTTACAGATCTGCCAACCTTTATTTAAAAAATAGTAAATTGATGAATAATTTGTTTTATATTTAGCTAAAATTCATGCTAAAATATTAAATATAAAAAACCCAAACACTTCTCCTGAGCAAAAATGTTTTTTTTTTTTATTTGTCGTTGAAAGGATCATGGTAGAATATTACAGCAGAACACACTACTCAAACAGCTGCCATTTAATGTAACACAGTACAGGAAGAAGGTTGTAGATTACTCTCATCTGTTATATTATATACAGTATATTCATAATAATAGAAAAAAAAAACCACTATTGCTCCCAGATGTTTGTTATGCTTTAATATGGCATTTCTCTGCCGTGGCTAACACAAAGTTCAACGAGAGGTTTGCAAACCGAGGAGAGTGGGACGACGATGGTGACAGTATTTAAAATTAGGGAGAAAAGTAAACTTTTAACCTTTATTCTTCTCTACTGTTATATAGCGAAACAACTTAAAATGCTCTCAAATATAGATACATACCATCATACAGCATTCAGACTATGCAAAAAGGAAAAACATAAGGATCTGCAGCAGAGCAGGCATGCAAACATATATATATAGTTTTTTAAAAAAAAAAGGAAGACTAAATATAAAATGTGGATGACTGCAGAAATTACAAAATAAGGGACTTTAAAGAGGACAACGAGGTGTTTGCTGATGAAAAAAATGATGTTGCTTTGTCAAATTTGTGATAACGTACTGTGTTATAGGTTTATCATGTTCCTTTTTTTTAATTATTTCCTAAGGACTAAAAGAAATGCTAGGAAAAAGGTATGAAATATCACCCTGGACAGTTGCATCCAAGTTTAGTGTTTTGAATCTTATAATTTCTTATAAATGTCTCATATTCCTAGGACATATTCAATATATCTCTTTTGAAAAATAACTATCTATACTTGAGCTTTTTAGTAGCTAAATCTCTTTCAGTATGTATGTGTATATATGTATATATACATGTATGTGTATATATATGTATATATACATGTATATATGTATATATATGTATATATATATATATATGTATA
>NC_024327.1:1011123-1011839 GCF_000523025.1 Cynoglossus semilaevis
TTTTTTTCTTTTTTTTAAAGCACCTCATTTTTCTTCCTTACAATCAGATTGAACATCATTCAGCCATTCCATGGTCTGAGTTCATGATTAAAGGATCCAAATAGTGCATCCTAAATAAGTCAACAAGGGTCGGTTTCCCTTGAGACTGTAGCTTAAGCCAACCAATATTAAGATTTAACTTTGACCAGTGCTAGAGGCCCGAGCACACCGAATCCTCCCCCTTCACCAACAGGTCACAGGGGTCACGTGTAGTCCGGCATCATGTGAAACATCATCAGTTGCTGCAGACTGCAACAACTGACTGACCAGATCTGCACCCAGAACCTCTGGAGGATGAAGCAGGCACAGGTTATGCTGATTAAACACCCCCCCCCCAGAGACAAGGGGCTCAGCAGCCCTGAGACACAACAGGCTGTGTGTGAGCAGCTACTGGAGCAGGGGCTCAGCACCTGAGGGATGCCCAGGAAATGGAGAGAGAGGGGGAGAGAGAGAGATATTTGGACCCATTTGATTTGTTGGAGGGGGGACGGGGGGGGGGGGGGCCATGAGCCATGTGCTTGTAACAGACCACCTTTATAAAAGATGCTGGGCTGAGAAGGTTTATCCTGTGAGGCCAAGGGGTGCTTTCATACAGCTGATGTCACGGCTGTTCTTAGGCTCGGCCTTGGCGAGCAGTTCATTGCGGGTCACTTTAGACAAAAAACCCAACCCCCCCC
>NC_024327.1:1013310-1016175 GCF_000523025.1 Cynoglossus semilaevis
CCCCCCCCCCCCCCAAAAAAAATTAAACATGCAACCAGGGCGAGTGATGCAGGTGCCCTCCCTCACTCCCACTGACTCACAACTGTTGGTTCGAGTATTTCACACACTTCCTGTTAAGAATCACACTGACTTAGGTTTAGCACCAGGTGACCGTTACTATTGGATATCAACCAAGAAGTGAAGACTGAAGACCTGCACGGCTGAGTCTTTGAGCATTGTCAACTTAATCTGCAGGGCTACACATGTGAGGTTTCTCAAATGGACGAGCTATAGATATATTTATAACTATGTATTTATATACTTTTCATCAATGGGAAATCTCATACAGGAGCTGACTACTGCAGTCCGCATTCATTTATCTATAACATTCACCTAATCTTTAGGACATATTCTCTTATATAGACAGTGATTTCTCAGTCAAACATACTTTGTGTTTTTCTCCGTTGTTTTAGCAATTTTTTTTTCCAAAGTTCGATTCGTCATGCACAAAATTGTCGTTCCTCCATCTTTTGTTTCTCTCCAGAACTTTTCATCATCATTTCGTCAGATTCATCACAGGTTGCTCACTCTGCGTCAGTCGTCGTCGCCTTCGGACTCGTCACCGGTTCTCCTCTCGTACATTTTATCCCGGTGCCTCTCCTGGATCTCTTTCATCTCCTCGGCGTAGCGGCTAAACGCTCCCCCGAACTTGCTCCAAGCCTTGAAGGGAATCGTTATAGAGTTCCTGTAACTGGTCTTCACTTCGCTAACCCGCAAGAACACTCCATACTTGTTGGATCCCACGTCAAAGAAGAACCGCTTGGAGTCCACTACGAAGGAGGTGCCCTCCGGAAGCTCGCTGTAACCTCCTGCGCCTCCGCTGCCGGCCAGGTCCTCCTCGTCTCCCCCGTAGTCGTCTATTAACTTCGCCAAAGCATCACGGAACTCTATTAAGCCTTGTGCAGGAAGTGCGATGGTTTGGACGGACTGCAGACCAGCTCCGGGCACACCACCTCCACCGACACCAAAACAGGGCCCACGGTTAACGGTCTGTCGGATCCGAAGAAACCGGCCCCGTTGGTTCTCCTTAAGGTCGAGGTAGTACTTGCGGTTCTCGCGCACCAGGAACTCGCTCTTCAAGGCCCGTCTAGGCCCAGTGTCATCTCCACCGGATGATTGAGCGATTTGCTCCGGGGTGCTAGGCCCAAGCTGGGCGTAGTGCTCTATGAAATCCCCCAGATAGTCACGGAACTCTGCCGCAACTGACATGGAGAGGGTCAGCCGACTTTTTGAGCCCCCGGCACCGACCTCGGCTATTTTTATGAACCGGCCTTTGGCGTTCTGCTTCACGTCAAGATAAAAGCGTTTGTTCTGAATGTCCAAACGCTTCGATGCCAGCTCCTGGGTCTCCGGTTCCCGCTGGTAGTGCTGGAAACCACCGCCGCCGCCGCGCTCGCTGCCACTATCCCCATCCGCCATCTTCGCTACCAGCAGCCCGTTTCTCTGCGTATCTTTGATTCCGTTTCCCCTCCCACCTCCGCATCGGTCCTGCGCTCGCAAAGGAAACGACACCGAATTCTACGTTGTGATTGGTCGTCGCAACAGTCAATCACAACATCGTGCGTGATTCTGACGTTTTCGTTTGTCAGTCTGCCTGTTCCTCAGCAGACGTAACTGCTAGTGATGGAAAGACCGACTCTTTTTATTGATTCGAATCTTTGACTCTCGAACAGTAAAATGAATGAGTCGTGAACGAATCTTGAACTAATCATTGCATTCGTTTTACAGCAGGTGGCGCTTTAGCCCTATTGTGGGCGTTGTAAAGAAGGCTGCGGTTCTCCGATACTAAATACTGAAGGCAACATGGTTTGCTTCCGCTGACAAAGTCTACAAAGTACACAAAATGCCATAAGTAATTAAAACCATGTGAAAAGCTAAGAAATAAAAACACACCACAATGAATGAGAGCAAAAAAGACCCGAGCTCTTTCACGTGACAAATGAAACGAATCTGCGAGAACGAGGCGAAAGATTAGTTCACAGCGAGAGATTAGTTCACGGCGAAAGATTAGTTCACAGCGAAAGATTAGTTCACAGAGAGTGATTCGTTTGCAATGAAAGATTAGTTCACAGTGAACGATTAGTTAATAGAGAGTGATTCGTTTGCAATGATAGATTAGTTCACAGTGAAAGATTAGTTTGCAGAGAGTAATTCGTTCGTAGTGAAAGATTAATTTGCAGAGAGTGATTTGTTCCCAGTGAGTGATTAGTTCGCAGAGTGTGATTAGTTCGCAGTGAGTGATTCGTGAGTTCAATATGAACAAATATTTAATATGACTCGGTAGTCACGAGTCATATGAAAGATTCGTTCATTTTGAACGAATCACTCGCGAACAACACATCACTAGTAACTGCCTTTGAAGTGACGGTAGAATGTACTGTATATGATATTTACAGCGGAGCTAATGAATCACTTCTAACGAACTAACACAGTGTTTAACTATTCACTGCGGTGTCTCACGTTTTATTCATACAGATAACCGTATACGGTTAGAGCAGGTATGTGTGTCACTTGACTAAAATGGAAGAGTAAGTCCATACACTGACCTCTTCATAATGCATTTTTACATTTTGGGCACAAGCGCGTGCTCACACGTACATAGTATGTACGTGTGAGCACTAGTGATGTGCGGATCGATCGTGAAATATCGATACTTCCGATTCTGGATCTTTATGCTCTGAAATCGATTCTGAAATCAAAATATCGATACTTTTGATACTTACGCATTCTGAGGTGAGGTGTATCCTAAACAGAAACATGGTGAAAAGTATCCAAATTATTGAGACGTTGTCTAAGTGACGCTTGGTTGGTGGGACTACTTCTTCT
>NC_024327.1:1017583-1022369 GCF_000523025.1 Cynoglossus semilaevis
ATTTAAAAGACAAATGATAAAATATCGGTATCGATATCGGTATCGGCGATACCAGCCCGAATTTTACTCGGTATCGGATCGGAAAGGAAATTGGTGGTATCGAACATCACTAGTACATACCGGACGAGTAGTCCCACCTACTTGGTTCCGTGCGCAAAGGCTGCCTTGACCTATGGGCACGATGGTCTTCGGGTGGGGGATGGGCGATTGTCATACAAGCCGCCCTGCTATTGGCCCAAATTGAGATTCGAAGTAACAACGCTTACTCCAATTGGTTCTTCTAACTCCCACGAGCGGTCCCATGTAAAATATTTGCGAAAGGGTTTATTGTTTCTTTGCTTTCGGGATCCAAATTTTGTTTTCTGTCAAGTGACTTCTACAATCAAGGGACGGCTCGGAAAAATGGTACGTGTGTTAATTGTAATTACACACGGTGCAAAAACATATACTTGCGCTGCAACAAACGTTGACCTGCATGGTTAGCTGTGTTAAAATCATAGAAGAAGAAGAAGAAGATTCGACTACTAGAGGCTGTGTGGTTTTTAACACGATATCATTACTATCTGAAGTCTGTGTTTAGCTGCTTACTTGTTTTAGTCATGTAACGTGTACAAAACTTGTACATTTTGCTTTACAATAAGCTACACTATTACCACAATAGGACTTGCACAATTAAGCATGCATTTAACCAAACAGCTTCTCAACGGATGGATTAGCAGCCGTTAGCAGGCGAACTATAGCGATGTCGCCACCCTACTAGTTGATTTGTGTGTATTTCAAAATGTTTTATTAAATGAAAGTAGTCCTTATTCGTATTTGTGATTTCTTTTAGCCTTTGTGGCTCTGTGCGCTAAAGTGTTTCTGCTGAAACTAGAGAATGCGAAGCTGAAGGCAAGCTTATTAAAACCGCGGCTCTGTCGTCGGTTTGCCGCGCCGCCACACACCGCTCCGGTGTGTGTGTGTGTTTTTATATCAGAACGAAGCGGTATTTTGTATCAAACTTTATACTTTCACAGTTATTTTTTATACCTGTGATTTCCGGTAACTGCCGTCGGTGCCGCCATTTAGCTGTTTTATTTTTATTTGCATTGACGGGAAAACGGGAACAACAATTCATGTAAACATCAATTGAATTTAATAATGGTCTCTTTATCTCAACAAAGTTGTGATACTGAGTATTAATTTTAGGCGTGTGTTGCCCATTTTTCTTGCTGAAAATGACTGTCAGTGAATTCAACATGAGGGAGTATCAGTCTAATTCCCTGACCTGTCATTTTCTCTGCCCCACTGCTTGACATTTAGGGGTCAATGTTTTCCTTAATTAACACCATGACTTTCCTTTGGTTACAGGCAGGAGGCAAGGCAGGGAAAGACAGTGGTAAAGCCAAGGCAAAGGCAGTGTCGCGCTCCCAAAGAGCCGGACTGCAGGTAAGTTATTTCTCAACTATTTTGCCATTTGTGGCTCGGTTGAATGTATTTGTATTGTGATAATCGATAACAGAGTTTCTACTGTTGTCACGCTTTCATTCGTTGGTCTCCTGCCAGTTTCCAGTGGGTCGTATCCACAGGCACTTGAAAACCCGCACAACCAGCCATGGTCGTGTCGGAGCCACAGCGGCAGTGTACAGTGCAGCCATCCTCGAGTACCTCACTGCTGAAGTTAGTCTTTGCATTTCTTTTGTTTGCATTTGTCTTGATATGCTTGAATTGAATGTTCGTTGTTAGATTAAATATGTACTTTTTTTATATTTATTTTGTCACCATTAAGATATCAAAAGTTTTAGTTGGCACCATTTTTACTTGTTTTGTGTGTGTGCTGATCTGTTCCCTTAGGTACTAGAGTTGGCAGGCAATGCCTCCAAAGACTTGAAGGTGAAACGTATCACTCCCCGTCACTTGCAGCTGGCCATCCGTGGGGATGAAGAGTTGGACTCCCTTATCAAAGCCACAATTGCAGGAGGAGGTAAGCACAGCCTTTATTTTTCCATCTATTTTATTAGTAGTACTTTACTACGATTTAGAAAAAACTGTTGTACTCACATGTTCTCTTGTCATTTCAGGTGTCATTCCCCACATCCACAAATCCCTTATTGGGAAGAAGGGCCAGCAGAAGACTGCATAGATGCCATTTTGACCATAAGATTTGGGGCTGGGATTTTGTTTGGACCGGGGTTCACTTTTTTTTTTTAATATTATAGCAAATGAAGAGTGATTGTTAGGCTTTTGTGTTATATTTTACCATAACTAGAACAGTTCAGTAAATCTTTAAAATCTCTCTAAAAAACCTTTATATTTCATTGTAGAATGTTTGACTGGGGAGTTAATGAATATCACAAAGTTGTGACAGTGAAATTGTTTGATTGGCCTGGGACTCTAATGTTTTAATACTAAAGAAAATAACGTTAAACCATTTTTTATTAAAAAAAAAGACTTGGTTTGTGGTTATTTACTTTGAGTTACAATATTTTACTAAGATACAAGTTTTTACAAAGATTAGTTTGTTTTGAATGGCAAATTAGGTAATGTGACATGGTGCTTTTATCCCTAACAATGTACTGTATCCTTTTGAAATGCACATGAATAGTGATTCTTAAAAGGAGAAAAAAAATGGATGAAAATGTTTCAACCACCTGCTACAGTGTCTTGTGTCAACTTTTTGGCAGGGTTCAGTGTTAAGCTTCACATTTTGATAATGTGCTGTGATCAGATAATGCTGGTTCTGCAGATTTGAACATGGCTAAAGGAGTCTGACATTGTTTTTAACTACATATTGCTACTTATTATATTTGTGTCCGTACGTGTCATATAAGCAAGTAAAATATTTTAGCCGAGTACTTAAATGTATACAGAAAGAAAAATACTCAACTCTGGATCAATCACAACAGAGTTGAATTTTTTTCTTTGAATAAGAAAACACCGGTGGTGCTTTAGCCCAGAGGCAATGTCTCTGTCATTGTTGTGGAACCCAAGGGTTCACCTGGGCAAGATCGTATCCCGGTTAGGGCAGTTGGTACCTTCCAGTGGACCTACCACCCACAGGAAGGTTCAGGGGGGTTGGTATGGTGCAGTGTGATTTGGGTGGCGGTCATAGAGACTGCTGCCCCCGTGACCCGGTAGCGGATGAAAATGGATGGATGGAAGAAAATGCTGGTTATGTCAGGGAAATTACTGCATATTTTATCTATGAATAAATATTGTTTGCATGTTTTGGTTTGAAAAACTACTTGAAATTTGCATTTATACATTTTGTACGTTTTATATGTGGTGCTATGACTGTCCAACAATACATGAACTAATCATCACTGTTGTTTTCACTTTGTTTGAACTCCCTCTTGAGGTGATTAAATGTAACGTCAGATGTATTGTCCACATGAGCAGGGGCCTCTGCAGGAACGCATAAAAGACCAGCCAACTTCACATCTTCAATAAGCAAGAATAATCTGTTTATTCTTACATCTCTGACTGTTCACTTTCCTCCAGAGAACCGCAGGAGGATAACAGCTAGAAGAGGCACTGACGGTTTAATTTTCTTCTGCAGCACAGAAGAGATGCCTCAATTAGGTTATTAAAAAATGACAGTGTTCATTCAAACAAGTTATAAAAAACTTGGTTTTACTGTAATTAGAGGAAACAATGATTATTAGTTTGTTCATTTTAAACTCTTAATTTTATAATTTGTTTCTACTATTCCTCTCAAAAAGGATAATCTCAAAACCCTTTTAAAAAGTGTTTTTTAAACATTCGCCTTAGCATTAGTGCTAATAGTACTATTTTTCAAAATAAAAGTATTTTGGTTAAAAAAGGGCTAAAGCTTCCTACTTGACACGGAAAACAAGCCTTTGGCGTTCAAATTAAAAGTAAGTTGCATTTATCAGTCCTTAATAAGGTACGTGTCACGTGCCAAATGTTTTTAGCATGGTGAGTTTTACATTTAAAATACTTTTTATTAGTTAATTAGTTAATTGTTGGTCGTTATGTTTCTTGTCACACATTAATGACTCGTTGGAGAGAACACTGTCTTCCTGTAAACAGCTGCGTGGAGCAACAAAGGTTCAGGTTTATACAAAAAAAAATAAACAACTTCTAACTGTGTATTATTCCCGAATAACAGTTTACAGACGAGTTTATGGTCTTAATCTTTTTTTCACGTAAGCAAATATCCATCCATCATCAACCGCTTATCCGGGGCCGGGTCGCGGGGGCAACAGTCTGAGCAGAGACACCCAGATTTCCCTCTCCCCCTTGACACTTCCTCCAGCTCCCAGGCCAGCCGCGCGACGTAGTCGCTCCAGCGTGTCCTAGGTCTTCCCCTAGGTCTCCTCCCAGAGGGACAGGACCCGAGCACCCGAGGGAGGCGTCCGGGGGGCATGCGATGTAAATGCCCAAGCCACCTCAGATGACTCCTCTCGATGTGGAGGAGCAGCGGCTCTACTTCGAGCTCCTCCCGTGTGACAGAGCTCCTCACCCTATCTCTAAGGGAGCGCTCTGCCACCCTGCGGAGAAAGCTCATTTCAGCCGCTTGTATCCGGGATCTCGTTCTTTCGGTCATGACCCAGAGCTCATGACCATAGGTGAGGGTAGGAACGTAGATCGACCGTTAATTGGAGAGCTTTGCCTTTCGGCTCAGCTCCTTCTTCACCACAACGGACCGATACAGCGACCGCATTACTGCACCAATCCGCCTGTCAATCTCACGCTCCATCCTACCCTCACTCGTGAACAAGACCCCCAGATATTTGAACTCCTCCACCTGAGGCAGGACTTCCTCCCCAACCCGAAGGGTGCA
>NC_024327.1:1022950-1029838 GCF_000523025.1 Cynoglossus semilaevis
CCGCCTCCACATTTGGTCCGGCCCCCTGAACAATACCAGAGAGCATTTTGATTATTTTTTTTCGCGATAAACGAGGGCTCGCTGTATTTGTATTTGATAAGTTGGACTCTTGCAATAAAATGTTCCTTAGTTATAGACTATTTTCATTATTAACTATTGGTTAGTAACTATTTCATACACGCATATAGCGTGACATTCTGTTCCACCCTTCTGCGGTCTTTGCCCTTATCTGGCAACCCCCAGAAAAAAAAACCTAAACACGCCCTTCTCAAAGAGAGAACGGAATAATGGCGAAAAGATTAGGTAAGAGAAAAATTGATTCAGAATGCAGGGCATTTAACCTGCAGTGGACAAACGATTATTTTTTTGTTCAATGCAAAGAAAAGGCTGTCTGTCTCATCTGTCAAGAGGCGGTGGCGGTATTCAAAGAATACAATCTGCGGCGACACTATGAATCCCGCCACAAAGACAAGTTTGCTAGCTTGCAAGGCCAATTGCGAGCAGACAAACTCGCGAAGCTAAAAAGTGGACTGTTAGCTCAGCAGAATACATTTGTACGCCAAGCTCAGCTGAACCAGTCATCTGTTTCGGCCAGCTTTCGGGTTGCTCAACTAATAGCAAGCAGCGGTAAACCTTTTTACTGATGGAGAGTTTGTCAAGAAATGCATGATCGCTGTCGCGGAGGAGGTGTGTCCCGAGAAGAAAGATGTTTTTAATGCCGTGAGTCTATCAGCGAGTACAATCACCAGACGCATTGAACAAATCGGTGATAATGTATATGCCCAGCTGCAGCATAAGACGAAAGAATTTGAATTTTTTTCATTAGCACTGGATGAGAGCACGGACGTGCAGGACACCGCGCAGCTGCTCATTTTTATTCGTGGAATTAGTGCAAACTTTGAGATGTGCGAGGAGCTGGCAGCCCTCCAAAGTCTCAAAGGGACTACGACGGGGGAGGATATTTTCGGCAAAGTGTACCAAACCATAGAAGAGTTGGGCCTCGACTGGTCAAAGCTGGCCAGCATCACAACTGACGGGGCTCCTAGTATGGTGGGCGTGTCTCGGGGTCTTATAGGACGCATGAATCGGGAGATGGAAGAACGGGGTCTCACCGCCCCGCTACAAGTCCATTGCCTAATTCACCAGCAAGCACTGTGCTGCAAAGTGTTGACGTGGGATTCTGTCATGAAGGTTGTGGTGTCATGCATAAACTTCATCAGAGCAAAGGGACTTAAACACAGGCAGTTCCAAGAATTCCTGTCTCAACTGGAATCTGCGCACGGAGATGTGCTGTACTACACAGAGGTCCGATGGTTGAGCCGGGGGAGAGTTTTGAGGCGTTTTTACGAGCTGCTACCTGAAATTAACGCATTTCTTCATACACAAAACAAAACAGTGCCAGAGCTGAGCGACCCAGAATGGAAATGGCACCTTGCATTTTTAAGAGACATGACAGAAACGCTGAACAGCTTTAACTTGCAGCTACAAGGCCAGGGGAAACTCATTTGCGACATGTATTCCCACATAAAAGCATTTGAGGTGAAACTAGAGCTGCTTTTGGGACAAGTGAAAAAGCACAGCTTCATCCATCTCCCTGCTACACAAAATCTCTCTGCAGAGAAACCAGCGGTCCCGTTTCCAGCTGAAAAGTGTGTGGAAGCACTGGAAATGCTGAAGGCGGAGTTCGGTGTGCGATTCCGTGAACTACATGTTTATGCAAAAGAAATCCGTCTTTTCCAGAACCCCTTTGTTGCCGACATTGAGGAAGCCCAGCCTTCTTATCAGTTTGAGTTGGCCGAGTTACAGAACTGTGATGTTCTGAAAGACGCGTTCAAGTCCAACAGTCTCATTGACTTCTATGCCGCCCTCCCAAACGACACGTACCCTAACATCAGAAAACACGCAATGAAGATGTCCACACTTTTTGACAGCACGTATATCTGCGAGCAAACATTTTCAGGCATGAAACTGCTGAAAAATTCAATGAGATCAAGATTGACAGATGAACATCTGCATCAGTGTTTGAGACTGGCAGTGACTAGAATGGAACCTGACATTCAACTTCTCATCAGCCAGATGCAGGCCCACAGTTCACACTGATGAACATACAAAGGTAAGCTCACTTTTCTGACTTGAATGAGTCATTCTGAGTATAAACAAATATAATCATAATAAAATCTACTGGGATAAAATCCATCTCCACAACCATACTGGCAGTGGTACTGGTTGTGCTGTGCAGATGCTGTATCACTTAGTTCAGTTTCTCAGCCTGCTTGCTTTGTGGTTTTCACAGGGAAGTTGATGAGAGAGAGAGAGAGCTGCAAACAGCGACGTCTACAAGCCTGCTGGAACCTACAAAAGGATTATAAGGAAGGAACACAAGAACTTTGAGAGATTTATTTCATAAATATTATTATTTATTTCCTGGCTTTTTTCTGTGAAGAACCCAGAGAGGGTTATTTGATTATTATTTATTTCATTAATAGTGTTATTATTTATTTCCTGACTTTTGTTCTGTGAAGAATCCAGAAACGGTTATTTGATTGTGCTTTCTGGAAAACAATAAATGTTTACGTTTAGGCACTCCTGCAATCGTCACATTTTTTCTGTTACAAACTGACCCCGGCCCCCCATCAGAGAAGGGAAAAGTTATGTGGCCCTCACAGGAAAAAGTTTGGGGACCCCTGGTGTAGATGGAGTTTGTCGAATTACACCAGACATTGTATTTGGCTTTACAAGTAGTCGGTAAAAATGTTAAGATTTGATTTGTTGATTAACAGAAGCTTTTTGGCGACTTTTCAGACTGTGTCAGAGTCTTACTGCTTTCCAATACAAATGTATTTTGTCATCTGCAGTACCTACATAGAGCCCCTAGATGGCATATTTGTTCATCCATCCATCCATCCATTCATCCATCCATTCATCCATCAATCATCGTCTGCTTATCCGGGCCGGGTCACGGGGGGAACAGTCTGAGCAGGGACACCCAGACTTCCCTCTCCCCAGACACTTCCTCCAGCTCTTCTGGGGGGACCCCAAGTTGCTCCCAGGTGTGTCCTAGGTTTTCCCCTAGGTCTCCTCCCAGAGGGACAGGACCCGAGCACCTCCCAAGGTAGGCGTCCGAGGAGCATGCGATGTAAATGCCCAAGCCACCTCAGCTGACTCCTCTCAATGTGGAGGAACAGCGGCTCTACTTCGAGCTCCTCCTGGGTGACAGAGCTCCTCACCCTATCTCTAAGGAAGCACACTGCCACCCTGAGGAGAAAGCTAATTTCAGCCGCTTGTATCCGGGATCTCGTTCTTTCAGTCATGACCCAAAGCTCATGACCATAGGTGAGGGTAGGAACATAGATTGACCGGTAAATCGAAAGCTTTGCCTTTCGGCTCAGCTCCTTCTTCACCACAATGGACCGATACAGTGGCCGCACTGATCCGCCTGTCAATCTCACGCTCCATCTTTCCGTCACTCCGTGAACAAGACCCCCAAGATACTTAAACTCCTCCACCTAAGGAAGGATCTCCACCCCCAACCTGGAGGGTACAAACCACCTTTTTCCAGTCGAGAACCATGGCCTCGGACTTAGAGGTGCTGAATCTCATCCCAGCGGCTTCACACTCAGCTGCGAACCACCCCATTGCATGCTGTAGGTCCTGGCTCGAAGAAGCATACAAGACAACATCATCTGCAAAAAGCAGAGATGAAATCCGGTGGCTCCCGAACTGGACCCCACCCAACACCTGGCTGTGCCTAAAAATTCTGTCCATAAAGATAATGAACAGAACCGGTGACAAAGGGCAGCCCTGCCGTAGTCCAACATGCACTGGGAACAGGTCTGACTTACTGCCAGCAATGCAAACCAAGCTCTTGCTCCGATCGTACAGGGACCGGACAGCCCTTAGAAGAGGGCCTCCTACCCCATACTCTCAGAGAATACCACACCACCCACAGAATACCACGAAGAACACGGTCAAAAGCCTTTTCCAAGTCCACAAAACACATGTGGACCGGTTGGGCAAACTCCCATGAACCCTCAAGCACCCTGTGGAGGGTATAGAGCTGGTCCAGTGTTCCAAGACCAGGACGAAAACCACATTGTTCCTCTTGAATCTGAGGTTCGACTATCGGCCAAATTCTCCTCTCCAGTACCCTGGAATAGACTTTTCCCGGGAGGCTGAGGAGTGTGATCCCCCGATAGTTGAGACTTCCTGCGTTGCGCTGAAAACATGTAACTTACAAGATGTCCATGCACATGCAGAACATGCATAGGACAGACATCAGGCAAATAAACAAAAATATAAGAATAAGCCTGTACAAGGTTTTGTCTCATTGCCAAGTAAAAAATGGTCTGATCAGGGAGCTAGGCCTCAGCAAAGAAAACAATGGCAACAGAATGATGAATCTGACTATGAGGAGGGTAATGACAAGTGCTATAATTGCGGTAGGAGAGGGCACGCGAGAGCGTGTACAGCTCCACGCAGACAGAAGAAACAACCGCAACAATGAAGGTGCTAGAGCACGTAGGGGAAGATAAGAGGGTAACAGAACTGATAGGTGTCGCCCATACAAACCATGAGACGATAAACAGCAGAAAAAACTGTCACCAGAAAGAATCAACACTGTTTGTAAATTGCATGCCCCAACGATTAGGAAACAACTAATGTCCTTCTTTGGCACATTTAATTATTGCAGATAATGGATTCCAAATTACTCCAAATTATCTGGACCGTTATTTATTTACTTTCAGGTCCAATGAGTTCTGCACCAGCTACTAAAATCACATTACAATCTGATCATTTAAGGTGCATAGCTCAATTAAAAACAGCACTACAATCCGTAGCGTCTCTAAAATTACCTGACTATAGCAAACCCTTTAACCTTTATTGTGATTCAAAAGATGGACACATGACTGCTGTGTTGACTCAAAAACATGGCCCATCACAATGACCATTCTGCTATTACTCCAAACGGCTAGATAATGTGGCTGCAGGCCTGCCACCGTGTGTACAAGCTGTTGTTGCAGCTGCAGAAGCAGTGATAGCTTGTACTAACATTGTACTTTATCACCCCCTCACACTTGGTTCTGAACCAGAACCGTATTTGTTTTCTGTCGCCTATGCGACATCTGCACTGCATGACTACATTACTTTCACAGCCTCATCTGACTGTGATTAGATGTACAACTTTGAATCCTGCTACACTTTTGCCTACATCGCAAGATGATGAACCACATAACTGTCTAGAGTGTTCTTCCCAGAAGTGTCAGGTGTCAAGTAAACGCTTTGTATAGAAAGGAATTCAACCTTAAACCACAGTAATCTAGAATGTTCCACAGACTTTATAGACGCAGCCCCAGAGGCGACAGTAGGGGCAACAATCTCATCTGATGCTGACGCTTGTAAAGGCTATTCCTTAACCCTTGTGCAGTCCTTCGCATTTTTGTACACACCGTTCGTCTTTGCAATGATTTTCATCAGACACAAAGACTTGTAACCCTTGTCTAGGTGACCCACGGGTCACCTAGACAAAGGTTACAAGGGTTAACAATGAAAAGAAACTGATGTGGTGATTACTGCTGTAATGCCTGAATCATAACAAGCCTCCAGTCACTAGGTGGCAGCATCTCATACAGTGGTTTGTACAGATATAAATATACATGTTATATTTCAATTCGCGGGGGTTTGGGTCGGGGTGGGCATGAAAACATTTCTGTCCACAAGGGGGGCATGACAGAAAATAATTAAGAACCACTGCTGTAAAGAAAGGGGAAAAACAGAAAATAAAAACAGAGGACAGTGTCCCTGCTGAAAAACACATCACAGTCTTCTTCTTCTTCCTCGTCTTAGTCTTCTTCTTGTTTAAAGGATTTATTTCATACAACGCTACAAAGACAGGGTGAATTGCGTTATTGTCTTGTTTATTTATTTATTGCTAATTTTCACTAATCTGGGAGAGTCGTTGCCTCCATATGTGCCGTTAAAGCTGGGTAAAGAAGAATGTGTGCACTGCAGTTCTCTCTCCCCACACACAGAGAAATGGGACACATTATGTTGATGGGAACGCTGAACTTCAAGTACTGCACATACTGTACATACTGCTGAATTCAGTACACATGTTTCTATGATGGAAACTCTAGTCAAAAGCAGCGTGGCTGTGTAAGAAGTCAGTGCTACTGTAGGTTGAACTCCAAACTCTGAAATATAACCAGTATGTTTTTTTGAAGTTCTTCTTACGGAGTTAATCTTTGCAGGAACATGCATTGATAATTTGACATCAGTGTTAAGAATTAGCTCCGAAATCAAGACCAGAAGGTAAACAAGTACCTAATGTAGCACACATGGGGTTTGTGAAAATAGTGTTTATGTATTTATTTTTTATTTCTGTCTCTGGCAGTCTCTGGCAGCAAGAATATTATTACAAGAATTAACAATTTACAAAAAGAAAAACACATGCCAATAATCAAAATGTAATGTAAATAATCATTTCAGAATTGTGATTTTGATAAGATACGTTTTATTGGGAAAAAATAAAGTTTAGAAGGAAATAAATAAAATAAGGGCCTTTTACAGACGTGATCAAAAACGGGTTAAAACTAGCCTATTTGTTTTATTTCAACCCTTCAGTAAACAGAGTTTAGTTGTTAGCCTAAAAAGCATTGTTCAAATAAACCATCTGGATTTATTTATTTTTCTGAACCTGGTTTGGCTCAAGCCTCTCCTTGAATCGCAACCTTAACGTGGTGGAGGGGTTTGAGTATCCGAATGAACCTAGGAGCTATGTTGTCGGGGGCTTAACGCCCCTGGTAGGGTCTCCCAAGGCAAACAGGTCCTAGGCGACGGATCAGACAAATAGCGGTTCAACCCCCCCTTTGTGATGAAGAAAAATACAGC
>NC_024327.1:1032769-1040956 GCF_000523025.1 Cynoglossus semilaevis
ATTTACATCGCATGCCCCCCGGACGCCTCCCTCGGGAGGTGCTCGGGTGCCGTCCCTCTGGGAAGAGACCCAGGGGAAGACCTAGGACACGCTGGAGCGACTACGTCGCTCGGCTGGCCTGGGAACGCCTTGGGGTCCCCCCAGAAGAGCTAGAGGAAGTGTCGAGGGAGAGGGAAGTCTGGGTGTCCCTGCTCAGACTGTTGCCCCCGCGACCCGGCCCCGGATAAGCGGTTGAAGATGGATGGATGGATGGATGGTTTGGCTCAGCTTTGTGTCTGTAATAGAAACCACCTGCGTTTCCCTAATCATTTTATCCATCACTCCAAACCTAAATTTCAACTGTAGTACACAACTGCTGCCATCAGAGGACAGTGTTTGCCTAGGGATTTTCAAAGACAGCGGCTAATCATGAGCATATAACTTATCAAGCATGAGGTTACGTTGTTTACACGTTGTTTAGACGACGAAACAGTACTGGTAGGACAAACCGGAACAAAAAACAAAACTATAAAAAGCTTAAGATAAACATAAGTCAGGTCAGATATAGCAAGTTTACAAACAAACGTTTGAAAACTTGAATTAAAAATATTTTACCTAAATGGTCTTAATGGAAATAGTTAAGTAACCGTTAAAAATCATTTAAAATTATCATATGTTGTATACCTAGTAAAAAAACCATAAAGATTAATTTAATAATTCAAGAGAGCTAAACTATTTTAAATAGCTAACAGTAACTGAGCTAGGAAAAAAAACTATAAAACAAAATATGAAGGAATTAGCCAATAAATATGAAGATATATAAACAGGTTACATCACCTTTCATAAGAAATAGCTGGAAGTTCAGCAAACTAAAACTTATATCTGGTAATAAAAGATAAAGCATTAGATGCATCCAAAATAATGAATGGCCCTTATGGATTTTGGAACTCGTATGGTTTTTTATGTTTTTATTAAAACATTGATGTCTTATTAAAGCAAATAAAAAAAATCCCAGTTTTTTTAAAGCAATTTTTTTCATTTACATCATTGTTTCCTAAAGACTGGGTCGCGACCCTCGGGTAGGTTGCAAGAGATTTTTTTTTTTTTGGGTGGTCTCGCATCATGTTTCCTAGGAGTTTACGAATAATGTCTATTGACTTGGGTTGTGAAGGTTTGTGACTTTTAAAATATGGGTCCCCAGAAAAAAAGTTTGGGAAACTGCTTTACATGACCATGTGAAAAAAAAGTTAACCCTTTTGACTGTAAAATAATATATTTAATGAAAGCTGTCAAATTCTGCACCAAATACGTTGAAGCCCAAGCATCAGCCTCTGGACCAGATGTCTGTTGTTGACACAGAATGGGTTCAATTAGGTGTTTAATCGATGCTTTAACATCTGATGTTTTTACTTCGTCCTCTTATTAGATACAGAAAACAAGAGGAAGCAGAGAAGCAGCTGACTTGAAATGTTGATGTTTCTTACACAGTACATAAGAGGATAAAGAAGTCGGTGGTATTTCTCTTGGTAATAAAATTTTCAAATTGACCATATACAGTAACTTGTATACCAGCGATGCCCAATCACTGGGTTGTGACTGACTGGTGGATACCAAAGGTAGTGCAGGTAAATCATGATCATTTTGACCTTGTATTTCTAAAAATAGCTCACCAGCCAAAAATATGTGGGCACCCCAGATGTGTAGCCTCTCACTTAGGCTACAAGCTTTTCATTTGTTGAAGTGAAAGTACCAGAGAATAAAGAATTGTCCTCAAGTCACCAAAAGAAATAACACTATGCTGCCCTTTTGATTTAATAAGATTGTTATTGTTGCATTTTTGTTTTTGCTAAGGTAAACTTCAGAAGAAGATTAGAATGGTCTGCTAGATAAGAAGTATCTTTACATAATTGAATATAGTCCCTGAGGACAATGAGGCCACAATACAATCAATCCTATTGTCAGCGCAGCCTTATAGTCTTAGTTTCTTTATTTTGGTCTATTGTTGAGAAGAAAATGATGTCCATTCATTCACTTTCTAGTGTTTAGTTCTCATGGTCATTGGTGGAGCTGCAGCAGATCCAGAGAATCGCACACCTGATATTTTTGCCTATCAAGACTTACAACCAGGACAATTCACATTAATGTCTAAGATCAACTTAGATTAAAGTTAAGTTAAAACTCGGTCCCTAATCTGTGTGTTTTGAATTTGGCTGAAGAAAGAAGAAAGAGAAACTATTAATGAAAAACATTATCTCCTGACTGATTGGTTGATTCTATTCTATTCTATTCTATTCTATTCTATTCTATTCTATTCTATTCTATGTGGCTGTACATTTTCAAACTACCCTGGAAAACATCAACTCTGACTGGGATTTCCTTCTGCGCCACGTTCTCAGGTATTTGTGATTAACCATACACTGTGGTCAGACACATGCATGCCACATTTATGAATGGATCATTTATTTTACTGGGTCAAGCAACAAGACATACAGTCATACTCAAAACAAAATATCATTTTTATAACAAAACAACAAAAAAAAAATATCCAGGTCATGGGCTGGATGTGGTCCGAGGGCCGTCATGTGAAGGCCACTGCCATATTTATTCTCTAGTTCTACATTATATTTATGTTAGGTTTATTCTAACATATGTGACGACAAAGTAACAACACAAAAGACGTCTGGATCTTTTACTTGCAAGGGGAGAATGCAGCTTGCTCTGCTGGCAGCTTCCTCATCAACTCCGAGTTGCTGCACCCTTCCTCTGCTCTTTTATTTAGTTTACAAAAGTATCAGATTACATATCATGTGATCGTGTGTGAGTATATGAATGGGTATGGAGTAAGAAGGTGGGTGTGAATGTGGGTGTGGCTGTGTCTGGTAATTTCTCCATCAGTCTTGAGCACACTAGATTATAATATGAGAAGCAAACAGTTCCTTAAAGCGACAGTACAGCATGAAGCAATGATAATAAATTAAATTCTTCCAACAATTTATCATAAAAAATACAATTTTGTCTTAGAATAATAAGACTAATTAATAATACTTTTTGTTGGGTTAAAACAAAAGAACAAAACAATGATGTTTTGGTTCCTGCCTTACGGACTGTGGTTTTCCACACAACACAGGGTTAGACCGACTCTGATACCCTCATTATACAAATCAGGAGGAACAACTGTCAACATGACCTGAGGAGCTAAGTGGCAGGTGTTGGCTGAGCTGCTACGTACAGCATTAAAACATAACCTCTGTGCATGTAAACAACACTAAACACAGGCCAAGCCAGTGATGCACTGACTCCTGTTTTTCTGCCTTGTATGTATTAGTGTAGCATGACGTTTGGCTAAAGCAACGTCGTTATCATAGCTGAGATAGATTGAGGAATAAAAGCCGTCACATCCAGTTTGCCTTTCTTTAATGAACTGGGGTTGAAACGATGCCTATCAACAGAGGTGACACTGAGGCCTATCCATCACAAGTGAACCTCTGTATGAACATCTCCCCATCAGAAAAACCTCAGCCTGCAAATAGAGCCATTTGTACCCAGTGCATGAGGGTGTGGTGCCTTATCATGATGAATATTAATTTCCCTGCTGGAAGAATGAGGGTTTTTGGAGAGGACAAGTTGGAATTTCAACCAAAAGTCCAAAAGTGTTTTTGATCTAAATAAAGACAGAGCCCAGAAAGGTTTTGTAAAAAAAAAAAAAAGATAAGCTTTTGCGATCACTCTCATTTTAATAGCCTTGATAAAGTAGTTTGTGTAGACAGCAAGAAAATGTGATTGAAGGAATGGTGTCAAAAAACTGTTGAAGCTGAATTTAAATGTTTTCTACAACAGCCTACTGACACACAGTGTAGTCACAAGTGATTAATATTTAGCAGAAATTGTCCAAAGTTGTCCAACATGCTGCTTGTCCAGTAAAATCATCTTACATTTTTGCCTGGTATTTAATAGGCAAAACAGTTAAAAACCCTTTGTAGCAGAGACATTTTTTTGTGCTTAATATACAGCAAAAATGGAATGTTATGGAAGGCTAACATCTTCAGGCAGGCTAAAGTGTTCCAGCAGGCTAAAGAGTTGTAGTAGGCTAAGGTGTTTTAGTAAGCTGATATGTTCTGATATACCTAGCTATACCATTTCGCAATTTAGCATTTAGCTCTAGCAAAATAAGGTGTTTTGGCAAGCTAATGTTTTCTAGCGTGCTAATGTGTTCCAGTGGTCTTAAGTATTTTGGTAGGCTTAAGTGACAAGCTAATGTGTTTTGGAATGCTTTAGTGTTCCAAGAGGCTAAAGTGTCCAAAGAAGCTAATGTGTTCTGGCAAGCTAAAGTGTTCTTCTATGATTGGAGACTCACATCCAATCATTGGGCTGCATAGAGAGATGATGCTATAGAGTGTGGGCTGTATAACTACGTACATGTCCATAAAGCCAGGTGGTTCATACCAAAACCTTTTGGTTAAAAGCACTAAATGCAAATGCAGATGTAAAGCCATCGAGAGTTTCAGTTCATTTACCTGTTGTTTTTTTTAAATAAAAGGTCAACTATAGGTTGATTTTATTTTGATTTATATTTGGATAAATTCCGAGAATACTCTCAGCCATCACATTAAGACCGACATATCAGATGACGACAGTAGCTTCGAATCAAGATACATTCTTAGCAGGTAAAGAAGAGTCGACAGAATTATTCGAATATGGTATCAGTCCTGGATGGGAAAACACAGATTTCTTTCTTCATAATATCTTCTGTGATAAGAGCGTAGCTCAGGGTGTGGTAAAGTTACAAAAACAGTTAGTGAAGGACAACCCAGGAGAAGTTGTCTACAAGGCTCTTGAAATATTCCTTCAAATACTTTAAGATAAATCAGATTTTAACTAATTTTTAATGCCTAAGTGCGGGACCTGCAGTGATTTTATCCATTCTTTTGAAGAAAAAAAAAGTAAACCTAAATAACATTTTCAAAGAATTTTAAACCACACATTTACATAGATTAAAAGTTGAACTGATTAGATTTAGGTGTCAAGGTACCCAGACGTTCTAAAGGTATTGTTGGGATCATTCACTCAGGTATGACCCCTGTCACAGCTGTGGTGGCCTTTCAAAGAAACAGCTTCAGCCTCGTGAGCAATAGTGTCTTTAAGGCCAACACTGTGTTTTTGTCAGCTGGAGTTTTATTGGCTGCCAGTCCTTCACATACTCCCAGAGCAAGCATCTAAGAACCTTGTAGTCCTCAGCATCCAATCGTTTATGGCACTTCATCCAAAGCCTGACCATGTCTAAAAAAACTTGAGGGAATGTGTGTACATTTATTTGTGCGTTTCATTCTACTTCTGGTTCTGAGCTGATGAAATTTTAAAGGATCAGCACCTGCATTGCCAGACCCTCTCCTGCGTTCCGCACTCAACAAACGCTGATCTATTCTTGCATTAGAGAATGAGGTTACTTATTCGTAATTATATTTCCTGTAACATATGACTCAAAAAATAACCCTTGGCTCTGATTTCTCATTTTATAAATAATTTGATTGGAGTTTGATTCGCTGGAATTGCCAAGACCCCAAGGAGAGGTTTATTTTTATCACAAAATATCAAGTGTATCCAAGGTAAAAGGGACTTCTAGGAAAAATCCGGCAAATTGAGTTTATATCAAGTTCATTACAGTTGTTTGAAGCCTGTGTATAATTTTTCTTTGATTTGATCTCCTTGGTATTAAAATGGATCTTCTGGCTGAATGCAGAGGCTTTCTCTTTGTGAGAAACAGCATCTGACCTGGTCGTAAAACCCATTTAGGATTTTTAGGATTAGGTATTGTATGTGGATATAAGATGCGTTCTTAGGTCAGACCACCGAGAGAGAATCAAAGTTTTATGACATTTTTTACTGCTGAGACAATAAAGAAAGTTCAGAACGAAGCAGTAATAGAACCTTTTGACGTCATCCGCAGTAATTTGTAACAAAATCTAGCATAAAAAATTTAGCGTTGATTTACAGCATTTCAAGTATAGAGGAGCTGGTGGTAATATATGATAACTTGATTTTTGGCTGTCAGAAAGATTAATTGCATTTATTATTTATTTATAAATTGCGTGTATGTGAAAACAATGTCTTGTTCAACCTGGCCTTATTGTCAACTCAACAGTCAACACCAAATGTGGTGTATTTTACACGGTATGTAGTAATGAGTTACATTTACTCCGTTACATTTACTTGAGTAAGTTTTTCAAAATAAAATACTTCTAGGAGTAGTTTTAAATCACTATACTTTTTACTTTTACTTGAGTAGCTTTATGAAGAAGAAACAGTATTCTTAGTCCGCTACATTAGGCTTACGCGTTACAAAGATACTGGATAAAGCTTTAGCTATCCAGTATCCAGTTCTCTATTGATCCATGATCCAGTATCTCTACTTTTATTTTGTCAGAGAGAGACTTCTGCCCAAGGCTCTACCACGTGACTGTGTTTACCAATAAAACGTAGACCTTGCCGTGCAGTCCCGTCACGTGACCATACTCAATCTCAGCGACGGGACGGGTTAGTTTAGCGGCTACTGCGGTAGATATCCACCGTCTTTGATAGCAACAAAATGGTAGAATCAACGGTCGGCAATGCAGACGAAGACGAGGAGGCACATCCCTTGACTCATATTCAAAGCATGTTCAGTTTACATAAAGTAAAATGTTTGTACTTGAGTACTTGAGTAGTTTTTTCACCTAGTACAATTTTTGGCTACTCGACCCACCTCTGATTTTACAATTGGACATTTAACTTCAGGTTGATATTTGTCTAAAAACCAGAACAACTTTCAGACTTTGATTGTGCCAGTTAACACAATCAGACAGTTTTACACAATCGTGATGTGAAGCTTACTTTGTGTTTTAATTTCATCAGGTTCAGGTTCTTCACAGTAACAATTTTGACAAAAGAGCATTTTTGAATGGAAACCTGTTCAAATATTGAGGCTTTGCAAATGATTTTTTTTTCTCTTTCCAAAACTGAAATTACATTTGAAAATAACTTTTCTTTTTAGATGAGGCAAATAAGTCAGTTGTGACCTGGTTAAAAAGACACCCTCCATTGCATTAAGAAGGAATCTTGTGGTGGTAACACTACCAGTCTTTAGACCTCAATGGATGATATATGGAGTAATACATTTTGTTGTTGGACAAAGCCTTTTTATTTGTCTCGGTTTAGCTGGTACAGGATCAGGTCTTGGCTCATGTATGTAGGATTTGGTATTGTTGTCAATAATTACAAAACATCCATTGATCCGAATGATAGAATGAAAAGTCAAGGGTGTAAAAAATGTATTTTTATAAATTGCCTCATATTTTTCTTTAATAGTCTTACTTACATTTAATCCCATATTTTTATATTTACTCAATCCTAAAATGTTTACTGGTATTATTTTTTTTACTGTTGTACATATTTGCACACCACTGACTTCTGACTGCTGTTTGTCTCCAGCCTTAGTTGCTATCATAATATTTGCCTTTGAATCTATAATTAGTACATTTAAAAAAAGAGAACATTTGTTATCTTGTAAAAATGGAGAATAGCTTGGGGCGTCTTTACCCTGCAATTTTCTTGATGGTAAAAATACCATGCTGTGCCAATTGAGAAACGCACAAAAGCAGTGAATACCACAATCCTGTTTGATAGTTAAGATGTTCCTGCTCTTTCACTATTAATGATAATTCCTCTTTGTGATCTAAGCACAGCAAAAAAAAAAAAATCCCATAAATCCCAGGATGTTACACTCTTACAGGAGGCTTATGGTAGTACGAGCTCCTGGGCGTACAAGGGTAAATTAAAGGGCTGTTTACAGCCCTGTACATTTTATTTGGGCTTTCCTTTTATGTAACTTTAGCAGGAAAAAATAGACAGATGGAAACTTCTGTCCTGAAGTCATAAGTCACAAGGATGGAGCGCACCTGCCCTCTTGTGAAGCCTCCAGCAACAGACACCAGGTGTCGGAGGAGTTGCAGTAACGACAGAAAGTCTGCAGATATGACTCATTTGACGAGTTGCCTTAATGCATGATAATATACAGTGGTATGAAAAAGTTTGGGCACCCCTGATCATTTTCAAGATTTTCCTTTATGGATCATTGGTTGTTCGGAACAGCAATTTCAATTAAATATATCATATAGCAAACAAACACAGTGATATTTAAGAAGTGAAATGAAGTTTATAGGATTTACAGAAAGT
>NC_024327.1:1041188-1041730 GCF_000523025.1 Cynoglossus semilaevis
CCAAAGTGTGTTAAATCATAATCTGTTATCTAAAGTGTGTTAAATCAAAGTGTGTTAAATCATAGTCTGCTTGTCAGGAGTAGGTACTCCTAGAAATGTTTTACGATGTGGTCCACAAAGGATGAAGTCTGTTTCTCATCAAGTATGTGAATCGTGTGAACTTTGCCCAAAGAGTATATACGTAATGAAAAAACAACTGCTCAGTACTTATGTAACTTTCTCAATAAAATGAGCTGCAGTCCTCATACACTTTGGGACTTAGGTGAGCCAACTCTGCAAAGCTGTTGGCCTCTCTGCTCCCCCTCGCAGCGAGTAAAACTTACAACGTTGTTAGGTGTGGTTCTTTTCAGGTCATTCTATCTGTAGCAGTTCTATCTATCCGCCACCAAATTTAACTGTGGGTAGCAGGTGTTTGTCTTGGAATGCTTTGTTCTTCTTCTGCCATGCATACTACCCCTTGTTATGTCCAAATAACTCAATTTTAGTTTCATCAGTCCACAGCACCTTATTCCAAAATGAAGCTGGCTTGTCCAAATGTGCTT
>NC_024327.1:1042530-1049131 GCF_000523025.1 Cynoglossus semilaevis
CCCTAAACCATGATGTTGAACAATCTTTGTTTTCAGGTCATTTGACAGTTGTTTTGAGGCTCCCATGTTGCCAGTCTTCAGAGAAGATGCAAAGGGGAGAACAACTTGCAACCGGCCACCTTAAATACCCTTTCTCGTGATTGGCTTCACCTGTGTATGTAGGTCAATGAGCTTACCAAACAAATGTTGTGTTCCAATAATTAGTGCTAAAGGTATTCAAATCAATAAAACAACAAGGGTGCCTAAATTTATGCACCTGCCTACTTTTGTTTAAGTAATTATTGTACACTTTCTGTAAATCATATAAACCTCATTTCACTTCTTAAATATCACTGTGTGTGTTTGCTATATGATATATTTGATTAAAATTGCTGTTCCGAACAACCAATGATCCATAAAGGAAAATCTTGAAAATGATCAGGGGTGCCCAAACTTTTTCATACCACTGTAGTTGCCAGAGGCTAAACAGTCAGAAAAGTCCACAGTGTAGCCTCACTCTACTGTGTGAAATTCAACCCTATATGTTCTGCTGGCTGTAAATAGCTTCTCTCTGACTCACACACACACACTCTCACACTCACATACGTTTCCATCAACAAGTGCCGACAAAGATTCCTCAACATCAGAAGCAGGATGGAAGTAATGGGCATTTTATAGCAGTGCAGATCAAGTCTCAGTTGCGTATCTGGAGCAGCACTTACTGTACATATCATGTATTGTGTGTTTTGTGTGTCTTCGGGTGTTCGTGACAGATAGTGTAGGCCTTCACTGCCTGCCTCTCCTGACTCTCAGACCTGCTGGGGTACTTTCCACATCTAGGGTTACTCTGCAGGTTTCAACAGGTCTACTGGCAACTCACCACAGCAGTAGGAAAGTCATTACACCATAAGATGTGGGTCTGGGTGTGTTTGCGCGTATGTACCATCATGTCTACTCAACTGCTCGCTCTGTGACACATCAAACACGGAGAGTAGGGGTTGAAGGGTTGGTCTGAACCTGGCTATGGATTCAAGGATGGACTGAGTGAGAGAAAACAATGAAGGAAAGGAAATGCTGAGTAAAGTCAGAGTTCTCTCGGCAAGGCTTAACAAACAAACTTGTACACATACAAGTTAATACAGTAGGTTTCATCCGCCCCATCATTTACAAAATAGCTTGACACTGCTGTTAGCCCAGGGTCTTCCAAAAGCAGGGCATCTCCAACAGTTTTTGTTCTTCTCTACCTAACCCGTTTTTAGGTGTTAAACTTATGGCTTATAACCTCAGACATTGTTTGCTGATGAATCCAGCGTTGCCCCTAGTGTCTAATGTAAATGACGCAAGTGCTGGAACTTCTTCATAATGTTTTTGAGATGATTATATCCCAAAAACAATAGAGGCAATGGAGGAATAAATAAAAATATTATTAAATAATGAAATTTATATTCAATTGATGTCCTTTCTCTGATGATGGGAATGGAATATGGTTGTTGTCACTGTCCATGTCCTTGTGATGAATTGGTTGACACTTTTGCTTGGTGTCAGCTGGGACAGTCTTCAGCGCCCCTTGTAATCTTTACCAGGATGAAAGCAGTGAAAAATGATTGAATGTTAAGTTGAACTGGGCTCTTATTGGGAACCATCTTTGAAATGATGTCAGCAGACTGCATCACTGCTGTTCCTCGTTAGGGCAAATTCAATCCACAACCTCAACAGCATGTCATGAATTCTGGTAAACCAATCTTCAGCACGGATAAGGATCCAATAAGGGAAGCTGATATGAGGAAATAAAGCCAAGGAAATTGAAAGAATGTGTTTTATCATCATTAGCTAAAGTGATTTTTTTTAAATAAATATTATTTTCAAGCTTTGCGAATTGGAATAATAAACCAGAGCAAATGGTGACCCAAGCACGGATGTGCTAACCATTGGAGTCCTTTTGAATTTTAGATCACACTATGAGCCCTAAAAAAAAAAAAAAACAAAATATTCAAATCATATGCAGTTATGTTGGATATTAGGGAAGTCGTCTTTAACCTAGTGACCCTGATGGAAAACCACAGGCATGATCATGAGCTCTCAGCATGTTGTTTGGCTGTTTGTCCTTTCGTTTGGGTTGGAAAACTTCCAGATTGTGGTGAAAGGAGAGTGGGGTGCAGACTGAGTGGATTGGCTTAGGGGAAAAGTTGTTTTTATGTTCCTGTTTTTTTTTTTTGTTTGTTTGTTTTTTGCATGGCTAAATTTCAGATCTTTTTTTTGTATTTGTTATTTAAAAGCTTTTGCTATTATTAAAAAACAAACAACAGAACAGTTTATGCTTGTGTTTGTGCGCAGAGATGGTGACCACAATTTGCGCCAGAGCATCTTTTTACCCGGAGCTTTTACTTTGAACCTGACTCACTTTCTTTTCTGCAAAACAAAGGCTGTGGGTGGTGATGTGGGGTGGATGGTGGTCTGAAAGAAACCAGAGTGACAGGGTCCTGTGTGGTTGATCCTTGGGAGAGATAGGGGACGGGGGGTCCAATCTGGGTAAGAACGGAGCTTCTTGTTGGACGCTGTTTGAAATAACCTGGATCGCTGGATGCAGGAGATTTTGAACTCTTTTTTTTTTTTTTTGCCTTAAGTGAACTGTTTCCCTGCTGGTGGTTGTGCAACACTGTATCCATTACAAGCTCTTCTGTGCACACTGAGTGCTGTCCTCCTGTCATGCTCTGGGACAATGTTGTTTTTCATCTTAGAGTTGAAACAGAGAGCTGTTTGCTTTGAACTTAACATCGTCATGTTTTCACAAATTATTAGAAAAAGAGAAAATCACAACAATCTACTGGTTAAGAACAGTAGGGCTCTTTAAAGCCAGGTGAAGCTTCAAGAGAAAGTCATAAAAGTTTTAAAATGCTCATTTTATACTTTATACTTACGCCAGGCCAAAAAAAAAAAAGAAGTTGGAAAAAAATAAAGGCAAAAAAAGAAAGTCCAGAAAAAAACGATAATTGTTTTGCCCGACTATTTATTTCTGCCTTTTTTCCTATCTTTAAGGTTTTTAATTTAATCAATTTATTTTGCAAGTAAATAAAACAAAAAAAGTTAAGATACATCTTAGATGTTTCCAACTGCTTTAAAATGTATTAAATTAATTTTTTATTATAAATTTATTGAGACATAAGCAATTGCTTTGTACTAAATAATTCACTGTGTTACATGAAAAAAGTATCTTTGAGAAGACAGTTAAACAGCTGTCCTCACTTGTTCTAATGATAAATTCTGCACGGTGGCACTGAGTTTTTTTTTCTGCAGCACCATTTGTAATATCTAAATGCACTGACGGTGATTTCTTGGCTCTCATGTGTTGGTGCTCATTAGAAAGCCCAGCGTTTCGAGCTGCTTTGTCTGTTTGCAGGCTCTCCTGCTGATTACACATTGAAACAAGAGTGTTTTTCTTTCATCCCTGTAGAGTTGTTTGAGCCACGAACGTTTACATTCACTTATCATTCTAACTGCCTGCTATAATTAGTTCAGCCAAATCAAACAAGTAAATGTTAATAGGCTTTGTGCAGACCTTCTGCTTTCTCATTGGACTTTTCCCATTACTCAGATCAGCTCCCATCCCTGGATTAGGATGAGCGGTGTCTGAAGTGGCTTCTGGATGAGGCCTTTATTTTGGATGTGCTTATTTGTTTCATTTCAACTTCAGCTGCTGTGCCTTTCCCCTTATCTTCTAATACCTGGCAGTTGAGCAGTTCCTTCTGATGTTAACTCATAATTTTAAGGCGTAGGTCGGAAAAAGATTGAATTCAAGATTAACTTGTTTGCACAAAGAGATTTGTATTGGACTATTTCAGAGGACATGCTCACATTACGCTTAAGAGACAACATGAGCAAAAAAATCTAATCCCAGTTTAAATACTTAGTGTTTTTGATTTTTTTTCATATTTTTGTATTATTTTTGTATGACATTAAACAAAAAATTGTTGTAAATAGTCGTAAATACACAACTGTTTGTTGTTCCAGTTCAATTAACTTGAATGAAAATGTAACAGCTTTGAATAAGCACTTTCAAATTCAGCAAAAACAGTATAAATGTATTAAACATTTTTATTTTAGACATTAAGTACAATTCACTTGATTTTATGCATAAAAAAGTAAGTAGTACTTCAACTACTTTATCACAAAGGTCAAGAAAAAATATATGAAAAATAAAACTAAATAAATGTTTTGTTGGAATTATCCAACAATATATATTAAACATTAAGGCACCAAATGTGCGTGTAGATGTTTTGAATAACCTCATAATATTTATCCTTACCAGACTTCACTTTTTGTGAATCGACTGGAAAAATATAAATATTTTATAACATAAAAATATCAATGACTTTGCAAATGACACATGCTATCAGTGCAATAGTTTTAGATATAAAAAATATTTCATTAGTTGCCAACATCGCTAGAGCTCTTTTCTGCTCAGGCAGTCCATCATAAAACCTGGATTTGGACCTAAGCGTCCTGTGAAGACTCATACTGTAGTTTTGACCTGCAAACCCCGTGTCCACTCGACTGTATCGCTCACAGACCGGCTACCAGTGTTCCCCCTGCTCAGTCATCAACGTCAGAGGCTGAGCTTCGTCCCCTGAGACTCTGTAATCCACTGAGTAACCAGCAGCCGCGAGGAACCGTGGCTCATTTTTCATCGGAGTCAGTTCTTTTTATAATGAAAAAGTCCCAGGCCACAGAAAAGGCAGATACGCTAAGGTTAGTTCTAAGGGAAAAAAAAGACAGCTTCAAAAGGCCTGTTTTTCATCCATGTTCTATGTTTCCCCCCTTTTTTCTTCATCTTATCATCTCCTCTGGAAGTCAAACGATGCACAGACATGATAAAGAAGGAATCAAATCTTCTGTGTTGGTGAAGTTTTATCTGAAGGTTTGTTTGTGTGTGGGGGGGTGTTTGGATGTTCCCACACTGAGACACCCACATATACTCACACACTTCGGCTTTTGTATTATGTGAGTGCCTAACGTAGGCATAATGCAATCACTTGCTCCCGAGCCTAATTATTTATAATTATTATCAAGTTATTTGATTCTAAATTTAAACTATTAAATTGTAAATTGTTTATGCAGTATATTCAATAGGTAGACACAATGATTTCTGGTTTAAGAGAAATAGCTCTGTTTGGTCAATTTGAGTGAAAACATTATATTAAGTTGTCAGAAGGGATGTCGCGGTCCGATAGTCAGGATTAGTATCGATCCGATATTGTTCAAAATTTCAGGATCAAATATTAAAAAAAACTATAGCTGGTCTGAGTCCAAATGGTCAACTTAACTTTGCGCCTCAGCAATGGCGCCTCATATGGCATGCTGGACAAGAAAAGAAGGTATCAGATTGATATCGGTATTATCAAATACTCTGCGTTGCGGTGTCAGTATTGGGATTGGTATTGGAAATGAAAAAAATTGTATTGAGACATCTCTAGTTGTCATGTGCGGTGTATATTTAAAGGTTTATTCTTGTTACGGTGTATGGTCCCACAGAACATTGTAGCTCTGCACTACAGTACTACAGCCTGTGGTCAGTGAGTGGCTAAAATGGGACTTACCTCAGGACTTTTTGACAATTGCTAGCCTCCAATGCTGTATTTACTCTTTGTTCTTATAAAAAATGTGGCTTACTTTTACTCTAGTTTACTCTAACGTTCACTGCACCCATACAAGTGAGGAAGTAGAAGCCACATGGGGTTTGTTTGCTGTCCTGGATTGCTTTGTCTTTCAGTCTGTGCACATACTCCGACCTGTGAATGTGAATTCATAGCCTGAGGGGAAGAAAAGGTCATCATATTTTATGTCTGAATCTAATTATGAATTTCCAAGTGTGCGTTTTTTTTTTTTCGTTTTCGTTTCTCTTTCTTTCCTCCGTATTTGAACCGACAAATTCAAAGATTAGAATTCACCTTCTTTTCCTGCTCAGCTCTGTACTCATTAGGAAGGTACTGTCATGAGCCGGTGCAGGTAGTTTATTTCAAAAATCAAAATTCACAAAAATCACTTCCAAAGACCAGGACACAAGTATACGCAGAGCAGAGCTGCGAACTAATCTTTCACTGTAAACTAATCTTTCACTACAAACAAATTACTATCTGTGAACTAATCTTTAACTACGAACTAATCTTTCACTGTGAACTAATCTTTCGCTGTGAACTAATCACTATGAACGAATCACTCTTTGTGAACTAATCTTTCGCTTCATTCTCGCAGATTTGTTTCATTTGTCACGTGAAAGAGAGCTTGGGTCTTTTGCTCTCATTCATCTTCACATTGTGGTGTGTTTTTATTTCTTAGCTTTTCGCATGGTTTAAATTGCTTATGGCATTTTGTGTACTTTGTAGACTTTGTCAGCGGAAGCAAACCATGTTGCCTTCAGTATTTAGTGTCGGTGAACCGCAGTCTTCTTTACAATGCCCACAATAGGGCTAAAGCGCCACCTGCTGTAAAACGAATAAAATGATTAGTTCAAGATTCGTTCACGACTCGTTCATTTTACCGTTCGAGAGTCAAAGATTCGAATCAATAAAAAGAGTCGGTCTTCCCATCACTACTGGAGTTGTTTGTGCTCCAGGGCAGCCACCGC
>NC_024327.1:1050225-1053936 GCF_000523025.1 Cynoglossus semilaevis
AGCCTTTTCTGCGCCCATGCCACAAAAAGAGTCGCTTGAGGTATGCTAAAGCACATTTGGACAAGCCAGCTTCATTTTGGAATAAGGTGCTGTGGACTGATGAAACTAAAATTGAGTTATTTGGACATAACAAGGGGCGGTATGCATGGCAGAAGAAGAACACAGCATTCCAAGACAAACACTTGCTACCCACAGTTGAATTTGGTGGTGATTCCATCATGCTGTGGGGCTGTGTGGCCAGTGCTGGTACTGGCAATCTTGTTAAAGTTGAAGGTCGCATGGATTCCAGTCAGTTTCAGCAAATTCTTGCGAACAATGTTCAAGAATCAGTGACAAAGTTGGAGTTGCGCCGGGGCTGGATACTTCAACAAGACAACAACCCTAAACACTGCTCAAATTCTACCAAAGCATTCATGCAGAGGAACAAGTACAAAGTTCTGGAATGGCCATCTCAGTCCCCAGACCTGAATATCATTGAAAATCTGTGGTCTGTTTTAAAGCGGGCTGTCCATGCTCGGAAACCATTAAACCTGACTGAACTGGAGATGTTTTGTAAAGAAGAATGGTCAAAAATTCCTTCAACCAGAATCCAGACCCTCATTGGAAGCTGTAGGAAGCGTTTAGAGGCTGTTATTTCTGCAAAAGGAGGATCTACTAAATATTGATGTAATTTTTCTGTTGGGTGTCCAAATTTATGCACCTGCCTACTTTTGTTTAAGTAATAATTGCAGACTTTCTGTAAATCCTATAAACGTCATTTCACTTCTTAAATATCACTGTGTTTGTTCGCTATATGATATATTTAATTGAAATTGCTGTTCCGAACAACCAATGATCCATAAAGGAAAATCTTGAAAATGATCAGGAGTGCCCAAACTTTTCATACCACTGTATCCATCCATCCATCCATTTTCATCCGCTTATCCGTTACCAGGTCGCAGGGGGAGCAGTCTCCACAGCTGCCACCCAACACATTGTTCTGTATTAAACACAATGTCTTTGACCTGACACTATTGCCAGAAAGTGAGCAGAGCTTTCACACCAAAAGCGTAGTCTCCTGCTTTTCAGTGTCACTTAATCTGTGTTTCCATGTTTCATTAAACAAATTAGCACACGCAAGTTTGTCAAAAAAGACTGAACAAAAAAAGCGACTTCTTGAGGTTTGAACATCCATAGTGTTGTAAAACTGAGATGGGACATTAGAGAACTCAGTGCTATTGTGTGTCTTCAGCTGTTTTGTAAAGTTGCTTGTATAATAACAGGACATATTTGACAGTAAGACTTGCCCCTGTCTGATGTTAAAATACATCCTACAGCTACTTAAATAAACTACCCATGAGGACAACGGGACACCAAACTGCAATAGGAAAATCACATAAAACCGGCTGACCAGTGCACAGCTGGTTGTGCTGAAAAAACGTAATGGAGTTTCTGGTCGCTGAATTAGCATATATGTGTGTGTTTGAATACAATATTGATACTGATGTTCGTATTGATATCAGTGCATCCCTTGTACTAACAGTTTCTTTCTTTATTATTTTTAATATAACCAAGAATGTGGAGTGACCTTTTTGATCGAGGTCATAAACTGACAAAAAATGTTTTATAAATATAGTTTTAACTTCAGCAGCTGTTTCTGAGGGTGAGTCAGATGTGCCCTCATTATCAGCCTGCAGCTAGATAAACTGGACACTGAAGTGGGGACATCGTGTCACAGCAGAAGGTTTGGCTTCGGTGGCTTCGGGGGGTTTCCGCCTGCTGGTCAGTTCAGGCAAAGATACTTCGGATGTTCACGAATTGTCCTCCCAAGTTTTAGATTTAAAAGTAGGTTGGTGGAGGACACATAAGAAAATCTAATTTTCATTTAAAAATATTAGAATATAGTAATTTAGTCTAAAATATATCCTCAAACATTTTCAGCTCTGCAGCTGCCACCCTATTGCACACATGAATTTTTATAGGTTTTCCCAAAACTGGGATGATCTCTTATGCAGTTATCACGCTCCACTTTACAGGGACAGATGTTGCCTCATGTCTGGTTCTGATTTGGTTTTTCAAATCGTTTTAGGTTGTTAGTGTTTTTACCTAGTGTGGTTGATGAAGAAGACACACGACATATGAGAGGTTGATGACTACTGTGCTCTGAAGACATTTGCTGTACTAAAACTGATACAATCAAAGTCAAAAACTATATATTTTTCTGCAGATTTCATGGATAATTTTATTATCAAATCAGTTTTAGAGACAATTCAAAACCTTAATAATATATTTATATATTTGTTCATATGTTGGTATGATGACTGTAAAACAGTAAGACTCATACCATCATTTAAACCAGGGGTTTCAAACTATTTTTTGTTCAGGGGTGCATAAAACCTAGTTTTATAGGTTTTATAGGTTTATGCACCCCTGTGCATCCATGTACAAGTATATAAGATATTACTATTATTAATTCTTATTCAGGGCTCGAATTACCACATGCATGCACCAGTTTGTGCACGTAAAATTGGCACATAATTTGCTGATGATCATGTGACACAAATCATGTGTTCGGTACCCCAAATATGGTAAAAGCCGGTAACTTACATGTCCGAGAAAGTCCGGGGCGGGGAGGCGCGGAGCGAAATGTAGACCGGTCTTTTTTTCGATCGTTCAGATGTACCGGTATCAATTACAGCGTGCACGTGATCCGGTGGGGCATGCCGCGTTGGGAATTGTAGTAAAGCAGTGGTCCCCAAACTACAGCCCGCGGGCCCCCTGAACAATACCAGAGAGCATTTTGATTTTTTTTCGCGATAAACGAGGGTTCACTGTATTTGTATTTGATAATAAAGTTGGACTTTTGCAATAAAATGTCCCTTAGTTATAGACTATTTTCATTATTAACTATTGGTTGGTAACTACACGCATATAGCGTGACATTCTGTTCCACCCTTCTGCGGTCTGTGCCCCTATCTGATTGATTCAGAATGCAGGGCATTTAACCTGCAGTGGACAAACGATTATTTTTTTGTTCAATGCAAAGAAAAGGCTGTCTGTCTCATCTGTCAAGAGGCGGTGGCGGTATTCAAAGAATACAATCTGCGGCGACACTATGAATCCCGTCACAAAGACAAGTATGATAGCTTGCAAGGCCAATTGCGAGCAGACAAACCCTCGAAGCTAAAGTGGGCTGTTAGCTCAGCAGAATACATTTGTACGCCAAGCTCAGCTGAACCAGTCATCTGTTTGGGCCAGCTTTCGGGTTGCTCAACTGATAGCAAGCAGCGGTAAACCTTTCACTGATGGAGAGTTTGTCAAGAAATGCATGATCGCTGTCGCGGAGGAGGTGTGTCCCGAGAAGAAAGATGTTTTTAATGCCGTGAGTCTATCAGCGAGTACAATCACCAGACGCATTGAACAAATCGGTGATAATGTATATGCCCAGCTGCAGCATAAGACGAAAGAATTTGAATTTTTTTCATTAGCACTGGATGAGAGCACGGACGTGCAGGACACCGCGCAGCTGCTCATTTTTATTCGTGGAATTAGTGCAAACTTTGAGATGTGCGAGGAGCTGGCAGCCCTCCAAAGTCTCAAAGGGACTACGACGGGGGAGGATATTTTCGGCAAAGTGTACCAAACCATAGAAGAGTTGGACCTCGACTGGTCAAAGCTGGCCAGCATCACAACTGACGGGGCTCCTAGTATGGTGGGCGTGTCTCGGGGTCT
>NC_024327.1:1054822-1063906 GCF_000523025.1 Cynoglossus semilaevis
CCAACAGTCTCATTGACTTCTATGCCGCCCTCCCAAACGACACGTACCCTAACATCAGAAAACACGCAATGAAGATGTCCACACTTTTTGGCAGCACGTATATCTGCGAGCAAACATTTTCACGCATGAAACTGCTGAAAAATCCAATGAGATCAAGATTGACAGATGAACATCTGCATCAGTGTTTGGGACTGGCAGTGACTAGAATGGAACCTGACATTCAAGTTCTCATCAGCCAGATTGATTGATTGTGCTTTCTGGAAAACAATAAATGTTTACGTTTAGGCACTCCTGCAATCGTCACATTTTTTCTGTTACAAACTGACCCCGGCCCCCCATCAGAGAAGGGAGCACGTCTCGTTGCATACGAGGCCACTAATGATATGGATCATATAGAGGCTGAATGGTACGACTCCAGACAGCAAACAGATGTGCTGGTTGAGTAATGGTTCCGACTCACATCGGCCCCATGAAGAGCAGATGCACCAAGCTGTGAGTCAGTTCCTGTGCTTTTGTCTTTGGTTTTTAATTAGAGTAATGGCAGAGGTTATTTTGTCACTGAAGGAAAAAATGTCTGACATCAAATGCTGATTCAGGGCTGACGTCAGAAATAATCACCATCCATCTTCGCTATAATTAGGGGATGCATTTAGGAATACATTTTTTCTCCAATTCTTTTGTTAATGTGCACTGTATAGGATTTCGGTGAAGGTATTTTATGCCGATGATTTTACAGGCCATATAATGAAATGAGTGTTTGATTGGAGTTCTGGTGGTTCCGTACTCCAGCTTCCTTCCACATTAAAAGAAACATGCAGGATCAGGTTAAGATGGTCCAGAGTGTACATAGTCGTAGTCTGTGATGGACCGGTGAACTGTACAGGATGTCACTATCACCCTCGGCTAATGACTGCTGAGTTTGGATCCAGATCCAAAATCAATTAAAAATATAAATGGCTAATATAAGATTTTACAAGTCAATCGTAATCACCTGAAGTTTAAATTATTTCTAAGAGGTCAAAGAGTTTCATTTCTATATGTCTATGTTACGTAAGTACTCATCACCATCATAATATTCTTTGACATTATTGATGGTCAAAACAGTCATCAGACTTCCTAATGCAATAAAAATGTTATAAAACTGAAATCTGTCATTTCCCTCTGCAGCTGAAGCTTTATTTATTAGGCTAAATGACAAGAATGGTTTTTATTTTCTAACATTTCACTTGTTTTTTTAAAGCATGTACCAATGAAGAACTTGATACTCTATTCTGATAGATGCTCCATTTTTACCCAGTCTTGAATTATTATTATTATTATTATTATTATTATTATTATTATTATTATTATTATTATTATTATTATTATTATTATTATTATTATTATTATTATTATTATTATTATTATTATTATTATTATTATTATTATTATTATTATTATTATTATTATTATTATTATTATTATTATTATTATTATTATTATTATTATTATTATTATTATTATTNNGACTCACCCCCCGCAGGAAGGTTCACGACCCTGTAGTGGATGAAAATGGATGGATGGATTATTATTATTATCTTTATATATATATATGTATAACGTCGGGTGCATGTGTGTGACCATGTTGCGCCAACATGACCTTTGACTTGTTGAAAGTCTTTGTGGACCTTAATAATTTGTATTAAAGGACTGTGGTCTAAACCCCTGTTTCCTAAAGGCTGAGTCGCGAGATGGGTCGCAAGAGATTTTTTTTTTTTTTGGGTCGTCCCGCATCATGTTTCCCATGACTTGGGTCGCGAAGGTTTGTGACTTTTAAAATATGGGTCCCCAGAAAAAAAGTTTGGGAAACACTGGTCTAAACCATAAATCATAGCAGTCACACTATGCTCTTACTGTATAAATGTTTCTGTTTTCCCACTGTCTTCCTATCTTGCTATTGAATACAATAAAAAAAATCTATAGTATACAATATTTTAATCATGAATCAACAAAGCAACTAAAATTGCAAAATATAAGAAATTACAGGGTTTTTCGCTTAACATTTTGTGTAAAAATAGTAGTAAAGCTTCTCAAAATTGCTCTTAGGAAAATGAAATCATAAATAAATGTTTCTCACTCACTGGATGGTAATCCATGTCAATGGCCACAGGGCAACTTCCTACCCAAATCAGCTGTCACACACAGTTGGAGAAGGCTCCACCTCAGAGCCATAGGAAACTGTCACTGTTGATAAACTGTAATGATTCCCTTCCTCTCAGACCTTCTCAGTTTTTCCCTGTAATACACTGTAAGTGAAGGTTTTACCAGTCAGTAACTCAAGGCCACAGTAACGTTTGTTCAGAGGACACATGTCATGCTCAATGACTTTTGATTGCTTTCCCAGTGCACCCCATCTCAACCCAGTCGGTTTTAGCAAAACAAACCCGGGGCCTTTCCTCTCAGAGAGTGGTGGTGAGATCATACTGGATTCTGTATTTTTAGTCATCTTCACTGTGCTTCACTGTGCGTACAGTGAAACACCAGAGGGCATTGTTTTACACCAAAGACGACCTAGGGTGGAAGAGGTTGTAAAGGTGAGAAGCAGTGGTCTGAAGGTGTTGCACCTGTTTTGTTGTGCTGTGATCAAAACAAGAAGAGTTGAATGAAGAGCAGCCAGTTAGGAAAAGTCATAGAATAACCTGTTTACTTATTGACTAACTTACTGACGTGGGTTAAAAAGGAAATATTTAGTGATACAAAGTGCCACAGAAAGCCCTAAGCAAAGATTCCAGAATAGACTCATCTCAACAACTGGTTCAACATTTGTACATCTTTCTATCACCATCCCTAAAGCACATTTTCTGTTACGGAGCCCCTAAAGGGACATGGGGGGAAAAAAAGAAAGAAACGTATCTCGTGAGCACGAGAAACTTTAGGTTAAGCACAGGCAGTTGTGCTCCCTGTGCGTATGCCCCTAGGCTCTTTTTTTCTTTCATGACGTATAATCCATTATTATTAGTATGTATTTCGTAATAAGTTTCACGTTATTTCGTAATAAGTTTCACGTAATTACGTGATAACTTTCACGTTACAGTGGTCCCTCTATTTATCGCGGTTCTACTTTCGCTTCCTCAGTGATAATATTTTTTTTATTTTTTATTTTTGATAATATTTTTTATTTAAATACAGTTAAGTATTTCCTACATCCCCAACACTGCCTCCCTCCCTGCCTCCCTCCCTCCTTCCATCCCTCCCTCTGTTCGTTTGGCTGCTTCACCAGCGCTGCAGGTTGATTCTTGCCCCTATTTCCTGTCACATGGGTCGGAAACAGGATCCCTGCTTTCTACTATCTGGTCGTGTCTTTGGAGTGTCAGTCTAGCAGTGGCAGTGGAGACCTGTTTTGAAGTTCAGTGGCTTTTTATAACGTGGGCCCACAAGTCTCTGGTGCGCAGACCCGGACCGTCTCTGAGTCAGAGAGAGTCCGGCTCTTTACTCCGCCGGTCTGCGCATCCGCACCGTCAGACTGCGCTTCACCTGAGGCTCACTCCACTCTCTAATCACACCATGGATTCCTGGACAGTCGCCGCTTCTTTCCTTCTCATTGGTTTTATTTCTTCTGCAGCCCTGAGTTATTTCGACACCGGTAAGAAAAACTTTTCTGTTCCGTCTGTTCCTCCGGGAATGCGTTCCGAGGTCGAATGCGCGTCGTGGGAAGCGTCTCCAAAGTCAACTTCCAGCCTTTTAAACCACATTAGCTGAATTACACAAACTCACACGAACTCTGCTCTGACGTATTTTAGTTTGTTTTGAATGATTACAGTCCCGTGGGAGTCTCTATTCATAGTTCACGGTCTTGGTTCAAGTCTTACTACGCGTGATCTTTTTTCTCTTCTTCCTCCGAACTTACACGCTGCCTCGAGTTTGCGAGTTTTCGGAGTGCGTCCAAAGCCGAAAAGCCAGGGGAGGTGTTGTGTTAATTGCTCATTAACTCACTCTGAGATACTGGTACGATCAGATACTTCTCTTACCTCCACACGCCTACTGTGTAAACACATCCAATCAAAATAGCGTGTCCAAAGATAACCGAGATAACAAAGTTGATGTTATGAGACGATATACATCTGGAAGGAAGGTTACAAATCAGCGTGGGTGTTTGGCACGATGTCCTCAAAGTCACATTGAGAGCGGTCACAGAGAAGGATGAGATTTTAATCGAAAACAGGAGCTTTTACGCACGGCTCGTAAACGCGTGCAGCGCTGCCAGCCCTGGTCCGTGTTTCTGTTCTGTATGACTTTACGAAAAACCCGAGTTTTCAACACTTTTTTTGTAGAAACTGATGTTTCATACTCACATTCTCTGCAGCTTTAGTGGCCTATTGTCTCCGTGGCCTCCGCCAATCCCCTGAAACACAGCCGAAACTACCAGCTCAATCATATGATATCATCCAGTTTAATTTTCCATCCAGATCGAACGATTACGCACGGATGTGTCAGTGTGTGTCTGTGCGAGTGACTTCAAAGTTACATCCAGAGCTCCTCAGCTGTCCCTGCGGAGAACATTGTCCAGAAATGTAAATATCTAATAGACCACACCGACCCAGCATGTACTTACTGTAATTTGTGCTGCGTTTCATGTCTAAGCAGCAAATACCCATGCTTTTCTTTTTAATTTTTTTGTCTCTTAATTATACCCTTGGATTTCAAATTAGAGGGTCCGCCATCTGGGCTAGTGCGTAAGTACTCTCATGTGTACCTATGTATTAACAAAGTATTTAAAGCAATGGCATCCCCCCTCATAACACAAGAGGGGGAAATGAAGGAGCAAGTTCAGTTAAAGTAAGCTGTGGCACGTTTATTGTACAGTAAAACCGAAATGTTTTTCACCCCAATTGGGGTAAGTGTCCTGCCAGTGTGGGGGGGCTTTATTTGGTCTGTGAGAACTGTAGGGATTGAAGGTAAAGCAGATGCTGGAATCCAAAGGTATCTGAAGTATAAAGTTCAGCTTTGAACCTTTAAAGCGTAAAGTGGGCAGTGCTCTTGCCCTACTAAATCATTGTTTCCCAAAGACTGGGTCACGACCCCCAGGTGGGTCATAAGAGTTTGTTTTTTTGGGGGTCGTCTCGCATCATGTTTCCCAGGAGTTTACGAATAATGTCTATTGACTTGGGTCGCGAAGTTTTGTGACTTTTAAAATATGGGTCCCCAGAAAGAAAGTTTAGGAAACACTGTACTAAATGATCAATGCCGTGCTAGTTTGATCCCATGACTTTATGGTGGTAGTTTCAGTTGTTTTGTTCCTTCATTCATCTTTCAAACTGAGCAGAATAAGAAGATATGATAAGATTAAACAAGGAAGACATGTTATATAGTGGCGCTTTGGCCCAGAAGCAATGTCTCTGTCATTGGTCCTGGGCAAGTTCGAATCCCGGTTAGGGCAGTTGGTACCTTCCAGTGGACTCACCACCTGCAGGAAGGTTCAGGGGGGTTGGTACGGTGCAGTGTGACTTGGGTGGCAGTCATGGAGACTGCTGCCCCCGCGACCCGGTAACGGATAAGCGGATGAAAATGGATGGATGGATGGACATTAGAGAATATATAAGATACAGTTGTATAATAATGTCCTTTACTTTTATTTGTATTATTTTATGCTAAAGAGCTCAAGGGCCACACAGTGGAAAAGTGGTTTGTGCTGTTGCCCTACAGCCAAAACATCGCCTGTAAGAGTGCTGGTGCTGAACTGATATTCTGCCAATATGAGTTTCGTGTGTTTTTCCCAAGTGCATTCTCTGGTTGATTAGGTTAATGAGGCTAATTGTTAACTGTTTATTGACCACTGGTGTGAATGAAATGGTCTCTGTATGTGGCCCTGTGATAGATTGGTGGGTTTGCTGGGGTTGACTCCAGGTCCAGCTGCTCTCTCGACTCCAAAAAGGATTAAATGCAAGAAGATGAATGAATGAAATAACAAATTAAACCTGCAAAAAGTCAGTCTAGATTCACTATATGACTTGTGCATGCTTATTTAGATCTGTTAACACTGTGAGTGTTTTTGTGTGTGTGAATTAAAGGTAAAGCAGAGAAGCTGGGAGTCTCATTTTAAACCTTCAGAGATGTTGGTTAAACTTCTCTTCCTCGTGACCACAACTTTTTTTTCTTGTTGCAATTTGCCAGAAGCTGCAGTGAAGTCATCACACAGCCTTTCTTTTTTTTTGTTTTCTCTCTAATTGTAAACCGTCTCACTCAGAAGCAGAGCACAAGGGTATACGATTTTCTGCCCACATCCAACAGGACAAATCTGTCAGAGAAGATGAATTTGATGCAGCGCGCTGTCTGTGGCCATGGTAGAGAATATTGAAACCTAAGGGTAGAGGAGAAGTGGATGTGACAAGCTGAAGGAAAGTTGAAATAACGGCGGAAAACTACTCAGCTCACTCTGGTGTATTCTCTTTGGCTGTGGCAACGCTGCAGTTCAAGAGAATTCTCTTAGCCCTAGAAAGTCTAGTTGTCAGTGGGAGCGTCGGTGTCAGACCAGTCCACGGCGTGTGTGAGACGTAATTAAGAGGTGAAATCTCAACATGTGTGTGAGTGTTAATAATTAAAAGGCTACTCCCGCAGACTCCCACATGCTGCTGTGACTCAAAGTGGCTGGCCTTTTGTTCATTTGGCAGCTGCTGGGGACTTTCACAGAAATGCACACATAAGTGGAAGCTGAAGATTGTCAGAGCTGTCAGAATGAGGCGCAAATGAGTTGTTTTGTAAGACACTAATAATGCAGGTGGTTGTTGTTAGTTGGGGTTTAACCGGTACGCTAACTGTAGCCAGTTAATTACCTTGTTTTTCTTTTTGTTATTCTAGACTAGAATAGAAATACCTGGCATGTGGGTGAAATATCTGCATTTAGAAGAATAGTTCCATGTTATTGTGCACCTCCTCCTCATTTGACCTGTCTGAGTAACAGTGAGTCAAAATCAGAAAACAACTTGTTTAATCCTAGGAAATGGTTGCTGTTACATCTGCTCCTCCAAAAAAGAAAAGTTAGATGTACATGTTAAAAAGAGATTACACAAATCAGATTATTGAACATTTGATGATTAGATTTAAACCAACACCCCTGCGATCACAAGGCTAATCCTGGAACCACTCAATCACTGTGGCCCTGGTATTAGGATGTCCTTGTATGAGTTGTTAATTTAATGTGTTGAGCTGCTGAAGTATAGAGAGATCATGAGGTTTCTAACCTCATACTCTCTGTTCTGTTGTCACTTCAAATATAACTCTGGTTTTGTTTGGCTTTTAATGAAATATTGAAGATATTTTGTCTTAATTGTGACAAATCTATGGCTCTTCTGAACCTTAGACTTGTGAAAATGTCTCGAGGACCTTGAGGAGATTTGTATCTGAGTATCGATATCTTAGTGCTTTTAAGTTTGTTTACCTTCCCAGTCCTCCACCTTACAATTCTTATTATATAATGATAAAAAAAGTGGAAAAAATCTGCTGCATGATGGAGCACAGCCCTGTGCCTCTGGACTTGGTTTGGACTGTTCATTTCATCTTTGAAGGAAAAGCAGTGAGAGTTGGTCGTGTTGAGCCGAGGCTTGAAAGGGCAGGCTCTGACATTTTGGTAACATGGAATGTGGGCTTAATATGTGATTACAGAATACACAGCTGTCAAAAATATGTTCTGATGGAGGAAACATCAGGTCAGAGCTTTGGTGTTGTGCTCCATCGGGAGAATTTTGGGGAAGATAAAAGTTAATCTGCAGTCAGGGCCATGTTTAAGTAGACATGAGTGCATTAAATGACTTGTAAGGCAGCACCAAGGGAATGTTATGTGTCTGATCAAACAAAGTTGAATTTGTTCTATTATATCTAGACGTTACTGAAGACTGTTAGGCTCTGCACTCTCATTCAATACGGGCAATTAAATTTTAAAGCAAGTCAGGCACCGAAACACAGAGTGATGGGCAGATGAATGACAGCATGTGTCATTTCTCCTTCATGGCTGACCTGCTTACGAGCCGCTGCATAAACCGGCAACTCGCTGTTTCTTCTGGCAACCGCCTGTTTTCCTGCTCCCTGTCTGAACACACAATACTTTGTTACATCCCCGCAAAACGTTTCCGTCAACAATCTGGGGGTACGGACAGAGCAAGGTGGCCGCGTTGTGAACGAAAAGTTCCCTTCATTTATCAGTGGCTCACACACGCATTTCATATTTGGCCCAGTCAGCTGTCAGAGCTCTAACAATTACCAGGCTGACACCTGACTGATGGACGTCAGTGGGGCATGGATGGTGTTGTTTCCAGCTGTTTGGCTGAACATTTTACGTGTGTCTATATGTATGTAATGGCGACTCATTTTCATGATCAATTACTGTTCAAATTTAATCTTGTCCTGTCCGTCTAAAACAGTGGTCCCCAAACTACGGCCCGTGGGCCGGATATGGCCTGCCTCCACATTTGGTCCGGCCCCCTGAACAATACCAGAGAGCATTTTGATTTTTTTTTTCGCGATAAACGAGGGTTCACTGTATTTGTATTTGATAATAAAGTTGGACTTTTGCAATAAAATGTTCCTTAGTTATAGACTATTTTCATTATTAACTATTGGTTAGTAGTGGCGTTTTGGCCCAGAGGCAATGTCTCTGTCATTGGTGTGGAACTCCAGGGTTCACCTCCTGGGCAAGTTCGAATCCCGGTTAGGGCGGTTGGTACCTTCCAGTGGACTCACCACCCGCAGAAAGGTTTAGGGCGGTTGGTACGGTGCAGTGTGATTTGGGTGGCGACTGCTGCCCCATACCTACCCGGTAACGGATAAGCGGATGAAAATGGATGGATGGATGGACTATTGGTTGGTAACTACACGCATATAGCGTGACATTCTGTTCCACCCTTCTGCGGTCTGTGCCCCTATCTGGCAACCCCCAGAAAAAAAAACCTAAACACGCCCTTCTCAAAGAGAGAACGGAATAATGGCGAAAAGATTAGGTAAGAGAAAAATTGATTCAGAATGCAGGGCATTTAACCTGCAGTGGACAAACGATTATTTTTTTGTTCAATGCAAAGAAAAGGCTGTCTGTCTCATCTGTCAAGAGGCGGTGGC
>NC_024327.1:1064789-1066198 GCF_000523025.1 Cynoglossus semilaevis
GCTGAACAGCTTTAACTTGCAGCTACAAGGCCAGGGGAAACTCATTTGCGACATGTATTCCCACATAAAAGCATTTGAGGTGAAACTAGAGCTGCTTTTGGGACAAGTGAAAAAGCACAGCTTCATCCATCTCCCTGCTACACAAAACCTCTCTGCAGAGAAACCAGCGGTCCCATTTCCAGCTGAAAAATGTGTGGAAGCACTGGAAATGCTGAAGGCGGAGTTCGGTGTGCAATTCCGTGAACTACATGTTTATGCAAAAGAAATCCATCTTTTCCAGAACCCCTTTGTTGCCGACATTGAGGAAGCCCAGCCTTCTTATCAGTTTGAGTTGGCCGAGTTACAGAACTGTGATGTTCTGAAAGAGGGAGGCAGTGGTGGCCTAGTGGTAAAGTAAGCGGACTTTGGTCCGGAAGGCCCCAGGTTCGAATCCACCAACTGCCAGGTTGCCACTGAGATGCACTGAGCATGGCATCGTCCTCAAGCACTGCTCATGGTGTGCTGTGCTGTGCTGTGCTATGTCACAAATGACAAATAAAGATAAGTTTAAGTTTAAGTTTTAAAAAAATCGTCACATTTTTTCTGTTACAAACTGACCCCGCCCCCCATCAGAGAAGGGTTATGTGGCCCTCACAGGAAAAGGTTTGGGGACCCCTGGTCTAAAACAAGAAGGTCACTGGTTGGTCTCCCAGGCTGATGGTCTTTCTGGCTGGAGTTTTGCTCAACATAGGACAAGGATTTAGAATTACGACATTTGAAGTCTGACTCCAGGTGTTAATGTATCTTTAAATAGTTGATCGGTGCCCCGCATACTTTTTCCTACATTTCCACACCATATGCCAGTAACTTATTAGAAATATATAATGTTTATGATACAGGGGATAACCTGTGACCTAGGGTATCCTGTCCCACATGTTGCTCTTCATCTGGTTTCCATTGGCTTCCTGTTAGATTTTACCATACCAGGAATGGATGACTATATACAGTCTGAAAGATTCTAGCTGTGCGAGGTGTCTTCAGGCAAGGAGTGGAAGCAGCCGCTAGATGGTCGATTTGTTTTAATAACAAACGTCAAACAAAACAGGTCCAACAATACAGCAAAATAAACGACTGGAGAAGTAGTCAAGGAAATCTCGTACAACAGTAGTTAATACGCAAATCCTGTCAAGAATAACTTCTGACTTCTCAAGACTTCTCAAGAATAACTTCTAAAGTATCGTTAGTTGTTTATGCTTATATACCTGTATGGGGGGAGTGGTTTTCGACTTCCCGGGTGTGTGTTTAAATCTTGTAGGCCAATGGAAGAGAGAGGCTAGGCCTCTTGTGGCCAATCATATTATTGTTCTTGTTATCATGTGATGCCTGCAGTCGCCACTATGTGGCACTCTTGTTCCATGATTCAGCAGTGT
>NC_024327.1:1067782-1088485 GCF_000523025.1 Cynoglossus semilaevis
TTAAATGTTATTCACTTTAATTTATGTTAATAATGTCTGTTCCAATACTTTTGCTCACTTGAAATGTGGGTGGGTTCAAAGAAAAGGGGCTCAGTCCTGAGTTGTTTAACACACCTGGATGTCAATACCATGAAATAAAAGCTGGAATTCTGAACTTTTGTCTCATATTCATCTTTTGATCTGAAACCCAAATGTCTTCAGTATACAACAAAAACAAAGAAATTGCCCTTGCCGTTCCAATACTTTTGGAGGGGACTATAGGTCCTTATATCCAAAGCCTTGAATTCAAGGTGAATCGTCGTCTAGAGACCAAGACTTTCCATTTGACTTATATTCAACTGTTAAATAAGAAATGGGTGGCGTCTTATCCACTCCATGCCATGGTGTGGATACAGTAAAGATGATAAAAAAAAAAGCAAAATTTTGCAAAATTTAAAAAAAATCAATTAAAGTTGTCCTTAAGGACCTTGTTCTTTAATAATTAAAGAAAAATAGATGATAAAATGCATGAAGGCCACATGATGGCAAAGCTTTCCTTTACAGTCAAAAGATTGCTGCTTTGCATGTTCTCCCTGTGGGTGCGTGGGCTTTCTTTGGGTATTCTGGTTTCCTCCCGCAGTCCAGAAACATGGTCATTAGAGGATTAGGTTGATTGGGCACTCTTAATTGACCGTAGGTATGAGCGTGATCGTGAATGGTTGTTTGTCTCTATATGTGGCCCTGTGATGGACGGGCAAACTTTCCAGGATGTACCCCACCCACCCCTACTGCCTTTGGTTCTGATCCCATCCCCTATGACTGGGCAGTCCATTCATATACAGTACTTTCTCTTCAGATGGAGATGGCGAGAGTCAGTTATTAAGGTCACATTTACCTTTAAAGGGAAGCTCTTGATAATGTGAATTTGTTACTGTATGTTTTGTAAATGCACAAAGGTTGAGGAAATGAAAGACGTCAGTGACAGTAAAGTAGGGCCTGATGCCTTCAAATTGCATGTTTCGCTCAGGCACCTTTCCAAACCTCGGAGTTATTCTATTAAGGTAATTAGAACCAAACACAAATGGGACACAAAAGCTACAAATTGGAATGTATGACATGTATCACATTGGGTCACATACTAAGGAATACTGTACTGTCTGTAAATTGTACATAACGCCATGTTTGACTTGTTTTGATTATATATGTGACATTGTATGTCGTACAGATATATATACAGTGGTATTGTTAGGTTTATTCTAACATGTGACGACAAAGTAACAACACAAAAGACGTCTGGATCTGTTACTTGCAAGGGGAGAGTGCAACTTGCTCTACTGGCAGCTTCCTCATCAACTCCGAGTTGCTGCACCCTTCCTCTGCTCTTTTATTTAGTTTACAAAAGTATCAGATTACATATCATGTGATCGTGTGTGAGTATATGAATGGGTATGGAGTAAGAAGGTGGGTGTGAATGTGGGTGTGGCTGTGTCTGGTAATTTCTCCATCAGTCTTGAGCACACTAGATTATAATATGAGAAGCAAACAGTTCCTTAAAGCGACAGTACAGCATGAAGCAATGATAATAAATTAAATTCTTCCAACATTTCCCTCCTGTTTATCATTGATGAATGCCAAAATCTCTTATCCTGCATTATGGCTCCTTAGGCTAGGTTTTTCATAACACATTCACTTTCATAGCACACATAGTCTCCTTTGATGATATTCAGGTCTGGGGACTGAGATGGCCATGAGATGGTAACATGTTGGCGATGGAGGATTGACAATTTGTAGTTAAAAGTGTGATTAGGGTTGTATTTGACCCCAAAATATTTAGTTTTAAGTTGTACTTATGACAATAACTGGAGAAACTGAACCAGTGTAATGTGAAGAATAATTACTGCCAGAATAGTGATTTGGTAAATTTTGTTTGTGCCCGATGTGTTTTTTTGACACAACCCACTCACACTGTGATCTGTGGACTTGAGGGTATTGAGCAGATACCAGAACCTCAGAATTGCAATCATCAACACCAAGAGAACCATTTCTATTGTGTTACCATCAAATGAATGGTAGCACAGTGATTGGTTGTCTGCCTGCCAACAGAAGGCTTTGGGTTTGATACCACCTTGTCCCCAAAACCAAAAATTGCATGTTGGGTTGCAATGTAAATGACTGTATGGACGGTCGTGTGGCAACTCCTGAGTGAGAGCCAAAAATTGATTTGTTTTTAGTATTGCAGTTATACAGACTATGCTGTCGGTATCTGCAGATGGTGCAGATTGCACTGCTGTCCACTCAAAATACTGGCCAATTGGATTTATGAGCCATGAATGTTTTTGTTTGGAAAAACAGCTTCACATTTGTTACTTCAAAAACATTATATACAAAGATTATATACAATCTCACAGGGGAGCAAATGCAAAAAGGCAGAAGAGTGGCATGTGGTTCAGGAGCCACGGGTTGGTTTGCCGACCCCTGCAACCTCTAACCTCTGACCTCTCTGTTGTAGCACGCCTATTTTGTTGCATATTAAAACACCTGCATACCTTCTGTGTGGCTACAGTAAGTAAATGACAGAAATCATAACAACATGGTTAAGCCTGAGGCAAATTTAAAGCAGCTTCAAAGGAGACGCTCCACGTCTATTCCCTACCTTGTTTTCGAGCGGTCGTGGGTGTACGTGTAAACAACTCCTTTGAGCACCTGTCATATGTTTTGTCCTCCAGCCACCAATTGGGGGAATATGCTTGGATCACATGCTCACATTGATATAAACTGGTACACGAAGGTCTTTACTAACAAGGACCACCTGCTCTGAAATGGTTACTTTGATCATTTGGACTCTCAGAGTCTGCATCGCGGATGTCAAGGAACACGACTGCATATGTTTTTTGTTTTGTTTTTTCTAAATATTTTATTAATTATTTATACTATAACTTGTATTTATAAACTTAACTATAATTGTAAATTATTTACACCGGTGCTCTCCAGTTGCCACAGTACCTTTATTCTCACTAGACTGTTCCAAATCATTTAAAGCTACTTGTTGGACAACATGTCGTATTGTTGTTACTGAGGACAAAAAAGCATGGCAGAAATTATCACGTTGTGATGCCCATAAAAAATAGATTGGAATTTCTTTTTTTTTTTTGCCTATCATGCTTACAAAAATTTACATGGTTGCAAATTTTGCATTTAAATATGCAGAAAAAAGTTGCTCAGTAGTTTTTTTCTAATTTGCATAAATTCTGAGTAAGTCTAGGCAAAAAAAACCCCCAAAAAACCCAAAGCATTAATTTTATAGTTTCATCAATTTTCTGTCATACATTACTGTAGTTTTTATTCGTGTCATTTTCAAAGATTAAAGACTTAATTCATATAACTGCAATACATACTACTGATCTAATTCGTGCAAAGTATTTACTTTATGTTTACCAAATGAAATTGCACTTTTGTACAAATAGTTGTACTTTCAAATTAAGAGTGCACAAAACACTACTATTGAATATATTACAATGTGATTAATCACAAAAATGTGGCAATTAATTACAATTACAAACTTTATTCGTTGCCCAGTACTACATATGGGGGGGGGGGTACACTGGACTTGGTCTACACCAACATCAAGAAGGCCTTCAGAGCAGCCCCCGCCCCCACCTCGGCTCCTCAGACCATCTCTCTGTTATGCTAATTCCAGCGTACCAGCCCCTGCTCATCAGAGAAAAGCCTGCTGTGATGAAGGTAAGAGTGTGTCCTGAGGGAGCTATGTCTGTACTGCAGGACTGTTTTGAGTGCACTCAGTGGGACATGTTCAGAGAGGCTGCAACGGACAGTCAACACACAGATGTGGAACAGTATGCTGCATCAGTGTCTGGCTACATCCAGTGGTGCATGGACGAGGTCACAGCAACAACGACAATAATAACACGGGCCAACCAGAAACCATGGATGAACAAGGAGGTGCGTACGAGAGGGAACGTAATGCAGCCTTCAAATCTGGTGACGCGGTGGCACTCAGATCAGCGAGAACCAACCTGAACTGTGCCATCAGGGATGCAAAGCGTGTCCACAGTCGGAAGATCCAGGGTTTCTTCCATGACCCTAGCAACACCAGACAACTGTGGCAGGGAATCCAGTCTGTCACAGACTACAAAACCACACCTTCACCTTGCCAGGATGACATCAGCTTCCTCAATCAGCTTAACAACTTCTTCGGAAGATTCGAAGCTCTGAACAACACACCAGCAAGGAAAGCTACCCCCACCCCGACGATTAGGTCCTCAGGCTTCAAACCACTACTGTGCGGAGAGCTCTGAGAAAAGTTAACGCATGGAAAGCAGCATTCAGTTCGCATACCAACCTAACCGCTCCACTGAGGACGCCATCTCTACTGCTCTCCACTTGAGCCTGGAGCACTTGGAGGGAAAGAACATAAGGATGCTGTTTCTGGACTTCAGCTCAGCATTCAACACGATCATCCCCCAGGACCTGGTATGCAAATCGGGCCTCCTGGGGCTTAACACCCCCCTGTGCAACTGGCTGCTGGACTTAGTTCAGTTTATTTATAGGGGGACAGTGCAAAACACATGATTACACATGGTTAAAAAAGCCAGAGTTAGCCAGAAGGCTAGTTTTCATCTGTAGTCCCCTGGCCATGATGTAAGAAGGCAGAAAGCACACAATACATACAATACAATATAATACAAAACACTTACTATACAATTAAGAAAAAATACGACATTACAAAATATCACAACATAACATTTGATCATAACATTAAAACATCACAACAGGACTATCTTTTTGTGTTGGCAGCTGTAGGTGTTGATAAGCCACATTTTCAATTTTTTTGTGAAGGTCTTGTATATTGTAGGCAGTTTAACCTCCTCAGGTACAGAGTTCCATGCACTCGCACTCCTCACTGACCAGACCGACTGACTAAAAGTGCTCCTGCGCAGAGGAATGTAACAGTCACCTCTGACAGAGCCTCGAGTAACCCGCTCAGAGCTTTTTCTTTGGCTGATGAGCTCTGCCAGCGGATCTGGAGCCAAATTATGCAGTACTTTATAAATCAATTTTAAGTCTGCAAATGTGTGAAGACTGTCCCAGTTTAAAATGCTGTATTTGTTTTAAATTGCACAGTGATGATAGTACCTAGATTTTTTATCCATAAATCATCAAGTACATTTTTACAGCTTCAGTTGACATTTCATTTCAAATTGCACGAAGATTTGCAAGATTTAACTTGATTCTTTTACACAGTTTATCAATATAGGCTTTAAAAGAGAGCTGCGAATCTGTTATTAGCCCAAGATATTTATATTGGCTGACAATTTGTATTTTTTCTCCATTAACATGTATATCGGGGTCAGGTGATATTCTGTTTATTTTAGTGAAATACATGCCTACAGTTTTAGAAATGTTTAGCTGTAGACAGCACTCCTGCAACCAAGTTGTGACACAGGACATTGTTTTAATGAGTTTAGCAGCAACAGTTTCTTTGGTACGACCATGAACAAAGAAAACCGTGTCGTCTGCATACATTAAGCATTCAGCTTCAGAACAAACAGTGGGCAAGTCATTACTACAAAGACTAAATAAAAGGGGGCCTAATATTGAACCCTGAAGGACTCCGGAGGTTAACCTAAGAGAGTCAGATCTGACAATAAAGAAAGTCTAAGTCTATAAATATTTCCTTTCTCAGTTAGACATAAACACAAAAAATCACAGGACACAGGAATCACCTGACAACTTAATTCCTTTTATTAGTTAGTTTTTTTCTGATTTTGTTATTGCAAACAAACTCTTTCCTCCCCTTCTGTTGCCCCCGGGTAACATCCAGTCCAATTAATCCACAAACCATGTAAGAACAACAGGGCTCAACCAGAAAATAGGCATTAAAGACATTCAAAAGCCAATGAAAACAAGAATGTGATTTTTTTTTAGATTTTTTTTAAATCCTAAAAACAGTGAGAGAGAGTACAGAGGTCTGTATAATGTTTAAAAGTAACTAATTCCTAAGTTTGGAGCCAAAAATGCTGAAACTCCCCAACATCTGAGTCTCGTTCTCAGGAAAACACGCAGCCGCTGATCAGGGTGGCGAATCAGGTTCAGACAACTAGGGTGGAGCAGGATTGTGAAAAAATGGGTAGTATGCAAACAATATTATTTTAAAATAAATTATGGCGTGCACAAAGAGTCAATAGAGGGAGATTGACAGAGACGTCATGCCTGTGGGCTTGTGTGAAAGGGTGGAAAATAATGTTTTGAGCAAAGGGAAGCGTGACCAACCCTATTAATTGTGTTGCAGTTTTTAAGATGATCCTCACCAAAGTATGACGAATTTTTATTACAGAGTCCTGGGGAAAAACTCTTTGTTGTAAATGTCAACTGAATGAGCTGTGTTGTGTCTGTTTCTGGCAAATATTTTGCAATATGGCGTCAGTTATTTGGGATTATGGAAAGCAATAGTAAAGAAAACATGGCCAGCAGGCTGAAAGATAAAGAATAATAAGACATACAATACAATATCATTAAAAATGATATTTGCGCAATACTTTTCTTAAACACTTTCTCTTTTAATAACTGCATGTATAATAAGTAAATACATGTAAATAAAATCCACAGTGTAGGGCACTTTGAGAATTTTTTTTTCGAGAAATAATTTAAAAAAAATTCTGTAAATATAAATAAAACACAAATAACTAAAAATTAAAATAAAAAAAATGTTTATTTAGAACAAAGTATATTTGGTCACATTTTAATGCACTTCCACACCATACTTCCTATCCTATACATGTACTGTACATAAAACTTTGGTAATTTTACAATTATTAAATTGGTGAACTACTTGTCATTGTGACACAGCACACCACAAAATTTGACCTCTGCTTTTAACCAATCACCAAAGCAAACAGTGGGCAGCTTTTAACCACTTGGAGTGCAGTGTCTCGCTCAGAGCACCTCAGTGCTAACAGCAGCTGGTGGATTCGAACCTGAAGCCTTCCGGAGCCAAGTCCTCTTCCTTAACCACTATACCACCACTTAAGTGTTACTAGCTGCCTAAATTGAAAAAACAGTCATTGATCAAAACTTGAATAATTGCAATCTGTAATCATAATAGCAGGTTAATCTGAGGGGAGCTCAATACACAAGGACAATATTATCCTACGTGCAATATTCATCATCATGTCATGTGCAATGTGTATTTTTTCCTCCATAGGTCAATTACATTGCAATTAAACTTGAAATCTAATGGTTTCTCTGACAGGCTAATGAAAATACATCTACAGTAGCAAGTGGTTCAAATAAATAAAACATGTATAGTGGAGCCTTTTGTGGTGCTCATCCAAACTCTCTTGGTCCTAAACCTGTTTTGACTTGTGAAGACTTGTGAAGGGATATGGTGCTGACTCACTGCTGGTAACAGAAGAAGTCGTCCCACTTCTTACTGGTGTACTTCCTGTTGACCTCTGGGTGGTGTCCTGTGCAGGTCGTGTTGCGAGCAACGCCCATGTTCCTCCATGCCGTGGGGCTGGACCGCCCATAAAACCACCAGCCACAAAGATGGAGAAACAGACCCAGTTATTATAAACACATTCGTGCTTATTATCATGCCACTGTGATCCTCATTCCATGGTATTCAAAGGCTTCCATTTGTACCTCTCTCTGTGTCATAGCCCTATCTCCCTGTTACTCTTTTTTAACTCAGACAGCATGCAACTCCTTCATGTTCCTCTTACTTTGTGCAAATGACCACCTGCTCTATGATTTGCTCGGAGTGACCTAGCATGCAAAGCAGCCGGTGTGATTCCAGCTTCTTGTTGTAAAATTGTGAACATGTTGTACGGATGGTGTATGACAAGATGATGGATTGGATTGTTGTGTAGAGCAAAAAAAGTTACCCAGGAAAATGCCATCCCCAGACAAATGTGTGAGGTTTAGTGTGTCACTCTGGTTGGTGAGCCACGGAGGCGGTCCACTAGGACAACATGAAATTAAGCTGTCAAGCAACTGTTGGCTGTGTACAACTGTCAGGCTGGAAAGAAATAAACAATGTTTAGGTTGGAGAGTGCACTCGTGTTGCTTAAAGGTCACTCAAGACCAGTCAGAGTATTCTCATGAATGAGCTCTGACATTTGGTTTTGGACCGGAGTGCTGCACAGCAGTGTAATTTCTTGACTTACTCTTTAACAACTTTTTCTTCCCAGACTCTCTACACTGTGTATTCCATGCCCTCATTGGGTTACGGTGACATTTGCGTATGTACAGTATGTCCAAACCCCGTGCAGTCGCTGACGTGACATTCTCTCGGCTTTTCTGTCTCTGAGGCCATCAGCCCAAGTACACTTGAGAGCTAAATGAAATTGTCAGAGAACAGTAATGAAATACCATAGAGCCCTGTGTTACTCCGGGACTTCTATTAACGCTCAAGCAAACAGTTGTTTTCATTATCAAAACTCGATTAGCAGAATTTGGATTTTAAAGGAGGTTTAGAGGCCTCAGGGAGGAAGTGATAGACGCATGAAAATGTTCATTGAATATAAGTTTCTAACTCAGTGCTGCAAAAGGTTTACGTGAAATGCTATAATATTAATCTTCTCTTTTAAATATTGACTAAATAATATATTATTTTAAAGATTTTAAAACCCAAAACAAAGTGACCTTTCAAAGTGACCTGCCATCCATTTAAGTTTAGACACTTCTGTTGGGGGTGTTCCCATCAGAGAATTGATTCTTTGCTAAATTTCAGGGAATGTCTTTGTGTTGAGGATGTGATGTTTACTTTCTGAGAAGTATCTCTATAATCTGATCAAATTAAATCTAACAAAGCTCAACACTCAACTTGTCAGCTTGCCTCAGAGATACATTGAGAGAGATTAAGAGATATTATGTTGTGTTGGTAAAATATAGCCCTTTGCTATTTGCTGTCAACACTCACTCAATGCTCGTTTCCAAAAGATCTGGAAAAAACATTATTAAACTTTGGTTTGATTCATTCTCCTACCTGTTCCTGTACACCTACAATAAATCTTTTGACATATTATGATTAGGGTGAACGAGTCATTAGCCTTTCTTTGATGCACATATTTATCATGTTCCAATCTTTGCAATGATGATTAGTTGTATGTTTTTACAAAAATCTTCTTTTGAAGACTTTCGAAGCAACCTTGTATTTTTGTGGTGTCATGTGCAGCGTTGAGTTTGAGAAGCAGAACCCTCACCATGATGGGGGAATATTGAATTGCTACTGCATGAGGCATGACCTGTCCGTCGAACTTTAGTTCTTTTTATAATGCAGTTATGGTTGGGCCACATCCACTGAGGTCTGTGCCTCACTGTGGTAGAGTAATGTCAACCACTTTAAATAAATGAAGCGTAATTTTGATGCTGAACCTCAGGGTCTGGTTTTTGTCCAATTGCAGCAGTTTGTGGCTAAAGAGGCAAATTGTCGCCTCTTCTAGTTGCAGGAAATGCCTACAGACAGGACTAATTTAACGCGGACAAGCAAGTGGACATGGCTTAGCAGACAGGGGCAAATATTTGGACAAGAAGGAAGAGCAGGCTTAGCTAAGTGGACAGCAAGCAAAGAAAAACAAAGCCAGTTGGCAGATAAGATGCCATGACTGAAATGTGCCAGAGCTCAGAGAGTGCAGAACAAAAGCTGGACAGCATGTTTTCATGTAACATGTAAACATGTTTCCATGTAAAAAGCCATGGGAATAGAAGTCCATTAACTTGAGCTGCGGTACTGCAGGGATCGGAGCTTAAACAGTTTATAGACTTTGCTTTACAAATGAACAGGAACATCTCAGGCAACTCTCTGCACAAAAAACCTTTGTCCAGCTCAAGCCGCAGAGCTACCGCACCGCCTATTTGCAATGGCTGGCTGAAGAGATGAAACCCAAGTCGACAAGAGGCCCTGACTTAGTTGTCTGTCCTGGATGGAAGGTGACTACAGCTTCCAAAGGCGAACACAAAACAGACTGGATCGGCAGCAGCCTATGTGGCACCAGCCGTTGACCAGCACCACCGGAGGTGTGGTCACACTCGGCTGATGCCATGTAACAGAATCTGTTGGCCATCAATAGGTCCTACGTAATGGATCTCCAATGAGATGCCCCCTGTTTTGTTTTTTTTTACCAGCACCGTTTGGTTTAGACTCTTCCCACAGACACAAAAGTTTGTAAAAAAGAAAATAAAAGAAGGGGGAAATAAAAAAAAAAAATCCCTTTCACCTTTAAATCAGAAATGGGAGCTGTTGGATCTTTAGCTGCATCACTCAATAAGCTCTTTGGTAGTTTAATTGATGAACTTTTATAATTTAAAACACTGTAAATGTGTGCTGATTTAATCTTCCATAATAAATAGAAAATGTTCACAATGATAATTACAAAACCAGACAAATATGCAACAACAACAAACTGTAAAACGATCCAGTCGATGAGGTTATTTGGACAATTTTTTTCTTGACTCACAGATTACCTCAACAACTTATGTTGATTTACACACTATAAAAATGTATGGTCATGTCTGCAAATGCTGCGTGAAAACACCACGGACACCATCTGCTGTTTACCAGATGGACAACAAAAATAAATATTTGGCATATTTGACCTGTTGGCAGTTATATCCAAATAAGGTCGCTGGAGATTTTAGTGGATGCAGATGGTGGTGCCAGTCAAAAATGAAGTAGTTTGTTGAAATTTACTGCTTGGAACCCTCTGAGAAAATGTGCAAATATGTGATGTACACATTACAGTTGATGAACAGTAACTATACAATTGTGTTTATTCAATCCCTAGTAAGGATACTTCTGTTTAGTAAACATTCATAATAAGACCATTTACTTATTAATTATTCATAATATACCTACAATTATTTAAAATAAAATTTTTATATTTTTTGTCAATTTTGTCAAAATATGATAATAAATCCATCGGTAAATTTGGGTGGTATTGACAAATCAGCCGGTAGTTATACGATCATTTAAAAGAACTATATACAAGACTGTTGTGGTAGAGAAAAACATAATGTAAAGACCAGAATAACAGGAAACCCCAAGCACTGACAACAAGAAGCTGTTGCTATATTTTGACATGTTCATCAGGTCAAGTTGACAATGGTATCTGGTCACCAGGGAGAGTTGAACAACCAAAGCCAAATAATAACCAGAGCCAAATATTAGGCAACATCCTCATGTTGGTGTCCGGAAAGTGACCATGTTTGGTCAGAATAACAGCCAAATGTTATGTAACACCATGTTTGTCTATGCCTATAAGAAGGATCAGCATGTATCAGAAGTTGGGATTTGTTGGTAAATGTTCAGATGAAATTCGTTGTTGGACCTGCCATGTTCAAAAACCTTTAATACAATAAATCCCCTGAGACGGAGAAGTGTGTCCTGGTCTGCCTCATTTGTAGACATCTCTTTCTACAATACTGTAAGAAAGATAAAAGTCAGATAAGCCTGAAGCAGAATAGATCACCCCCCTCCTCACCCCTCCTCCCACCCTCCTAATTAAATGCCTGTGATTTACTCATTGTCCACATTTAATTTAGTGTCACGTTTGACTGCTGTCAGAAAATCCACACGAGGAAATAACTCATTAAAACTGCACAGCAATAAAGAAAAGTGTCTTCAAAATGGCAGGATAGGAGCAGTCTGTCAGAACAAAGCTGGTGTTGGGAAGTTCACTACTTTCAACAAAGATTTTCAGTCCCTCCTGCCTCATAGATGAAAACCATTGAAGAAAAGAACAGAGCAGTAGGGTCATGGATCTGAAGTACAAATTAAGAACCGTTGTTGCTCATTAGAGCCTTCTTTAAAAAAAAAAAAATACATCGAACCACTTGAGATTTGTTAACTCTTGTGTTGAAGCCAATGGGTCCCAAAATGGGGTGCACAAACCCCAGGAAGACCTTTATTGTTTTAAAGACACATTTAGCAGGTCCTACAAAGAGAGAGGGCGGAATTTTCAAGCCCCACATGCCCCTGTTCCCCCAATAAAAATCTCAACAAATTGTTTTTTAAATTTATTGAACTAACACCAAGCAACTTGAACCTTGAAAATGTCCTCCAGTTTGCATTTTGTCCTCCCTTGCATTTTTCCATTCCCCACTAGTCGGGCTAACCCCACACTTTGAGAAGCACTGGTATAAGGCAGTGTTTCCCAAAGTTTTGGGGACCCATATTTTAGTCACAAACCTTCGCGACCCAAGTCAATAGACATTATTTGTAAACTCCTAGGAAACATGATCCGAGACAACCGCCCCCCCCAAAAAAAAATCTCTTGCGACCCACCTGAGGGCCGCGACCCAGTCTTTGGGAAACAATGGTATAAGGCATACATATGTAATAAATGAGGTTGGAATAAATGGCCTAGATTTATACTAAAAAAAAAAAAGTTTGAGTGTGTGTGTGTTTGTGTGAGGAAGATGGGAGGTTACACACATACCCCTGTAACAGGCCTAACAAAACGTCAGACCAAACCACATATAATTTTCATTCCTGAAATACCAGATAACCTGAGCACAAACAGAGCGATAGAAAACAGGTGTGTTTAGCAAAAAATCCGTCCCCCTGTTTTCAGGGTTCGCCTTACTCTAACACACTGCAGCAGCAGCAGCACTGAAGGAGTCTTAATGAAAACAATATGTACATATATGGCGAGAGGTCTGTGTGGATCTGACGTCTTTATCTGAGCGGCGCTACATTTGTACCACTGAAGGAACATGAAACATGAAAATAATGGAGTCAGGCAGGAGACGAGCTCCGAGTGTATGAACCTCACTTGTTATATAACACTGCTGCGGATTGATTACTGCTTTGAACCATTGTGGGAAGAAGAGTGCAGGAATTGAATGACGTTCACTTAAACATAAACACGTGTGTGTGACTGTTGACTCCTTTGGTGGGCGGGTATCTACAGTCCCCTGATGAGTGGGTGAAAATTGTATTGCCACAATGACACTGGTCCTGCCACCGAATGAACAAAGGATCCAGTGTGCATAATTGTGCATATTTGTGTGTCGCCGGTATACCTATACTTGTGGGGACAGTTTTTTTAGAAACGTACCATGGGTTCATATACCATGGGCCATATAGTTTTGTTTATACGATTTATTTTCTATATCATTTGAGGCCTTTTGGGAAGTTTTTTTGCTCACAACAATGGCCACTTTAGAAATAACAATTTTCGTCAATAACATTTTTAAAACATAGAATACTTGAAGCAGTTTATCTCTCTGAATCTTATGTAGCAAGTATGATACAAATGGTTTTATTGGGGTTAATGTTTAATATATAGTTTGCAGTTAGGTTGAAGGATTACAATTAGGGTTGGGTAAGAGTTAGGGTGGGGATTAAAGTTAGGCATATATTTGTAGTATTTTGTAGTAATACAGTAAACCTCTTTGTGTGTGTGTGTGTGTTCTGCCTTCACGCTACATTAGTTTCATCCCTAAATGCTGCAGATTCTCCTCTGATAAAATTGCTCCCTTTCATTCTTACTGGAAAAACATGTGGAGAAAGTTAATACATGTCTCGTCACTTTTTCATTTATCGGGTCATCTGATAGCGTACAATGTCTGGGGGCTCATTTTATTTATTTATTTTTATTTTAAAGAAAAGTTTAGAGGGAATCGTGTCAGTCTTTGAACACCTCTGTGTAGCAGTTTATAGCAGCGCCACAATGCACTTCATAGATCTTCTGTTTACCAAAGGCTGAGGGCAATGTGAAAGCCATATGGAGATGTGTGATTTTCTTGCATTAGTGTGATATAGTTTCTGTTTGTTTTTAAACCATCCCAGCATGCAGCTGCATCACAGAGCTGCTCTGGAATGTAACCAGTACCTCAAGCCCCTGTCATTAGAGGTGCAATGTGTGCACGCCATTAATTTGACAAACCTGTGCTTTGTCGGTCCTGCCTATATCAAAGAGAAATGTTTAAAAAAAAATCCAATTGTTCACTTCAGTGGTGTAATGTGCAAGAAGGAGAAAATGAGTGCCTGGGTTAACAATCTGTCGGATCATAAAACTGGTCTTTGTTCCACCCCGGGCTCGCACTGTGTTTGCCTCTCTTCTCTTCTTTGCCTCGTCTTATACCCCTTCCTGGATTCTCAACCATCTCCTCTAATTTGCAGGTTGGTTTAATTTAAAATGAATCAATCCCTCTTAACTGAAGACCCTCAGTTCATCGTGGCTACACTCAAGGTTATGTTTTCTGTCTTTACTCTGATTTCAGAGATGGTTTCGACCATGTGCAATAATACTGGGGATCATGCCCTCCATTTCTTTTCACTGTGTTAAAAATTGCAGGCTTATATATTTGAGGAGGATAAATTAGGAGGTTTTTAATCTTGTTTGAGTATCCAGCCTCTTTTGTGCAGATATCAAGAAAGACTTCAACTCTGGATGTTGGTGCCAAATGGGAGGCAATGGAACATGGCATACCGTCTACTCTCCTGTCAGGATGGTTGGCAGATTCATTCTCATAATTCAGAATGTTGACATTTTCCATTAGGTTCTCTCCTTTGGATGACAGGCTGTGCTTCAGTGAGCTTTACATCTGTGTTAGAAATCTAATGCCCATTGCACCCATCTGTGGTTATTGACCAAGCAAAATAAATCCTGTCCTGCTCCAGTGTCGTCCAGTAACAAAGCCAAAATACCTTTCCCCCCGTTTGTGCAGAGCTTCAAATATCATCCTGGGCTGTTTTTTAAAAGCCTGAAAAGACCTTCATTCTGCCTACTTTGATATGCCCGATGGTCAAAACGCATAAATATGGTTCAAAAAGCAGCTTGTAATGTCAGGAAATAGAAAGCTTTTATGGTTTCCATATCTGCAGTGTCAAATAGATACAGTATGTGTCTGTCAGCGTGTGAAACCCACAACAGGCTACATCAGATTAGACTCTTTCCATTTCAGAGCCAAACAATAGGGTCACACTAGAACGAGACAGGTTTCTGTTTTATAGGTGCTACCCAGCAACTTTGGCAGTGAGTCTTGTGAGTCTGTGGCTGCAGTGGTGGTGAATTGAGGAGGTGGGGCAGGGGAGTGTTACTGCAAGAATGGTGGTGAAGGAGGCTATTTTGGGAGTCAATGAACCTGACTTAGTTTAGGGGCTAACACCTATGACAAACCCATGAGAAGTGAATTGTAAAATCTTTATTGTCAGCAGATTTAAATACTGTGATGGAAACTGTTCTCATTTCATGGGACTTTCACTTTTCACCTTGTAGAAAAGTTAAGAGAAGAATCATAGGGAAAGGTGTGGGTCTTCCATTTCCAAATCTCCTCATCTGAGAGCCATTGCTTCTGCTTGGTCATATCACATTTAGTTTCAGGCCTGATAATTAGAATATTTATATGATCTGGATAACATGGGTAACACTGGCTTCCTGTAATTTTCTTAAGACTGATGTGGTTTTGGTGTGGAAATGGATGCTGTTAGAGATAGAACTAAAATCTGATTCTGATGGAGCCATTTTTTTCTAATCTTGAGGCTTTTTTCCCCGTTTGTTCTTGCAATCACACGACCAAGACCTCCTCCAGTTCCTTCACCGCTTGTCTCAGAGCTAAGTGCATTTGAAGTTGCAATGTGAAAATCATTAACCACAAATCTCAACAAATATAATAACAGGGCTATTAGCCTGTTGTCATTCGTCCTCTACTCTTTCACCATTTCCTCTTATTTCTGGGGTGGTGCTGGATTCTGCGAGTAAAGGGCTTGGTCAAGGGCGAGTCCTCCTCTTCCTTTTCCCGAAAGTTTTCTATTTAAACTTAAACTTAAACTTATCTTTATTAGTCATTGTGACACAGCACAGCACAGCACACCATGCACAACGAAATTTGCCCTCTGCATTTAACCCATCACCAAAGTGAACAGTGGGCAGCCGTGGTCGGCGCCCGGGGAGCAGTGCTTGAGGACGATGCCATGCTCAGTGCATCTCAGTGGCAACCTGGCAGTTGGTGGATTCGAACCTGGGGCCTTCCGGACCGAAGTCAGCCTCCTTCACCACTAGGCCACCACTGCCCCCAACTGGAGGCTTTCCCCCTCCTTCTCGACTTTCATGCGGTAGTGGTTCTGTTTCCCATCATGGCCAATGATGAAACCACACGAAAGCCCAAGCCCATGTGACGTGAGCGCAACAGTTGCTTGGTGACAAGGAAAAGGGGTGTGACGTGAGGGCTGGGCGTGCTCAAGAGTTTGAAGTGCTGATTGTCCCATTGGCAGATAAGCTCTTCATTTGTCCTAGGACAAGGGTAAAATTCCCATATCCACCCATCTTAACATAAAATTTCCTTTTTAGCTTAATAGACATGTGGCCGTCCGCAGCACTCTTAAATGGTCCATTCATCTTTACGATGGCCTCACTTATCTATGAGTCCTTGCAGATCGTTTACTTCCCATTCCCACCACAAGCAAATGATGCTGAGAAACCACATGGAGCAACCCACTCCTATCACGTGTATGGCAAAATGCTGCCATACAGTATTTACCATCTCGACCTGAATTGCTAACTTGGCTGCAGGAAGGCTGCCAGCAGTGGTTTGTTCCAGGCAGACCATGGGCAGACAAGCTCAGTTTCATCCTAAAACTCCATAGCAAAGTTTTTAAAGAATAAGAAAAAAAAAAGACCTTTGCAAAGTCATCTAGCTTTTCCTCTTTTTCCCGGATACGTGTTTTTGAGCAGCAGCACAGCATTCTTTTTAAAGCGATATTTGAAGGCAGTGAAGTCACTTGGGATGCACTTGGTTGCCCTGTCCCTACATGATGTTATTCTCTCTGACTTGGGCCATTACAGTTGTGTGTGCTTTGGGGGAGTGACTCATGCTTCAGCTTGTGCTGCTGCCAAACTCTCAGTAGCAGTGTTTCCTTCTCTTTCCTCTACTGCAGTGGCTGCCAGCCTTCAGAACAGATGCAAATGCTTTGAACAATTCATCGTGACTCCAAGCTAATCTAATCAGTTTATATTGTACTATACTGTGTATTTACACGCTTTATATCTGAAAGTCTGGAGATCATCTGGAGCTCTCAAGATAGAGCTTTCAGAGCGGAAATGTGTATCATTAAACATTCTTCTGCCCTCCGAGTGACAAAATTTGCATTTTACATTCTTACTGCTCCCTCGTGTCCGGGTGACAAGAGCATGGTCCTTTTAGAAACAGTATTAAGCTGTTTTTCCAATTGCCTCAGCCACTCTCACATGAATTTATGATCGGAGGGGTTGATATCCTTGTTAGTCCTGGTGGTATTACTAAAAAAAAGAGTAGGGACCCATTTACAGACAATAGAGTGGCATCATAAAAGCATGAACCTGACACTCTACTGCCGTTGAACTCTTGTCAGCCAGATGATGTTAAGCTGAAAAGCTTAACTGATCAACACGACCAAAAAAACTTTAACCAAAAAAAAAAAAGAACTCATAGAACACAAACCTTTGCTGAGGATGCTCTGTTTCCCACAGTGTCAGTAAAGTCTGGGTCACGAGGTTAACAAATGGAATAAATAAATAAATGAATCTGGTTTGAGAACTCTTTCTTGGGACATAAGCAGAAAAATTAATCGAAAACACATCTTTAAGAGGGTTGTGTTCCTCGCAGTGAGACAACAAACAAACCAACAAACAAACAGAAAAACACAACCATAAACATAACGACCTTGGAGAAAGTAATTAAATGTCTGTCCGAACCCTGAACTCAGTATTAGCTGACAGATCACAAACAGTGAGAGCTTGTAGGTTTCACAAACATGTATTAGATACATAGATGGATGGATGGATGGATGGATGGATAGATAGATAGATAGATAGATAGATAGATAGATAGACAGATAGATAGATAGACAGATAGATAGATAAATAGATAGTATACAATATAATGTTTCTTATTGTGTCATCTTGCACTATGTTGTATTGATCATTTACTAGATGTATAACAATTGATGAATGTTTGATTGCAGGTTTATACAAATCTCTCAAATAAGTAAATGACAGCATGACAGCAATTACAGATGTTGTTAAGCTTCACTATAGCAGACACAGTAGTTGCATTATGAGTCTGAGAGGAGTCCAGGAAGAAATTATGACTTGTAAATGGGTTGAAAGTGGCTGACAGAAAAGACCGAGGGAGAAGAAGAGAGAAGGTTAGAGAGAGGAAGTTGAACTCCAGAGAAATGAGAAAGAGCCTCGGAGCACAGCTGGCTCACCAAGCAATATAATTACTGTCATATTGCGATGCATTAGCTCATACTCGGCCCAGTTTGACTTGATGAAAGGGGCCGGTCATCGGCCAACCGCATACACACTCAACAAGAAATTAGGTTTTTCTTTTGTTTATTGAACTTTGATAGACAAACATACAATAGGGGACACCGGGAATGGTTGTAACATGGGGAGAGTTGTAACACCATCAATTCCACCAATTAGGGATAAGATAGGAGTTATATGATAATTTCAGTGTTTACCTACTTCCTCCCCAATCCCACATGGTGGTTGTCAAGGTTGGAAACAGGCGCATGCAGATTCTATAGAGAAAAAACTGATTTTGATGTAAGAAAGTAAATTTTTTGACCAAGGCTATATTTTGTTTAGTATTTATACTATTGTACATAAAACCATATGGCTTACATTACATTAAATTGTAGTTTCTCAGGCATAATGTGATGCATTTTTCCCGTGCTTATTTCAAACCACTATGCTAATACAGCTAGCTAAACAATGGCTGACAGGTGTGGGTTGTAACACATCTTTAAAAAGTGTTACAACCATCCCCTTACATACAACTAAGAACAATTTATTAATTTTAATAAATTTTACAGAATGCCTAGGCAGTGGACAAGAAAGACTGACAGAGGTCTGCCTGCAAATGTTTAAAAAAAAAGAATCTGATGAGGTCACAAAGAAGGGCAAGTCAGTCAGATCAGTTGCGAAGGCACATGAAATCTGCCATGTAACACTGAGCAGAAGCTGAGAGACCAGGGGTCCATTGATCTTCCCAGTTTAGGTTGCTGAAGCAGCAACAACGTTTTCTCTGAGGCAGCAAACCTGTATTATGGACTGACTCCGTGAGGTAAACATATGACAGGTTAGTCACTGGAGACCAGAGAAGAACTGAATACTAGCGTAGGTGCCAGACAAATGGAAAAACTTTTTGTGTCTATGTTCTCAGGTTTTCTATTCCACTTTCTTTTAGGTTAGACATTTTTCATATCAACTGGCAGTAATATATAACATCAAACACCCACAAACATCGGATGAGAAGCAGATGGCAGGGCCTGACTAGTTCACATTTTCTATGAAGCGGGCCCCTAGCCTCTTTTTACAGCATGTCTCATGGTGTGACCTCTGTTTTTGCTTCTTTTGTCTAACTGTTACAACTTACCCCAGCATGTGTTACAACCTACCCTGGTAGTGGGGTAGGTTGTAACAAAGTGTCTTACATATCAATTAGACTGTGAAAAAGAACAACTGTGAAATAGAACAACTTCTCATTATCAGTCATGTACAACTTCAATTAGATTTTATGCACAGACATCAGTTCGGAACTATAGCACAGTTGAACACTTCAAACAGCTGAGGTGTCCTCGTCAATCTGTGGGGCAGTGGGAATGAGAGAATAAGTTTGTTGGTACAAGACACCCACATACATTAGTCTTGTAGATACCATTTTAGCAATCATTGACTTAATGCCATGCAAATCATCATTTTTGTCATTTTCTGGTAATTATGCAGTTAGTTGTGGAAAAGTAAATGGTCGGTGAAAGACACAAATGGAGTTAACCCAGTGCTTGAGCTTCTGGTTGTATTTACAATCAATCGTACCATGTCCAAACACTGTGGCCATGGTTTCCCTGTATCAGCTACTGACTTAGCAAGTAGTTGTTTTATTGTGCCATTTTTTCTTTCTATCAATCCAGCGCTTTGTGGATGGTAAGCTGCATGTAGTTTATGCGTAATGCCATAATCTGTCAACAGGTTTTTTACACATGCTGCTGTAAAATGTGTTCCATTATCTAAGTAGATAATTTCTAGGAATCCATATCTCGGAAATATCGCTGTTTTTAAAACTTTGCATGTGAACTCAGCATTGGCATTAGCAGTTAGATGAATTTCAGTCCATTTACTGAAAGCACAGACAATGACTAAACAATATTGTTGATTTTGTGATTTGTTTAGTTCAATATAGTCCATGTGTAGATGTTTAAAGGGTTCCTTTGGCATCGGAAATGAGCCTTGTCTTGTTCTTACAGCTCCTTGAGCATTATGTTTTAAACAGATTATGCACTGTTGTACATGCTTCTGTGCAGCTTTTTGAAAATTTGGACAGTAAAAAACTTGTACTGCTCCAATCATCCCTGCTGTTGTCACATGGCACTGCCCATGGGACACATGTGCAGCCCAAGAATAGAGGGTGGCAGTACCGGTTTACCTGATAGAGTGTGAAATAAAATGCCATTTTCAGATTTAGTCATATCAGTCGTAGGTTGCATAAGAGATTGATGTTGTAGAAGTACAATATTGTCAACCTGATGTGTTGACAATAGATTAAGGGCTACATCAGTCACATGCTGTCCAGTAGCTAAAGCTCTAGCAGTACAGTCTGCTAAGGCAGTGCCCAGGGAGACAAGATCAGTTCTACCGGTGTGTGCTGGGCAATGTACAATAGCTAAAGCTGAAGGAAGAGAGAGAGCATGGCATAAGTCTTTCAAAAGATGAG
>NC_024327.1:1096536-1098399 GCF_000523025.1 Cynoglossus semilaevis
ACGCAGGGTGCTCAGCTGCAGACAGGAAAGCTCTGCAGAGAGTCATCAACACAGCCCAGAAGATCACTGGCTGCTCTCTGCCCAGCCTGGAGGACATTGCCAACTCCCGCTACCTCAGCAGAGCTAGCAACATCATAAAGGACCCGTCCCACCCCAGTAACTCTCTGTTCGACATGTTACCGTCAGGCAGACGGTACAGGTCACACAAAACCAGGACAAACAGACTCAGAGATAGCTTCTTCCCGAAAGCTATCTCAGCAGTAAACAATAGAAACAAAACCAGTTAAAATAGTTCACACAATTTCACACTTTACTGATCATATTGATCACTGTGCAATAAACATACAACTATGTGCAATAACTAACTACACCAAAGATATGTTGTTATATGTTTGATATACTGTTGTCTTCTACTCTTTTTTTGCACCAAGTGAGTAGCGCTCAAATCTCGTTGTACACTGTACAAGGACAATAAAGGCTATTCTATTCTATTGTATTCTATTCTATATTATAGGTATACACAGTGATGGCTTGAAATGCTCCTGTTACCATTTTTATTTGAATTCCCTCATTTTTATGACGAAGTCAGGGAACTTTAAATACAGTTCCTGGAAATTCAACATCTAGGAGGCATTTTTTTCTCTCTCTTTTTCCGTGTGCTGATATTGATTGAAAAATACTTTGATTGATATTTCCTTAAAACTCTGACCACAGTTTCTAATTAATTATGTCTGGGCAAAGAGTACAATTACTTCAGACTTAACATCTGTGATCATTCCCAAATGCACAGTCACCAAGTCACCGGGTCCAGACTCTCCATGAAGCAGGTCACGTATTACATGCCTGTTTAAAATCTCTTGCCAAGTGCTTGATTTTCTGTTTAATACACATCTACTCCCTGATAGTATGCATCAGATTCTGATTTAGTTTATTTTTCCCAAACTTTATTTGTTTCATGTCTCTGTTTACAGAGTGTTATACAGCCAATGGAGAGGACTACAGGGGGCTCCAGAACCAGACTAGTCTGTATGGAGGGAAACCCTGTCTCTTCTGGAATGAGACCTTCCAGCACCCGTACAATACGCTCAAGTACCCCAGCGGAGAGGGCGGATTAGGCAGCCACAACTATTGCAGGTAAGCAAGATTTGTTTTAATTTGGATTTTCCATAGTTTTCCATTTGACATCTTACAAACATGGGAGTCGACCAATGTTTTTTTTTTCTTTATGCAAATGTCTGTTGATTTTCAATGCAACAATTCAACACAGGGACATTTATGCTCAATAGTATCCCCCGGAACAACCACAGAAGTATTACATAGTATCATTTTAATTATTATAGTATGTTTTTTAATAATAATAATAATAATACATTTTATTTCATAGGCACCTTTCTGTCACCCAAGGACACCTTACAGTGAATACAAAGATAACAACACAGCATTAAAAAAAACAATAACATTAAAACATTAAGAAGTTAAAATACAGCAGTGAAATATCAGATGGAGAAGGCAATTTTAAACAGATGAGTTTTAAGTGCAGATTTGAATTGTGGGAGTGAATTGATGTTCCTCAAGAGGGGGCTAGAGAGTTCCAGAGCTGGGGAGCAGAGCGACTGAAAGCTCTGTACCCCATGGTGGCGAGACGGGCGGAGGGGACAGTCAGATGAATGGAGGAGGACGATCTGAGGAAGCAGGAGGGAACAGCGACATGAAGAAGGTCTGAGATGTATGGTGGAGCAGAGCTGTGGATGGCTTTGAATGTGAGCAGAAGGATCTTGTAGTTAATACGGAACTTGATCGGGAGCCAGTGAAGCTGTTGCAGGACAGGAGTGATGTGGTGGATGGAAGGGGTTCTAGTAATGA
>NC_024327.1:1100965-1103932 GCF_000523025.1 Cynoglossus semilaevis
GGCGAGGCAGCCGGCGAGGGTGCAGACGGGCGGGGACGAAGCTGGAGAAGCTCAGCGGCGGAGTATTGGAGCAGACCCATCGCAAGTTGGCGAAAGAAAAGACAGCAAAGTCCAGAGAAGAACGGACTCGAAGGGCATCCCGCCAGCCAACACCGTGGCGACAAACCCCGCGGGGACTCGGTCGAAATGGACACAGGACCGGTGGCAGTTGTGGATCAGTAAGCTGCTAAAAAACCTAAACTAAAAACTTAAAGTGATAGCTTAAAAAGTTACGGGTGAGCAGCGGCAGCAAGTCGCGCCAGCGTTCACTCCCCCCACTGAGTGGTGTGTATCGTCAACTACTTACTTCCAATGTTGGGGAGAACTTTCAGTCATATTTTGCAGGATTTTTTAAAATAATAATAATAATAATTATGTACGCCATGGGTTTCTTCTGTGTTCTTTTGGTTGTAGATATGATTGTGAAAATTTAAAGGTCAGTTATGTCCACTAATATTTGTTTTGTGGTCACAGACACATTTTGTCCACATTATTTTTGCTTACTGATTTCCAAATATTCATGGTAGGTCGTGGGTGAAATACTAGAACGTACATGTACTGATGTAAGTTTGATGTATCAAAAAAGTTAAGTTAAGTAAAGTAAAGATGAATGAACTAATGATTTAGTCAACAGTTCAACCACATCGGTAATGTAGTAATGGAGGTTAAATCAAGAAAATATACTGTATGTGTAGTTTTGTTATGCCTTTAATCCGTCCACATCTGATGTGATAATTATAATTAACTCCTGTAGCAAAGTTTTATTTTGGCCCTGCCACATCCAGAGGACTCGTATACTAAACATTATTTAGCATTTCACAAGAAACAAATTACAGCCCACAGTGCAAAAGGATAATGTGTAGCTGAAAGTTTTATTTTTGTCTTTCATGTGGCGCTCGTTCCCACATCTGTGTTCTATTTTTAATATCCACCTGAGCTTGCTCATTTACCAAGAGGTAAATAAGAACATAGATTCAGGATAGGTACTCAGACCCACTATTAAATCGGACCCTGAAGCAATCAGAAAAAAAACTGCAGTAAACTTTGTTTTTATTGGTTGAGCTGGTCTGGTCAGGAGAAAAAAAAACTCAGGAAAAACTTCAAAAATTCTTGCACATTTCAAATATTCTTAATCTGTTACTGATTAAGATTTTTGTCTGTGCTGCATTTTACTGGTCTTGATCCAGGAGGGGGTTCTGTGTTACATCTAATATACACACATGCACCACACTGACAGTGGAAAAAAAAGAGAAAAGATTGAATAACTATTTTTTGTAATAACTAATGTTTAAAGGCTTCTATTGGTCAGAGTTGCAGCTCAAAAGACACAACGTTCAATCAAGTCCACTTGTTAAACAAATGAGGGTTGACACTCTTACGGATAATCTGATGAAAAATAGCTTTTTTTGCTTCAAGCAAAAAAAAAAAACATAAATTTTCCTCTTTCATTTTTCATTTGTTTTTCTGGGCCTTGAAATGAATGGATATGGAGAAGAGTTAAATTAAAGTTTTCTTGTAAGTGGGGATTTTATTTATTTGTACAGTTCTGCAGTAATCGTTAGCATTGGCTGCCTTGAAGAACAGCATTACTTAATTAAAAAGTCACTTTTACTTCATAATGAATATTCAAAATACTGACTAACGACTCAAATTAAAAGGGTGTTTTTTTTTCCTTTTTGGCATTTACACAGCGTTGTGATAACTAATGCGATAGAAGTGTAAATATTTATCAGCTTCGATGGAGAATGAATATTTCATTGCTGTCGCTTGAAATATGCTGCATGTCATCACAAGGGCGAAAACCCTGCTGCGAAAATAAATCTACATCATCCATCACCAACATTTTAAAAGGACACTGTCGATTAAAGATGTAAAAGAAAACCCTCTCCGTCCATCACTCACAGTCCAATTCTGACATTTTGCATTGTGTGCACAACTGTCAGACATTTCATGTGTTTGCGGGGAGCTACACTCTTCCGTGACGCTGCTCAGCTTCACCAAAACAGCCAAAACAGTGGCTTGGCTTAGACGGCCAGGCCTTAAGAAACAGAACACCCCTGTCCTCCTCAGCCCAAGTCATGGTTGTAAACTCATAACACAGCAATGCTTTGAAGTGGCAACGGTCAGATTTGTTGTTTTTTGTTTTTTTTTTTCCTTCCCTGAATTGGTTGACAAATTTTAAAGTGACACTGTATAAGATTTGGTTTGTTAAGCGTCTTGTGTCGTTTCTGTTTGGACAGAGGAATTTCTATCACACAGCGTAACTACTCTCAGGCTCAGACACCCTCCTTGTGAACAGTCGCCAATCTGCAGTTCTGTGGGACCACCACTTCATTGTGGAAAGATGAAGAAGGGCATTTATGGCATGTCTGAACAAGGTCAAGAATGTGTGCATGTGTCCGTCAAGTGTGTGTGTGTGTGTGTGTTGCCTTATGCACATATTGGAGGAAATGCCCTGGACATTGTTGCATGATTTGAATTGCAACAAACCCACTTCCCTTTCCATCACTTCCTCTTTCATGGTGGTGATTTAGTTTGAGAGGGCACCCACAGTGGTGCTGGGAGGAAAAGCCCAAACAGCCACCACATTTCATCTTTATAGCCTGTTGTAAAACCCCAGTGAAAATCAAAACAGAATGGTCAGAGGTGGAAATGTCACATTATTTCCAATTTCCAATGAGCCAAAACTCACTTAATATGAAGAAATTACGTTACTCATCGTCTGTAAGATTCCATTCAGATACATGTTACATCATGTACTACTAGGCCATAAGGTGAACCCGATTATCGTTTCATCTCGCTCCAACGTCTAGGAACTACATGATCTCAACTTCATAAATAAGAACGAGTTACGTTAAACTTACAGCTAAAAGTTTGTCGCAAAATATCCTGCCCGTTTTTGTATCGATGCATTTTATAAAGAACTAG
>NC_024327.1:1104002-1113531 GCF_000523025.1 Cynoglossus semilaevis
ATTCTAAACAGTGCTTTATACATAGCCGCCTGCACGAAGAACAATGAGGAAAATAGACGATAAGGTGAACTTTGTATGTTAAGTCATTTTTATCAATAAAAGGAAGTAATCAACGACAAGCACCATTTGTTTAGTCATTTGTTCATTTATTCACTCCTAACTCAATACAACACTGATCAATCATAAAAAAATATTAAAACATATATACATACAGTATGTACAATATATAAAACAATACAAAACAGCATAAGAAAATGACTGGTAATATTAACCATGCAACCACTGCAATACAACTCTGAGGCTACACATGAAGTGTTAGTCTTTACTGTCAGTGTCAGGGCAGTTGTCATCCTCCTTCTCTTCGATTTCATGTTTGTTTGTAGAGTGGCAACACCTACACAGGTCTGAACAACAGAGTCCTGCAAAGACACAAGAACACCTACCTGTCTCACAAGTACTCTCCTTGCAGCTGCAGTGTATGACATGCAAAACACTGTCAGGGGCCAGATTTCTTGTCATTCATGTGACATGTAGATTTCCATCTTCTAGGTGCCAACCAGATCCAGCAGGTAATGGAGCACCTATATTTTGTTTGATGCAGGACCTCATGATTGCAGTCCTGTACCGAGCCTCATTAACATTTTCAGCAGCTGGCTGATCATACAGGTGGCATACGTAGTTGCAAAGTAGTGCAAATGTTGAGTGGTCCAAGTTAAAGTTAGCACCCAGATTTGTAAAACCCTTAAGGTACGTTTTCCGCTCACTTGCCACAGAAAATGTCTTTCTTTTGCTTTTACCATAAAGGCACTTGTGGAGTCACACCCAGAGAATGTATGTATGCCAATCATGGCTGAACACACACTGGTTCCAAGAGCTGATGACACCTTGGTAATGTCAATGATGCGTGTCCTGTTGCCCGTCCCTGTGAAAGAATATAAGCTGCATGGTAAATTTGTCTGCATACTTACTGCAATGACTCAGTGTCAGGACTCTTAATGATGACAGTTGCATGCTCTTTTGCAGCATGTTGTGCATGCGAAAACACCCTTGACTCACATTCTTCATGATCACTCCACAGGTCTTCAACAGCATGGACAGATTGTACACCTGATTGTACGACTTTGTAGTACAGACCTGTGTAGGTGTTGCCACTGTGCAAACAAACATGAAATCGAGGAGAAGGAGGATGACAACTGCCCTGACACTGACAGTAAGGTCTAACATTTCATGTGTAGCCTCAGAGTTGTGTTGCAGTGGTTGCATGGTTAATATTATTATGCTGTTTTGTACTGTTTTATATATTGAACATACAGTATGTATATATGTTTTAATAAAGATTGTTTTCAGAGTTGTATTGCAGTGGTTGCATGGTTAATATTACCAGTCATTTTCTTATGCTGTTTTGTATTGTTTTATATAATGTACATACTGTATGTGCATATGTTTTAATAAAGTTTTTTTTATGATTGATCAGTGTTGTATAGTGTTGCGAATAAATGAACAAATGAATAAACAAATGGTCCTTGTCATTCATTACTTCCATTTATTGAGCAAAATGACTTAACATACACCCCTCCTTGAACCGCAACCTTAACGTGGCAGAGGGGTTTGAGTATCCGAATGAAGCTAGGAGCTATGTTGTTGGGGGCTTAATGCCCCTGGTAGGGTCTCCCAAGGCAAACAGGTCCTAGGCGACGGATCAGACTAAGAGCAGTTCAAACCCCCCCTTGATGAAGAAAACCATAACACCAAAAAAGTTCACGTCACCCGGATTGACGTCACCGGGGCCCCACCCTGGAGCCAGGCCTGGCCCGAACAAGCGACGTGAGCCTGCTTTCCAGTAGGCCCACCACCCGCCCACAAGGGGTCAGTGCTTTGTGATTTGGGTGGCGGTCGTGGGCAGGGACCCCGAAGGCCCAATCCCTGGACAACCACTCTGGCTATGGGGACATGGAATGTCACCTCGCTGGGGGGAAAAGAGCCTGAGCTTGTGCGGAAGGTTGAGCGATACCGACTAGATATAGTCGGGCTCACCTCCACGCACAGTCTGGGCTCTGGGACCCAACTCCTTGAGAGAGCCTGGACTCTCTTCTACTCTGGAGCTGCTCGCGGTGAGAGGTGCTGTGCTGGCGTAGGCTTGCTTATAGCTCCCCAGCTCGCCAGTCGTGTGTTGGAGTTCTCCCTACTGAGCGAGAGGGTCGCTTCCCTGCGCCTTCGGGTCAGGGATAGGTGTCTCACTGGCACTGGGAGGGGTACTGGACAGTGCTCCTCCCAGGAATTCCATCGTCCTGTTGGGGGACTTCAACAATCACGTGGGCAGCGAGAGTGACACCTGGAGGGGTGTGATCGGGAGGAAAGGCCTTCCCGATCTAAATTCGAGTGGTGTTTTGTTATTGGACTTCTGTGCTAGTCCATTATTTTACCATAATTATCTGCACCTCTGATGTGTCAAAATAAATGAAACAATCATGTACTTTTTACAAGTTTGTTCAGCCCAGAACATCTATAAGACTAATTTTAATATTGGCTTCCATGTCATAACGTCTGCCTGGGAGGATGGCTTTGTTTTTTACCGAACAAGCAGCCCTGTCTGGTTGTACTCAGAGCTCAGTGACCCCCCCCCCCCCCCCCCCCCCCCCCCCCCCGCCGTGGCTGTTGGAGAAATAGTTGAGTTAAAATGTGTTTTAACTATTCTGCCAGCTTTCATTGATTTAGCGTATTTAGTTGGGGGCGGCACTCTTGAAGCTCTGACAGGATATCTTAGAGGCATGTGATGAGATGTCAGATGTCAGAAGCATGTCTGGTGCATAATAGAGATGTCTCAGCTTGTGAGACGTAAGTGGCCGGACAACAGAAGTTTATCTTCTTTGAACCTTTTCAGTGTTGGGGGGCGCTAGATCCCCACATATTTAGTTTTCATCTTTGAAAGGAAAGTTGACAATTAGGTCTTTTATTTAAAATTAAATTTACAAAATAAACAATGTTTTTTAGGCTGCTGGAGGAAGGCAAAGTAACCCTGCAGGCCCTTTTCCACTGTTGTTTACCTTAGCCTTAGACCTAGCCCTAAACTATTTAGAAGCCATTCAACAACCATCTCATTCACAGATGGCAATAAGGTGCACAATGGACGTTCAAGTGGGTGAGTTTAATAGCATTTTTATTTTTGAAGTTGCTCCTCCCTGGTTACACAGTCTCATCTTTCCAGTTCTTGGTAACCATGAATTGTTTGTATTGTGACAATTTTTTTAGAAACACCCTCTATTGAAATTGCCGAAAAAGATGTCAACTGGGACTTAAGTTAACGTTAGCAGACGCAGCTGCGGTGAATCATAAAAAATTATTAATCGCCACTTTACTCGTCAAAGACGCGACTTTGAGAAAGAGAATATCTTAGATTGATGGGAAATAAAAAGCATGATGATTGCCAATAGATTTACTGTAGGTGTAAAACATCTTTTGTAATTGTGTCTGTGGCCTTCATGAAGGGACAACAGTGATGTGATTTACAGCCACACATGACACAGGAATATATAATATATAATCCTCGTATTTTGCACCAGTGGACCGTGAGGGAACAACAATAAACAGTAGACTATACATATCGGTCTACAAACTAACAAGCCTTTCTTTTCAATGCCTGTATTCATGCTACGCAACAGAAGGCAGCAGCAGAAGTTTGCATGCTAAATCATCCAAGTCAATTAAAGAGTCTCTTCTCAGGCTGTAAATTGCCAGACTCTGATCTGCTGTTGACCTCAAATCCCGATCCAGACAAGCCTCTCACCATTGCTTCCCGATCAGCATTTTTTCCTTCCCTGCACTGCTACAAACTGAGCAAAGTTTCACTCTTGTCTTATCTGACTCTTCTCCTACAGTCTGGCAAACATGAAGCGGGCACAGTGATGGAAATTGAGTTTGCTTTGTTAATCAAACAACTGCAGATTCATTCTCCTCTTCTTTCATCGCAGTGAAGCCTATCCATTATGCAGGAGTTTGAGCTGCAGTGATTCATTTTTTGAAACGAAAACGTTCATCGAGAATGTCCAACTCGACTTGAGGAAGACTGAGGAAGCATATTTAAACATAATGATATTGAGGCAGGCAAGGTAGAGTGGTTTGGGTTTCTGCTAAGAGGGTTGCGGGTTCAAATCCCAGCCACAACATCGTTGTTTTGTGTTCAGTCAGCACCAGAAATCTCAGCCCAAATTACGTTGTGTGTACAAGTTCAAGAACAGATCGAGATGTTCTTTTTTACCCGAATAATAGCTAACACTATCCGATTAGTCCTTCCTATTTTCTATATACATTATTAGTTAATTCTTACCAACCCTATGAAGCTTTCAGTGGGAATCCTTATCCAAGTTGCTGTGGTGCTAAGCTAAGCTAATGCAACTTTTGCACAAAATGCACTACCTTAGTTTGACTGAACAACATATGTCTTGACAGGACTGTACCTTAATATATGATGAGAAAATAGAACTGTAACTAAATGAGGTCGTCCCAGTGACTCGAGGTACAAGCTCATACAAGGTTTTGTGTCTGCAAACTGTAACTAGATGAGGTCATCACTGGTAAGGGACTCGTGGTACAAGCTCATACACAGTCTTGTGTCTGCAGCTACAGCTAAAAGCACGATTCAGCTAGCATTACGAAATCTCTTGGCCGGGCTACACTAAGGTGTGAAGAGTTTCTTTGTAGCTGTTATTTACTGACGTGTTTCTCAGATTAGTGTTATACGGAGAGGAATTCCTTTTCCAGTAATTCAAAGAGTACTAGAGAATAAATAAAGACTTCACAAACTTTGCAGATAGTCTCTAGCTTAACAAGCCTGAACAAACCCAGTTACCGAATGTGTTTAGACAGAGAGATTATACCAGCAAAACCTGAATACTTACCTCAAGGTTTGGTGTTAATGAGGATAACTAATTACAATGACATTTATTCCAATCCTTATCTTTATTTGACTGGCAGTAGGAATACATAGGAATACGTAGGAATAGCTGCGGATTCGATTTCAACACACGTGTTGAAATCGAATCCGCAGCTATTAACCAGAGACATGTATACACGTTACAAAGCCATTTCATCTCACTATCGATTTCAAACTTAGTGGGTTTGAAGAAGCCACAGCGTAACTGAGAACGTGGGTGGAGATGGGTCGACATGGAAATCTTACTAACACAACAGTTGTTGCAATTAAAAAAACAAAATCTACTACTTTGGTAATAAAACTTAAATTATTGTATAGAGATAACGTCTGACAACATGGATATTTCAATTTTACTAATGATATAGTGAAAGCTTTAAACCAGGGGTGTCGAACTAATTTTCACCGCACCTGGGCCGCAGTGGGACGCAGCACCTTGCTACCAGTCTGTAGCAGCAACGTGTGGTACTGACTGACCAGTCCTTGGAACAGAAAAGGTTGGGGACCGCTGCTAGATGTAACTACTCCATAACAGACTAATACATGTGTCTGCAATCGATTATTATTTGTTCAAGCTACTAATATTGTTCATTGCTATGTAATAAAAAAATCTTTTAAGTTCATAGGTTAAGAAACTCTTTTGCATTGACTTTACTAAATGCTTTTTAAGCTCCTGTGGGCCACACAAAACGGCTTGGTGGGCCTCATTTGGCCCCAGGGCCTTGAGTTTGTCATATGCTTTAAACTTTGAGAGGTTTTATTTCAAATTTACAGACATTTATCTGTGAAAGTTTTGGTGTGGCCCTTGGCTCAGTGGTTGATGGATCAGGGTTGTTAAGCAAGGTCTATTTAGCATTAAGCGAACACCAAAAAACGACCGCAGTACCAATTGTGCAACCAGTTCCTCCTGTGTATTTGGTGTTTGGTGTTGAATGAAATAAAATGAAGTGAAGCGAATAAAGCAACAAAGCAATTGTTGAGCCTTAACCGCCTGCTTTTAAAACTTCGGTGAATGCTGCTTTTATACTCCAACCTACCATATAATATACTAACTGACTAATAACCCACTCATTTTTATGACTAATTCCGTCCAAACTGTTTAACTATTGGGAGCGGCACACATTTGTGTTTTGGTGTTTTTGCTTACCCGGGTAGTGTTACGTGAGATGACTCAGTCATCCAGGTCATTTAACTCAAAAATAGTCGAGGGCAACTGGACGAATTCGTTTTTTTTAAATGAATGAATATTAATTTTTTTTTTTTTTTTTTTGGTGCCCTCTTGCATAAAACCACCCATCCATCCATTTTCATCTGCTTATCCGTTATCGGGTCGCAGGGGCAGCAGTCGCCACCCAAATCACATTGCACCGTACCAACCCCCCTAAACCTTCCTGCGGGTGGTGAATCCACTGGAAGGTAACAACCGCCCTAACTGGCATTCAAACTTGCTCAGGAGGTGAACCCTGGGGTTCCACACCAATGACAGACATTGCCTCTGGGCCAAAGCGCCACCCTCTTGCATAAATGTACATCAAAAGTCAACATTAAATGAAACCTGTTGAACTACAGCCAAGAAAGCAGCTTTTTTTTCTCTCTCTGTCTCTCTCTTGCCTTGCTGAACCAGAGAGTCAGAGAGCATGTGGCTCTAATTGGCTTCATACCCATGTGTATATCGCCCACTGAAATCAAAATGGGTCAATCAGTGTAATTGTGCCAATTAAATGTCCAAACTCTTTTGATGGCCAGGACCCAGTTTTTGCTCTTTTCAACTATTTCAATCATGGCCCGAGGCTGAACAAACAAAACATAACGCTCGTGATACAGTGTTAAAACATTCTGAAAAAAAAAAAAAAAAACAAGACTTCTTGTGTTTGTGTGAATAATTTAGGTTAAGTGAAATTCATCGTTGTTTTATATTTGTCGCAAAATAATGAGACAAGATGGGTTCTTTTCATGGACAGCTTTTATTGTTTAATAGCTGTTAAAATGGAATGCTAATCGTTTGTGGAGAGGTAAAAGCTCAAAGGCACTTAAACAAAGTTCCACCCCTCCCATCCCACCTAAAAAAGGTTTTACAGCGACATCTTTGTCAATACTTCATTCTCACTTTGAAAAGAGAGGAGGAAACTCAGGATAGTATTTTTTGATAGGAGAAGAAAAGAAATGAAAACGCCCTTCACAACTTTGCTCACAAAGGGGGAAATGAGATAGTGTGCTTGGCCACAGGGGTATTTCGGGATGCTATAATGAGGTGTGTCAAAGAGGAACAGAGAAGGTCTCTGGCAATTACAGTCAGGGCTTAAAAAATAGCAGTGTCATCTTAGAAGCCTTTGTGAGTCAACGGGGAATGTGTTTTTACAATAATCCTGAAATAGAAGTATGGGTTAATACAGCATGAATCCGATCCCTGCGCATACTCTCTGCTTTGAATTTATCAATAGTTTGGAGGCATCAATAATGGTTGTGATTTACTATGTTGCACCCTGGAGATACGGTGGTGGCATAAAGATTTTAGGGTTTTTTTCTGTCTTCAGTCTTTGTTGTCTTTGTAAGTGAAACTAAAAGCAAAAAAAAAAAAAAAAAAACAAGAGGCCCATCATCCTCACATTGAGTCAAAGTGCCTTGATGAAAATCAAGAAAAGGCTGAAGCCTCAGACAAAAGCTTTGTCCCATCACACATTCTTTTTTTCAGGTTTGTGTCTGGCCCAGAACAAAGAGTCTCCCACCCACCCACCACCCATCAAGTACCCCTTGACTGACAAGCACGGTCAAGCCTTCACAGCACAGAGGAAGTAGCTAAAGCAACAAGCTAGTTGCTAGTGAGAATGATTGACTGAGCCAAGATAATCTCCCCCTCTGTCATTAACTGACCCACCCTGCTCTCGACAGCAGGGTGGTCAGTTAATGACCCCTGTTTGTTTTTTGTTTGTTTGTTTGTTTTTCCCATATCCTCTGTACTCCCCCTTTACCTTTCACTGTCCAAACGTATTGTCTCATCAGTTGTCACCTCTGTAGTCTTTTTTTAGAACTACCTGCAGGACTCTCAGTGTGTTTACATCAGTGACAGTTACTGTGAGAAAACAAAGGAAAGCTGATGATCTGACAAAACATACAACGTAAAATAAAACGGTCAAATATTTGGTCATTTACTAAAGCTCACAGAACTTCATTCAGACTCAATTGTTTATCACTGATCATCTGATGATCATTCTTTCTGCAACGACCCTCGTTACGGGTATGCAGCCCTTTTGAGACTAAATAACAGAACTTCTCAGTAGTCAGTCAGAACTGAAGAAGCCTCTTGGATGAGGGTTGAAATGTTTTTTGGATTAAATGACCTGGATGACTGAGAACCTACATAGACATCTTGATTAAATTGTTTTCCATCTGCTCAAAGTATTTTTCTTTTTACATCAACCAAACGATGATCAACTTCCCACCTGTGTCTGCAGAAATCCAGATGGAGACATCCAGCCCTGGTGTTACATTGCAGACACTGAAGATGGCGTCTACTGGAGATACTGTGACATCCCTACCTGTCAGAGTAAGGACTCATTGTCACTACTTTATCAATACTTCAAAGTTCCTCTTTCTCTTTTTCTATCTTTTGTCTGTTTATGTCATCATGGCCGCATCATTGGCAAACGCACCAACAATGTCTATTTCTAGGCTCTTATGAATTTCCTTTTAAAGGCTGCATGTCCTCGCACAGTCATTACTGTCTTAAAAAAATCTCTAATTGCTATCCATCACCCCACCTTCCTCCTTGCCTGGGCCTGTCCTCATTTTAATGTGAGCTGTCAATCATTTGTTGTGCATATGTGTTTTGTCTTTATGTGTTTTTGTATGCGTGTCATAAGTTTCCCCTTTGGCTTAAAGGCTTGTTTGGACATGCTTGATGATGTGAGTGATTTTATGAATCTACCTGTTAGCAGATGTACTTGTACGGTTTCACATGTGAATGTGAGCTCTCCAACAAATCAGACCTGTGTTATTACTTTTTCGTGATTGCCCTGCACAAATGATGTACCGTACATCCAACTGGAGTGAAATCCCATTCTCTCTGAACTGCTCTGCAGTGGTCAGACTTTACTGGTCCTTGTGTAAGCTGAGGTGATCAGAGTTTAGGAAGTGTCACTTTATGGGGTGAAGGTTTTACTGCAGTTATTGATCACAAATGCCAATAAATCTTCTATATCCTGTACTTCGATCGCTACCTAAACTCCATCCATCCATCCATCCATCTTCAACCGCTTATCCGGGGCCGGGTCGCGGGGGCAACAGTCTGAGCAGGGACACCCAGACTTCCCTCTCCCTCGACACTTCCTCTAGCTCTTCTGGGGGGACCCCAAGGCGTTCCCAGGCCAGCCGAGCGACGTAGTCGCTCCAGCGTGTCCTAGGTCTTCCCCTGGGTCTCTTCCCAGAGGGACGGCACCCGAGCACCTCCCGAGGGAGGCGTCCGGGGGGCATGCGATGTAAATGCCCAAGCCACCTCAGCTGACTCCTCTCGATGTGGAGGAGCAGCGGCTCTACTTCGAGCTCCTCCCGCGTGACAGAGCTCCTCACCCTATCTCTAAGGGAGCGCTCTGCCACCCTGCGGAG